>NW_022990459.1:2932745-3485245 GCF_902827175.1 Gymnodraco acuticeps
ACTTCCTGTTATGTGCCAAACAACACATTTCCCTTTAAACCGACTCACAGCAGTATGGTTATGCTCCACATCAGGCAATATGATGCATATTAATATCCAGCTATCAATAAACAGACAAAGCTTACCATCTTGGAAAAACAGGTGATACTTCTGAGATAACAGGATCCTTTTTGCACTACAGTGTTATGTAAATCCACTACACTGATTTGGAACCAAACTATTTTTAGTGCATTTCGTTGGCCAGGTAACGTGCCTGAGCAAAATAACAGCATGCAAATAAAACTGGGCGGACATTCAAAAGGATTCGTTGCCTCGCCTTTTCCTTTCCTCAGCTCTCCTTCCAGCCCCAACCTGAGCCACAAATGTCACCTCCACTCCACGTATAAAAGGAGAGGAAGACATCGAGGAGGAGGAGGGAGGAAGAGAGATAGATCAGTGGGAGAGCGTGTCATAAAATGCAAATGCAAGCCTGCGTCCGCTTTTACAAATTAAATGTCAGGACATAAAATATTGTCAGTTTCATTTTGCCGCCAGAAGGATGACAAATCCATATTCTCCCTTAAATAAAACTCTCAGTGCGGTGGAGGGGTAATCATGGCAGAACAAAGCGCCGTGATTAACGATAGCAATTTATTGTATCTGGCGGCCAGCGAGGGAGAGGAGCAGAGAGACATCATGGTTATCATAATTCATATCGTAAATAACCGGGCCCAGCCAATCACAAGGAGCCGCCGATGTCATCCCAAATAACCTTTGATAACAATTACCATAGAAGGCAGTACAAACCCCGAAGTCACAATGTTATCTTATCCCTATTCTCTGCTTGTAGAATACAACACTATTACCATATAGATTAGACTATTTATAATGGTGCGTGTCATTCTGGGTGCGGCTTTAGGTTGTCACTGTGTGTAGGTGTAGCGTGGTAAGGACACGGCACGTTGGTGTGTGTGTGCGTGTGTGTGTGGAGGTGTGTGTGGAGGTGTGGTAGGTGGACCTGGATATTATAGCCCGGCCTTTATGAGGAGCTGAATTGCCCTCTCTCAGTATCACACAGCCGCACATTGCCGGGGCGGCCATTGTGACAATGGCGTTGTGGGAGAGGAGTCAGGTGTGTGTGTGTGTGTGTGTGTGTGTGTGTGTGTGTGTGTGTGTGTGTGTGTGTGTGTGTTTGGGGAGGGTGGGTGAGGACTCTGTGAGAGGGTTGGGGGGTAATCGAGGGAAACTAGAGGAGGAGATATTAGCAGGGAAGCGTTGATAAGTGTTGGAGATTAGTGGAGGCGTATCTTGTCCGAGGTGTTGTTCCTCCTTGTTTTATCTGCTGATAGAAATTTTCTGATGGAGAGCAGTGATATGTGGATTCACGGTTCCCCCACGCACACACAAACACACACTAACACACACGAGTACACCGCCCACCCACTGCTGTAGATTCCCACCCACGACTTTCTTCCTTCACGTGTTTTACCATCAATCAATTGTAACTACATTAATTTGAAGTTACATTGTAGTTACCACTGGTGTGTTGTGAAGTGTACATATTTCACTTAAATAAAAGAAGCAATATTACAGTGTTATATTTGACTTATACTCTATAAGTCTGAATTTCTTACCAATAATATTGGGGTCGGGTCCCTGTTTAATTTGTATCTCGTGTTCAGTAATGGACAAGTATTTGCAAGAACACACATCACTTATGGTTTACAACTTTTCTATTGACCACCAGCCAAACAATGCAATTACACATAACTGTATTTGTTGTAAAGAATGATGTAAGAAAACTTTGAAGGCCTAAAATGGTCAAAGTAGGTGGTTCAAGAAAAAGTTTTAAGATTCTTCTAAAGGTAGCAAATGGAAAAAAAACATTTTTTTCATTCAAATGATTGACAGGGGCTTTGGAGTATTGATTGGACAAAAACGACAATTTGAAAATGTCATTTGGGATCTCAGTAAATTGTTATGTGCACTTTTCAATGCTTGACATTTAAAGGCCTCACAATTAATCAATTGCTCAAATAGAATAAGAAAAGAGGGAACTGATTAATGGTTGGTAAGCCCCACTCTTCTTCATGTGGATGAATGAAGGGAATAAAAAACTAGTAAATGTTGGCGGAATATCTGCACTAAGAAATCTGTAAAACTACTGTAAAAGACATAGGTCACCATGTTTCCTGATAATGACCACAATATACAAACAGCCTTATCAAAGGGTCTACGCTCAGTTATTACTTGTGTATGTTCAAAAATAGGCAAAGAAACTGGAAAAACCCACATCAGAAAAATATAAATGAAATACATCTGACATTACTTATTGGCAAATTTACCCTGAAATATCATGTAAATACTTTGCAAATCCTGATTTTAACCTTGCAGACTGTGACATGTCTGAAGCTATCCTCTTTAAGCCTCAACTGGAGAGCATGATAACATAATAAGAGACAGGGCACTTCATATTACATGGATTGGTCAGCATCACATTACATTACATATCACTTGTTAGACGCTTTTATCCAAAGCGACTTACATACATTCAGTGCTGTGGACAATCCCCACAGGAGCAATTTGGGGTGAAGTGTCTTGCCCAGGGACACAACGACATGCTGACTGCAGTGGGACTCGAATTTGCTATCCCCCTGATTCAAAGTTCAGCACACTACCCACTGAGCCACAGCCACCCATTAAAAAGAAAATGTAAGAAATAGAGTATTGGGTTTGTGTTAAATAAGCAGGTAGGCAATGTTATGTCATTTTTTGTGTGTCTTTAACCGTATAGATGTTACGGTCCAACATTTCCTCAAATAGAACATATTTATTCTGTGTGTGTTCTGTGCATATACCTTGTGTTCAACCTGAAACGGCAAAGAAAGAAACGGAGAACAAAAATGGCTTCAAAGGACACTTGAGCCTTTACTGTACGGAGGAAGATGAGGGGAGAGGACGAGCACAAGGACGAGATAAAACCAAAGCGGGAGAGAGGAGGAAGAGGAGAGACCAAAGTAAGGACGAGGTGAAGGAGAAGAAAGATTTCGCTTCAATTCAGAGAGGAGAAATCCACAGTCCCTTCAGCAGAAGACTGTCCAAAGAAACAAGAATACGGTAGATTAAGAGAAGACAACAAAACAAACAAGAGAAAGTAACAATTTTAAAAGTCAAGCTCAAGAGCAGGAAAGCGAGGAAGACCTCTGAGGATGATGGTAAAGCACGAGTCAGTGCTATACTATCTGTAATTGTTGGCAAAGAGTTCCCTGTGTGGGCTTGTGAACAGTTAATCTCTCTTGACAGGATCTTCATTTGAATAAAGATTCTGTCAGCGCAATGTGCCTTTGGTTGCTTAAGAGGAGTACCTACAGGAGCTCCTCCACAAATTGCCTTGACAAATCTTGGCTGATGGGAGGAAGGCGCCTACCTGTGCATCGCTAAACATGCCTGGTGGAGACACCTGAAGAGAACTTTCAAATCAGAGGGAATCTAAAGAGAACGGGCAAAAAGCGTCTCATAGATATTAGAGCAGCTTAAACGCAGGATTAGGCTTGTAATCAAAATGCCATATGTCCTTTTTATTTTTTACAGCTTGAGCTTTTCCTCACAGTTGATGTTGGTCAGGTGTGGAAAGCACTTACACAAGAGCTGTAGGCATTACAATAGTAGGAATATACATGTGAAGAAGAGTATTTATATTTTAAAAAAAAATAGAATTGATGTTGGACGTGGTGAAATTCAAATACATTTAAGAACCCCCGCCTCGAGGCTTTAAAAAAGTAAAACGCCCTGAAAATCTCCCATCATAACCAAAAAATGATTTATTGTCCCATTACTTTAAGTTCAACTTCCCAACTGTTTGAGGAGGATTGTCCTCATTTTCCAGTCATTTGTTTTAACTATTCTATTGCCGTTCAAAACATGCCTGATGGGGAAGGAGTAATCGCTTGGCCTTGCTGCTTGAAGCTTTTTCAAGAAGGCAACTGCTCATCGAAACAACTTCACACTCGACACTTAATTACTGTTCTTTCATGTACTGCAGCATATAATAGCATTCAATAGCTAGCAAAAGGGAACAGGCTCAACCCACCCTGCGGTTTGGCATTAAATAGGGTTGCCTTCTCAATACACTACATGTGCACATAACATACTACAATAAAAATGCCTCATAGATCTTAAGGAAATACACTTGACACTGGACTTATGGGACCTCAGCAATCTCGAAGAGAGAAGTTTATCTGATTCGTGGAAGTAAAGACATTGATTCTTTTAGATGTTAGTTATATGCTAAAAACAATATTTGGAAAGGTTTTCTTTTAGTTGCCTGACCCTAACCATAAAGACGGCAGTTCAGAAAGTGTCCATATTTGAAAAAAGGAAACCTTGGTTGACATCCCTATTCCTAACACCCGCCAACGCTGGTTTATTATAATCATGACAACAAATCTGAGTATTGGTTAAAGTTGTCTAACCTGATCCTGGCAACACAATGATGGAACAAGCTCCCCATTGATAGGGCAGTAGAAATTCGACACATCTTCTCACTTCGTAAGGGGATGATTGTGTATTTTGTCATCGTTTTTATTTAAGGTGTACAGAGGGGAAGAAAGAATACACTTGGGTATTATTTCTGTGTGACATTTGACCCGGGAATCTCTCAGTAGCGTGTATCTGAACATGGTGTGTGTAGCCCCATAATGGCACACGATGCCGAAGTTGATTTAAGTTCAGAAATCCCCCTGCCTCCCTCTCTCTCCTCTTTATTCTTCTCTCCCTCAACATTTCTCATCTCCTCTCCTAGATGGAATTCACAAAATGATTTTCTCCTCGTTCCTCTAAATCTCTTGATCACTTTAATTTGTTGCTAGGCTGCTTCATCGGTGTCCTGGGAAAGAGAAAAGAGGAGGAAGCAGCAGACAGGCGAGAGACTGCAAAGGAGGCTGGGTGAGTGCAGGGAGAGAGAGGGAGAGGAGTATAGAGTTAAGGCTTTATCAGTGAGTGCCCTGAGGTATGTGGGGACGCTGCTGAATCCAGAGAGATTAGGGGAAAAATGCAGCACATGGCAGTAAGGGGCTTACGCCACAGCTTGTATTAGTTCAGGTGAAAAGAGTATTGCTTTTACATAAAACTGGACAAATCCAGCTACAATGCATTTCCCGTTGGACCACAATGGGGCCCTCTATCTGTGGACCTCACCTCCTGTCCCCCAGGTTCCTCAAAGCTCCTCTATCTAAACAGGAGTAGAGACTGAGGAAAGGAGGAGAAAACACAGTTGGAAATGGGAGGAAGGAGGAGATATAGCGCCGCACAAAACTTCCTTTTCAGGGTTTACCGGGAGCCAGTTTTCAGGAGATGGCAAGAGAGTAATTTCCACAGGGGACGAGGGGGATCAGCGTAGTTTTGTCCCCCCTGAATTGATCAACTTCGGTTTAATTTACTCCACAACCTTACTGTCCAGTTGCCCCAAACAAGTGTGAGTTCATAACAATGAGGATTTAAAATGTAAAGGTTTGAAATAAGCAAAATAAAATAAAGGCCAGTTAGAATAAAATGTACAATCATCTTATTCTTTGCTGTTTTTTGGACCTCTGTTACTTTTACAGGAAAGCTGCACTTCCTTTAGACTTTTCACATTAAAGGAAACAAGATGTAAGGGCTTGGGCTTTACGGAAGGCTTTTAATGTCAAAGATCTTGTACTGTATCACAGGTACGAGAACATTTTGAGGCAATTGTACTTTACTTAAAGTGGACCTATTATGCTATATTTGAAACATATATTGTAGGGCTATACCTATATAAAACATGTCTGTGAAGTTCTTTTTTCAAAATACCAAACAGATCACCCATTGTAGCCATGCCTCATACTGCTCAAACCCCTCTTTTGAAGCCCTGTTAGAAAAACGCGGATTTTGGGTCCTTTGCTTGAAAAAAAGAAAAGAAGAGGAGCAGGCGGAGCTAATGCCTGATCAGAATTGTACCGGAGATAAAGTTAAATTCTGCGCTCAAATGCTTTTTCTCTTTCGTTCTTTTTTTATTTCCTGCTTTTTAAACACATGTGCTCTTCAGTACAGTTAGCTCTGAGTGTTAGCGAGGCTTGCTAATGTAAACACAGACGAGATTACGTCCAAAACACGTCAGGCATTGTTTCTGATAGCAACTTTCTGTGGGTCCATGACGTCACAGCGGATGGACACGTCACAGCGGATGGACACGTCACAGCGGATGGAAATCTGTATCCGCTCGTTGTAGCCCCGTTCTTAGAGATTTGGGTACGGAGGAAAAGAGAGTGGGTTGTATTTTCTGACGCTGCGTGAGTTCCCCGACGCAACGGGTACACATATTTAAGTATAAAAGACATCACAAAGTGCATTTTGCACGATAGGTCCCCTTTAAGTATTTCCCTTTAATGATACTTTTCCTTTTACATTTTGGGGGCAAATATTGTACTCACATCATTATGTTTGACTGCTTTGGATACATTTTAGATCATTATTGATACAAAATATGAATCCACCACAAAATACTGATATATTATTTTAGGTTTAGCTACTCATCAGTAGAACATTTTTTATTACAGCATATTAACGTACACATTAAGGAATTACATGGTCCAGTATTGTAAATCAAATTATTTTCTCCTAAAATGGACCATTCTGCACAATGGGCACTTTTACTTTGATCCTTTTAGACTTCTTTGAAGCATTTTGAATGCCTTACTTGTAACAGTATTTTTTTTTACATTGTACTATTGCCATCTTTGCAGGGAAAATATTTGAATACTTCTTCCCCTTCTTTCTGAACCCAAACCTATGCACATTGCAGATAAAGGCATGAAGTTACAGAGGAATTTAGTTTGACTAAAAGCAGAGAAAGACCAGAGAGCTGAGCATACAGTACATCAGAGAAATAAGTGATTGAGTGATTGAGCAAAGGTTTTCAGGTAAGGTAAATGCTTCTCTTAGACTTGGAAGTCTCCTATTCTACTTTCACGTGGACTTTTTATCTAAATCTTCTGTTCTGAGGTGCGTTTATCAACCAAGTTCTTCATCTTGAAAATTAGGTTAAGGGTAGATTGGCCCGCAATATTCTTTATCTTTCACCTGTCATGTACAGTAAGCCCAGGTAACAATGGCACCTTACATTACATTACACAATCCGTATTCACGCCAGACATCCAAAGTGGCTCCGACACCCCTTCCATCCTCGCCATTATTGGCAGAACAATACCCTGAAAAAGCCCCCCAAAAAAGAGAGGAGCTGTATCTGTGATGGCGCTTAACATCAATTTGTGTCACGATTAATCAATTTGGACCTTCGCGCTCTCTCTCTGTGTCTTGTCACTCTTTAAATAAAGAGTGCCGGCTGTTTGAATGAGCCCGGGCTCATCGCGATATGGCGCAGGTTAAGTAGGAGGCGCATGTTTTAGGATAGCGCCCCGCCGCTCCCTCTCGTCCTGAAACACTTAGCTGGTGATTAGCATAAGCTGATAGCGCTATCAGGAGCGTGCCATTGAGGTGACCCTGAAGCCCCCCCCAACCCCACTCTTTCTCTACCACTAGCACTACCAACACCCATCCTACCCCACTCCCCCCTTCCACCCCCTCCTTCTTTGTCCCTCCGAGAAGGTCTTATCAGGGATGTACAGGGCCTCTGTCGCCTCCTGGGGAGATGATGGAGGGAGGAGGCAGAGGTGGGTACTAAAGGGAAGGAGGAGGGGGGGGGGGGTGGATGGGAAACAGGGTGGAGTGAGGGGGGTGATTCCGTTGTTGAATACTTTGTGTCTTTGGATGTGTCCTCTAATGTTTTCACGCCTTTTGACAATGGAAAATTCTACTTGATTTCTGTGGCACTTCTTCAAAAATCACTGCGTTAATCATCACAAAGATATTAAAGCTAATGATTAAAAGCAGCGAGACAGAAAGAAGTATCTCAAACAGAGAAGTAAAAAAGAACTTGGGTCACATTTCTGATGTTTTGGCTTTCATTTAAATCGGTTATGATTGTCCTGGACAGTCCTGTTTTTCAAACTTTGGGTGCAATATCTACAGTTTTTAGCCCTATCACCAGAGTGATGGCAGTTGTTGGTCTGTACACTGCTAGATTCAAGACTGAAATATTTCAACATCTCCTGATTGATTTGCCATACATGTCCCTCTTGTGCCAGCATCAGATCAGAAAGCACCAAATACCTGTCAAAATAACAACACCACCATTGTTTGTCAAGAGGATACCGGCAATACAACTGTCCTTAATTTCCATGAAACTTGGAGGTAAGATTTGGCATGGGCTAAGGAAGACTATGAGTTTCGGTGTGGACATGAATTACGTTGTGAATACACAAAAATATCTTTCACTTTTGTTAACATTGCCACAAAAGGGCCTTTGGCCTTAGCAATATTACAGCCCAACCTTTTTTGAACCGAGAGCTACTTTTAAAGTTGCCAGTCTGCCGAGATCTACCAATCCAAATAGAGAGGCATAACCATTACTGACAGCCTACTGCCAGGTAAATACACACTTCTACTTGTATAAAACTGACCTCTGTACGATTAATACTTCATAAAATACTGCAGATGTTTTATCTTACCTCTTTCTAATCTACACACATACAAGTATGTAACTGAAGTTACACAACAGTGTTGTTGATACAGAGTTTGAGTTTATTCACACGTCACATACTACAGTGGGTAATGTTTTCAAGAAACATTGAACAGTGCTGCCACATATGACACAGGACAAAAAGAAAAGACACTGAACCCTTTCTTTGCCATTAAAATTAGGCTTACTAATAAGACAACTCAGATCTGAAGCTACACAGGAATCTGCTGCCAAAGTGCAATAAAAAAGACAAAATTAATAGAATCAAACCCTTTTTTTGTTGCATTTTAGTAGATTATAAAAATAAATGCCTTTAATAGGATGCAAGCAACACTAGTTTCTTAACCTGAATTGATAATAGACTATAATCAATTTAAACAGAACAGATCTTAATGTTTGCATTATTATACCATTTTGTACAATAATTATAATGAATAAGTTCAAACAAACTAAAACTTACAGCTGATTAATAACGGTATCTAACTTGAGTTTTTATTATATCAAAAACCTGTTGAAATGCTACTGTTATTTTGACTGTCCCCCAAAAGCGCGTCGGCAGCCTCCAGGAATGCTTCTTTCACAACTTCGCCGTCTTTGAAAGACTTCATGTGTTTCGCAAGAACGTGACTGACACGATAAGATGCTATGGTAGCAGCCTTGCTCTTGTTGTTGGCCTGGTGAAAATGGACTGCTGTGCATTAGCTGTCCTTTCAGGCCCCTCCCCTTTTGGGAGCGTAGGGCAGAATTAGGAGGGAATTCCGTCTTGTAGCGTTTGTGCACTGTTTTGAAATGCCGCTCCTAAATTATCCTTCTTCAATAAAGCCACGCTCGCATTGCAGATGAGACAGATGGACTTTGAATTGCAATAGATACAAAAATAATCATCCTCCCACTCCGAGTGAAAATTATATATTTTGGGCTTTTTTGCTTCTGCCATAATTGCGGTCTTGTGAGTGAGTGTGCGGACTGTCACTCCTGTTGACACGGACAACGTCAGCCAACTAGTGCCCACTGCCCACCAGCCACGCCCCGACACATGGGGTCACGCCGGCCAATCAGAAAGCTTTGATGCGTTCACGTGCATTATTCTGGCACAGGAAGATTAAGTTATAGGACATTAACGATAAAACAGAATATTGTTATTCTATTTTTAGACACATCTCGCGATCGACTGAGAATCTCCCCGCGATCGACCGGTCGATCGCGATCGACTGGTTGGGCACCCCTGCCTTAGCGGAAGTCTGTGCTCTCAGAGGCCCCTTGTAGTGAGTGTATGTTATTATGCCAACAAGCTACATTTATGTTAAGCTTAAACCTGCTAGACATCAGCATGTTGTTTTTTGTCATGTCTGTTTACTCATGATGCCTAACCCTAACCCTGTTGGAAAAGATCTTCCAGCATTGAAGGAGTAATGTTCTCCTAGCAGCCGGAACATGGACGAACATACGAAAAACCTGAATCCAGGTTGTGATAAACTGGATTTACATTGTGAGTTATAACAAAAGGTTCAGAAAGAGAAAAGGGTTTGGCCCTGATCTTTAACGGCAGGTCATTCCAAAGAGTCTAGTCAAGACGACAGCCTTGACAGATCTCTATCTTCGTCTCCTTGAGACGAAAGTTTGACAGTTCATTTCAAACTTATAAGAAATCAAACTTGAAAAAAGATTCACCTACATTTCTCCCTTTTTGTTACCTATTTCAGGAGGCGGCAGCATCTCCACCAGCGGTCTATAAATCACTCCTACGATACCTCGCCTAGACTTTTTTGTGTTATGAGAAAAAGTATGATGAAACCACGAAACAATACTCGCACATAAGCATGAATGTGGCGACACATTACTTGAAGGTAAGCAATTTCCATGCACGTTAAGAGCTTAGCATCTACGCAGCACTATTCATACCAGTGTGCCATTATGATGCAAATGATAACAGTGGTGCCTGGCTTCCTCTTTCTCTCTTTTCTTCTGCACTTTTAGGACAAACAACACAGGCACATTATGGTACAGATGCACACCTACATTACAGTGCACACACAGACGCACACATGAGCAATTCACCCAGCTCCATTGCTTATCCCCTTTGTTTGAGCTGATTGGATCTGCGACGATCACATGTTTACCCAGAGCGGTATCTCTTTGAGAAACGTCCGTCACGGGTAGCGGAGAGTAACGTTCGCCTCTTTTTGTGTTTTCCTTTTATTTTGGAGACGGGCACGCACACACGGTCTTTATGTATATATGCTAATAGGCTGGCTAACACGGTTTCACACTGTTTGTTTTTGAAAATGATGCAACTTGCCAGACATCCGTTTTTCTGCTGATGTTCACAGTTTCTTTTTTTTTTTCTTTCTCAGGGCGGGCATTTTAGAGAGAGAGAGAGAGAGAGAGAGAGAGAGAGAGGAGAGAGAGAGAGAGAGAGAGAGAGAGAGAGAGAGAGAGAGAGAGAGAGAGAGAGAGAGTACCTGAGAGAGAGAGTACCTGAGAGAGAGAGAGACGAGGATGATGAAGAAGAAGGGAGGGGAAGGGGCGAGGGATGGAGGGAGGCGTGTGTTCAAAATCCACAAAGGTTTTGTAATAAATGCATCGACGACAATAAAAACAAAAACATTAAAAGGGAGAAAAGACGTGTTTCTGTGTTAAACAATTAGTGCTGCAGCATTAGAGCCGATCAGGAAGAGACAAAAGCTCGGCAGCAGCAGGGGTTTACCCCAGACACAAAGACACAAAGACAGATGCTCTGCAGCCCCGCCAAACTACACCACCACACCAGCTTCCACTGGAGCAGCAACACATCCAACCAAATCCCATCCTGCTGCAGGTCTGTAATAGTATCGCATCTCAGTGCAACTGTAACACTTTGATACATCCGTCTGCGTAATCTGCTCAATAAAAATGGCTATATAATCAATACTTTGTACATGTAACAGTATTAATATTGCTGTTCAACCTCTTAAACTATGACTTCATCCAGTGACAGATTTATGTCACAGCAAGAAATAACAGACATTACTGTATGTCACCCCGATAAACAAAAAGGATAGAGCCCATTATTTTCAGTTTCAACACACTTAGATAGTATTATGGAGGTTGAATGTACTGATGATAGTGTCTGCCAGCATGTAATGTCATCTAATGAAATATCATCACACTAAAACGTTAGACACTCAACCCAAAGGAAGACAAAAAACAAGCTGGGTTCAAACTGTTTGCAGTTAATTAACACAAAACATGGCCTAATAAACTGGCAATGGAGGGTATTTGATTTAATTAAAGTGTTGAAAACCTGCCAGCCAATCAGAAACAAGTATAGACCAAAATACGTGTAACAATCTATCCACAAACATTATTTAAAAAACACCAAACAAAGTACTTAAAACTGCTTCTGTGGTATTGCCCGCTACAGTAGATGTCTCTGACACTAACACACGTGCACGCACACTTACTGAGAACATTGACTGTTAAGATAAACACATTTTTGGGGTCAAACTGTAAAGTCATGAACAACATTTGTGTCACCTAACCTCTCAGTTCTGACCTGATGTATTTGGCTTTAAAAGGTCCCTTAACCCAAATTATAAAAACATATTTTCTCACTTACCTCTAGTAGTATTTAGCCAAACAAATACTCTGGTTTTAATTGCCATGGTTCTGATATATCTGTCTCTGCCACCGATTTATCCAACTAAATTGCGTTCAAGAAATGTTCTCTTGGAGTTTGTTCGCAGTTTTTAACACGGCTAAAGTTGTAAAATCAAACTCAACTAAATATTGGTAAGGTTTAATAAAACAATTTTTTTTTTAGTGTAAATGGAATTGATTAAAAGAAAAGTTTGACCCATTAATCCACCCAAACCCCCTCCATAAACTTCTGTGGACTTTTAAGAAGAATTTTAAATATGTTAAAATCAAATGTAATTGTAATTTGCGTTGTATGGGAATGCTTTCTTTAGGCTGACATCACTCGAGTTAAGTGAAAAAAAGTTTATATTTTGGGTGAAACAACCCTTTAAGTATAGGTCAACAGTCATTAAACAGCTCCTTGCTTTTCTAATCACATCAGGACAGTGTCTACAGTGACTCGGAAATTCATGAAAATTAAAAATATGTTAGTCTTCTGCAGCCTGTGTGGTCAATCTCTAGTGTGTGTGTGTTTGTGTTTGTGTGTGTGTGTGTGTGTGTGTTTGTGAGTGTGTGAGGAACCTCACTCCGGTGGCGTCTGCTCTGTACATTCGACTCAATGGCTCCAGTGTTCATATGTGTGTGTGTGTCTGCATGTGTGTATGACTGCGGCACTTAACCCTGTGACCGGTTGTGGAATGAGCTCCACAGAAATTGCCGCAAAGCCTCTTGCCCCCCCGCCAAACGGCACCGGCGCGGTGTGTGTTACCACCCCAAGAGAGGCCGACCAGCTCACACACACACACACACACACACACACACACACACACACACACACACACACACACACACACACACACACACACACACACACACACACACACACACACACACACACACACACACACTCTGTGTGTCCTCCAAGACAGGGATGGTGACGGCGTAAAGCTTGGTGTTTAGACTCTGCGTCTTTGTTCCTCCCTCATGGTGCCTCCTCTACCTGCATGAGGGAGGAAGTCTCCGCTGTTTCCACTTTAAAGCCAGGAAGTGTTTGATTCCCTCAGTTTCCTCTACTACTAAAGCCCATTTCATCTTTTCGTCCCAAACCGCAGAGTGACACAACACTATTATTCCCTCAATCTGCACCCTCTTTCTGATTCTCTTTGATTCACCATCATTTAGCCTCATTGTCACACACTGTATAACACTATCACCTGCTGCAGCCTCTGGTGTGTGTCCAATGAGGGCAAACAGAGGTGTGGGGGGAGGGGGTGCACAGGTGAAGGTTACTTTTACATTCTGTTTTGAACTGCCAACAAATACCCTAAATAACCCTATTACCTAACCTTAAATATACAGGCTGGAAAGCAAATAAGGACAATCTCAAAAACACTTCAGCAACTAAATATGTAAGCAATATGTCCTGATGCTGCAACAGATTGAATCCAGCAGTTCGGAAAACAACAAATTAGATATATTCTGAAGTTTTGTGTTCACCTTAAAAACGTGTTTTGCTAAGAAGAACTTCTGGCGTATTTAAGGCTTGCCGTTTTAAGTTTTCCATCAATTTTCAACCTGATAATATGTGAACATTTAAAAAGAATACTACAAAATAAACCTCAAATTACATTTTTGGTCTGGAATGGACATTTCAACATTATAAATAACTTTTATTTAACTTTTTGCAGTTACAAATTGTGGAAATATGTTACAAGCTAAAGTCCTCTTATCTTATATTATATAAGTAAAATAAAAAAGTACCTACAACTTGTACAAGTTACGGTGCTTGAGTAAATTTACTTCATTATACTCAGAGAGCTGTCAGCTGACTTTACTGAGTGTTATAAATGTATTTTAGTAATCCGATATGTGTGTGCGTGATGTTTGAGGCGGCAGAAAGGACATTGCCGGTCAGATAAGACGTAAAAAATGAGTCGGCCATCTGAGACCGGCCCGTTACAGCAGGGGTCACAAGAGGTCAACGCCACGGCAACAGTCTGCCTCTCCTCCTGTGAGGGTCTCATGTAAGTCTGTATCCTGTCAATCACATCGTAACCTGCAGCCAGAGACAGGATGCTGATTCCACTGCCAATGTCTTTGAGAAATACATTTGCAAAATGACCGATTGTATTGTCCCTTATTCTATCTTACATGTACATAGTTAACTTATTCCTGCATTCTACTTACAGCATTGGATAGCTTTAACACTGAATAACATTATTTTTGCACAATTTGTATTAACTTAAATCTTTGTGTTTGACTTGTTACGGAGTATTTCTAAACTGGATTATTGTTAATTATTGTTAACGTGTTATAACATGTCTTCATTAACTGGGGTTTCCTTTTAGCCTTTCTAAAACCTGTTAAGCCCGCAAAATCTTGCAAGAAACAGCATCTCAGGGCTTCTAAACATTTAACAACCTATTAATGATGCATACCCACTTAACGGGAAGAAACTCAACCATTTTTACCTAAACGGAACAGAAGTGTCTAAATCAGCATTTAGCGAAACGGGCTAACGGTGCTAACGGCTACTTTAGCACATAACTGGCAAAAGCGATCTTTTCTAAGTCATGCTATCTGCACAAACGACATATCATATGAAAGCTGAGATTCCACAGATGCCATATGTGTAAGTATCATCACTGTACGACGAGTAAAACTTACTGAACTATAGCAGCCAGGAAAGAGGAAGAAAACAACTTTCCGGTTTCAATAAACAATATATGTCTTACCTTTGCTGTTTTGTGATCAAAAGTTGTGTTCAAGGGCATAAGAACGCTGCTGAAGGTTAATCCAATGTCTCTGTGTGAAATTATTGATAATCCATCATTACATTTATGGCAATAAACGGTTTAGCATGGTTAGCACTGCAGTCCGGGGCATCAGCTTTAGGGCATACATGTGTGTGTGCGCGTCATTCTAACTGACCAATGGTAATGTTTACATGGATTTATTAACTGCCCCTCAATTCTATTGGCTCTAAATCACATGTGTCAAACTCAAGGCCCGGGGGCCAAATCATGCCCTTGGTGGATTTAATTTCGGCCCGCAGGACAATTTTTAATTACTATTAGATCTGGCCCGCCGGTATATTGCACGCACACCTTCACTCAATGCTGAGGGTTTCCTCAGCTCAGAGCCTGACCCCAAACATTGATGAACTTGCACCCAAGTTGAGATGCCAAGTATCTGGCTTGAACTAGCATCACAGAGCAGCACACTGAGTTTCAATGGATGTTTCCTTCTGCACTTTTTTTCTTGCGACAACAGGGCATGTTTGTTTTTTTTCTTTGAGGGAAATCGTTTTTTTTATGCTCTTGTTTGCCTGTGGAAAAATGTAATCATAAGAAATGAATGCAACTGATTATTTAATGTTTAATGTTGTTTATATAGGTAATAATTTAAGCTTTGTTAGTTCCAGGTTTAATATGTGCAATAAGTTCATTTCAATAAGTTTTACAATAAACATTGAACCAGTCCAGCCCTCGACTAGTACCCTTTTTTTTAATTTTGGCCCGCTGTGTATTTGAGTTTGACACCCCTGCTCTAAATGTTACAAAGAGTTGTCAATCACCCAATTTGACCAATGGGTTCCAGAGATACAGCCCTGCGTAATGCATGCGTAATGCATAGGCCTGCGAGATAGAAGTCAGGCTGAACTTTTCAAAAAGGTCAAAAACAGTTGTATTTGGATGGAATGAATACCTATAGTGATATTTCAATGAAATAAAATGAGTTTTACAGTGTGGTACATGAGAAAGTATCACTAAATTTGCATCTATTTTGACACAGGGTACTTATGAAATATTGTGGTTTGGATCCCTAAACGTTTTTGGGCTACTATCACATAATTCAAGGGTGGTTTTCACTATAAATAATGATTTTTTTTAGGCTGAGATTATAATTTACATTTTTGTACTATGTTCCATCTGAATTTACTCTGACACAGCAACATCTAAATTGATTCTGACACTTCTACAGCCAACTCACAGGTCTATCATTGCTTTGATAAAAAAGATTATTCATATAGGCTACCCCTTTTAGAAGTGAAGATATAGTCATTCATTCTGGGCATGTCATTTTCGAGCCTGAGGCCTGTAAAATAGGCTCAGGGCTTAACAGGCTAATAAACCGTGTTATTCTGATGAAGCCATCATGCCAAAACTGATTGCATTTGTCATTTAGAGATATCTTCTGTATTAGAAACTTTTTTTTGTTAGTGTGCTTACATCCTTCATACATCTTTCCCTCCTAATGGCTGCATGCAGTTGAATTTCCTGTTCAAAATTGTCCAAAAAGAGTTGTTAAAATCCTCTGAGTTGTGAACTTGCTGTTTGCAGATGACATTATTATTGCACTGATATTTCTCAGCCTAATGAAATCTGCTCTGCCTCGCACCGATGGAACACTGGTTAACTTTGATCTCACAATTAAGTCCCCATGAACAGCTAATAAAGCATAATCTGCTCTGTATCTGTGTGTCTCCGCCACAAGCACAGAAAGCCTTTTAGCATATCTTGGCTGACTGACATTTTGTTGCTCTCGGCTGAAAACAGTGACTTATTTTTATCACGCTCCACATACAATCAAGTATTAAAGGAGTTAAAATCAAACTGGATCTGCATCGGGTGAGTGGCAGATGCCTGTGGGGGCTTCTAGTTATTCAGTCTCTGTCTCCTCTTTCATCCATCTCCTTCGACTTCTCACCAGATAAGTTGACATCCCTGAATACTAAAAAAAAAGGCGACCTGCTTTTGTTGCCATCTCCTCACCAGAGGTTGTTTCCTTTCTGTTGATTGGGACATTTGGATATTGTCCAGTCTTTCATTCATGATTTGGTTGAAATGCCTCTTCGCTGTGAGTTAATGACGGTCAGACCAATCTGAGATCACTGCTCTATGATAAGACCAATCAAAGGAAAATTACGGCTTTTATTTTTTACGATCTGTTCTTGTAAAATGACACAAGCTGAGGCAGCCAGACGGTAGCAGTTTGCCTCTGTATGGTGGACGATTGATAAGGAATGATTTCCACATGAGTTTGGTACTGATTGCTGATTATTTTCCTCTCATGTTGCGAAGCAAAATCAGTTAAGCCTGTACATTTTGTGCCGATGTATGTTGGATTACGTATAGAACTCCAAAAGTTCAAATGCAGTTTATCTTCCCTACCTTGGATATGCTTCTCCTTTTCATTATGAAACAGGTTAAAAAGCCAACCTGGCTGTAATGAGGAAGCACTTCATCAAGAGGAAGATTCCTCCGAGTTTAAGCGAGGTTAAAAGGTAGGACTTGAGTCACAAAAACAACAGCGCACCTTCTGACGTCTAACCTCACACCTTTCATCTTCCACCTGTTGTTTTCGTTGGAAGAAATACTTTGAGGTCAAGGAGATCTAACAATAACAGAATCTGTTTTCATGGATAACAGTTTGTGATGGATATCAGATAGTGTCTAATGAGCAGCGGGCTAAGTGTCTACTGGGGCCTGAACGTTACAAAAGTCTGTCTATGTTAGTCCTCAGTGTTTATGTTTGAATGTAGCAGAGTGACCATATTTCGGGAATCACAATTAAAACAGTTTAATGTACTTTTGGAATTATTGATCAGGTTCCCTTGAATCTAAAAGGCTTTATTCAATATACTACTGTGTTTCAGTTGGATTTAGAGAGGCTTTAGTATTTTGTGGTTTGTATCTTTGATCATAGTTAATACTCTGAGGCATTTGCAGGGCAAAAGAGAAATTATATTTAATTCCTAGAGAAGGAAGTCTAAATAGAAACGAGTTTTGTTGTTATGTTAGCTCTCACGATAAGCTGCCCCTGCAAAGTTTTTGTGTAAACAACATATTTACATTCTTCATTTTTTTCCTCAAAATGTTATAAATCCAATATACCGATTTAATAAATGACATCCTGCATTGTTTACATCCATGTTAAGAAGTTATTTCATATCAACGACTGAATACAGCATGATTTCATGACATGTTAATATCTTGTGAGGTAACAACCAATCCAAATCTGGTGGCTGTTTTCTTTGATAAACGTTCTTCTTGCAGTTGAAACTGCATAAAAGACCCATTTTCCCTCAACAATCTGAAACTAATAGTTTCATTCTGCTTGCTCTTGAAACAATATCCCAACCTTTCATCAGATGTGTTGCCTGCGTCAGGCTTTATTTAGCCCGAGAGCATCTCCTCTATATCTCCTGCGCCTGTGGATCTCCTCTTTTCTTTATCAACTCTTTTCTAACTTCAGCTTTTCAGGAGCTGCTGGGAATGTGATGTGAAAGGAGGGCAGTTGGAATATTTTGAAAGCTTTTCCTTTAAAGACGGGCCTAAAGCATCCTCTGCAATTACACTATTCGTTGTCAAACATGTTTGCATATTCAATATTTAAATAAAAAAAACCTGCTGGATGTGGCTTAATTTAAGCAGCCTCATAGGCGACATGCAAACTCTTCAACAATGTGCTGCGTAGAGATACCTCTTTAGCCTTATTATCATTTTCCTCCTGATCAGTCTCCTCCTGCAGATTGTTGTCCTTCACCTAACTTTCCTCTTTATCGTGTAGACACAGACCAAATAAACTGCAGACGCCCGTAGCTCTGCGCTGAGAAAAGAAGTTGCGAAAATAAAAATGAGGAGACCACAGATGCCAGGACAAAGTGAGGAGAGGGGAGTGGGCTGTGTTCTGACAGGGGTGTCAACCGAAGGGCAAAGACAGTCTGAATTAATGAAGCCAGGTGAAGGAGAGCTGCAGCCAACAGTCTACTGGAGGCCCGCCATGCTTCTTATTTAAAAAACTGCCCTTGATCTCGCTGATCACTGGGCTATAGGTGACTTAATTAAAACTAACAAGCAGCGCATTAACACCCCGGGGAGCCGGCGCACGATCCAGACGCAGGTGAAGTCGATTTAAAAAGCCAAAAAGAAAGATGGCAGGTTTGTGCACACTGATTGAAAACGAAGACCTTCCCGCTCAAAGTGTGTGTGTCATGTGTGTGTGTGTGTGTGTGTCCTCAGAATAAAGCAACATACCCGAGTAGGAAGGCCAGCCTTGAGCTTTAGACGGCGCTTTGATCAGAAAGGCCGGTTCATCTTCACCTTCTCCTGGACGTCCTCACTGGATGCTGATGGTGGCGGTCGCTGAACAGACAGGAAGGAAAAGCGTTAAATGTCAGTTTTAACAAGTTTGACCCTTTAATGTCCAGTTTTAAGGTTGTTATTATCCTCTTATTCCGCACTGTGACAGTATTGCATGTATATTCTGTTTCAGCTTGTTCAAACTCTATGTGAAAAGTAAGATGACCCTAACGATAATTCAATGAATTCCAATTACTTCTGAGTAAAGTAACGAGTAATCTGCAGAGTAATGAGACCCTCTGCTGTGTTTGTGAATGACTTTGTGACGACCTCTGTTGCAAATGTCCCCCCCCCCCCCCGTTCGTTCACAGAAAATGGAAATGGCTTAGCACTATCGCCGTTGCCCCGGCAACCATCTGAGTCCCCCATCTCGTGGTGGTGAAATGAGTTGTGAGCAGGCTCGAGAGAGGCAGGGATTAAACATGATCCCGCGGACGCACTGTCAATCAAATCCACAACTCTGCAACCTTCTTCCGCCTACAGAGAAACACACTGCGAAACCTAAAAAGCTACCATATAAAATAAATTACACTCTTTCACAACGCCTGTTTAATGTGTTGTGTAGTAAATTATGCTCAACGACAGACCGTGGGACCCAACTTATTTCCCCTCTACTTATAAGACCAGAAAAAAGTAATCTTATATAGGGTAAAAAAACATAAATATAACAGCTTTAATGTGGTTTGCATAGGTCCTCAGGTATGGAATGAGATGAATAACTATAAAAATGCCTTAACCTGCATCTGTCTTCAATGTAAAGCAAATATGTCAAAGGTTAAAAACACTTCATTGCTGGGGACTTGACATTTATTTAATTTATACCATTATTTTTTCTTTGTCATTTATATGAGTTTACAATATCTTACCAATTTGAAAGCAGTGTTTACACTAATGTAATACATTGTTTTAACCATTTAAAAGTGAGGGTTGGATTAGTTTTAAGGTATTTTGTAAGTGTCAGGTGTTTTTTTTTAGCTTGTAATTGTTTCTGTATAATATATGAACTCTCTCCAATTCTAGATGTGTAAGTAAGGTATAATATAAATAATTTATGTTTAGTGTCTGATGATTGTACTTAAACTGTTGTTATATTAAATGAATGGCCTTGATAATGACTCCTGCCTGGTGCTGTTTGCTACTAAAGCAGAACATCTTTAAAAACAAATCCGTTATCCTGCAGAGGATTTAGTGGTGGTCGTTATATTCCAATGCCAAGAGGCGATGGATTAATTTAATTAGCCTGGTGAAGATTAATGACAATGCATAGGCCTTCTGTAGATAAGGCTATACACTGTTAAAAGGGATGTTATTTTCAACATGGCGGTGTGTCTAATTTGGGAAAGTGGGGAGTGGGTAAAATTAGTATAGACATTTAAAAACCTTGCATTTATCTGTGTAGATAAAGTGTGTGTATAATAGCATCACTGATTTCTGCCCTTTTAAGGGATGAAACAGATTTTCTTCTGAGGGTGATATTGTTTTCCACTATTGGACAATCAGTGAGAAGATATATACTATTATTAGATCAAATGTATCTTATAAAAGCACACTCAAATGAAAGCTGTGCTGGAAGGGTAAAATAGATGTATCTTACATGCGTTGTATGATTAGCTACAGTGCTGCAGGTGTCTTCACATCTACACCATTATCTATTTAATATATAGCATTATAATAAAGCAAATAGATGTGTATAACATGTTTCTGCCACATTTGCCAAAGCAAAAGATCAAGTGACCTCTTGATGGATGTGGGAGGGGAGTCCCGACCCTTGGCTACCACTTGTGTGTGCTGTCACTTTAGTACCTTTTATTTTCTGGATTTTGCATTAATGTGCTTGATATTACACCACAGTTGTTAATCAAAAATCATTATTATTCTCATTTCAATTCATTGTACTGATTTGAACTTTATGGCTTATTATGACTTTCATGTCGATGCTTTATTGTATTATTTATGTCTTAAATTCACTTCAGTAAATAGTGCGGCAAACTCTACAAATGTATTGCGTATGATAAATGATTGGATAAAGATAAAAGTGACCTTAAAATAAATCCTCCAAAATAAAACTCCTAAAAGCCTAATATTTGCCTGATGTCTGTTTTCAATATCAATGATGACAACTTAATTTACAAGTTGAAAATAAATAATGAAATCCCGGGAAATCCCTTCTTTCCTGTAAAAGTAATCAGATTACAGTAACGCACTACTGGTGCCAGGCTGGCAAAAGAGTGCAAGGGGGCGGGGAGGGTGAGACCCCCATGCAATTTGATATTTGCCTCTTTGACAGTCATTTAAAGGGGATCTGGAGAACCCGATACCCCGAGACTTACACCCCTCCAAAGACTGTCGGGACACTTTAGCCCGGCTCGGCTCGGCCCTGCAGCGCCAGTGAGTCTCCAGGCAGGGTGTAAACGTTAAATGTTAGCTATTTGTTCCTTGGATTGCGAGGGAAATCAAGCCACTCTTTCATTCATTCATTTTTTTTTTTTTTGGAAACCCTCCTCCCACTCCCCGTCTCTCCTCTCCTTTCTTTCTTTTCTCCAAAACCCCACAAACAGGCATTGACTAAAGCAGCTTAAGGAGTCCCCTAAAAGAGTGGTGCAGGAATGAGTCCTAAAACCCGGGAATGAGTTAGCATTTTACCAATTCCAGTTCCCTTGTTGAAGTCAAGGTTTTTGGAATGCGTTTTAAGATTCCTGAAATAAGGTCTGTGGTCATTAAACCGCTCTTAAAAAAGAATAATCTAGATGCTTCAGTAATGAACAATTACAGGCCCATATAAAACCTGCCATTTCTAGGTAAAATCATTGAAAAAGTTGTTTTTCAACAGTTGAGTAATTTCTTGCATTTAAATAACTGTTTTGATGTGTTCCAGTCAGGCTTTCGTCCAAACCACAGCACTGAGACTGCTCTTGTAAAGGTCTTCAATGACATCCACTTAAACACAGACAGTGGCAGAACTTCAGTGTTAGTATTATTAGATCTCAGTGCTGCGTTTGACACTGTTGACCACAGCATATTACTAGACCGACTGGAAAACTGGGTGGGACTTTCGGAAACAGTTCTAAATTGGTTTTAATCCTACTTAAAGGACAGAAACAACTTTGTTTCTATAGGTAAATACACATATGAGTTGACAAATATGACATGTGGGGTTCCTCAAGGCTCCATCTTGGAGCCTCTTCTCTTTAACGTCTACATGCTACCACTGGCTCAGATAATGAAGAACAACAAAATAAGTTACCATAGCTATGCAGATGACACACACATTTACGTAACAATTTCACCAGGAGACTATGCTCCAATTCAAACACTGAGTAAGTGCATTGAACAAATCAATGACTGGATGTGTCAGAACATTCTCCAATTAAACAAAGATAAAACTGAGGTAATGGTTTTTGGAGCCAAGGCAGAACGCTTAAAAGTTAGCGCTGAGCTTCAGTCTGTGCAATGTTCAAAACAACAGATAAAGCCAGAAATCTAGGTGTAGTCATGGACTCTGACCTGAGTTTCAACAGTCACATTAAAACAGTTACTAAATCAGCCTACTATCACCTAAAGAACATATCTAGGATTAAAAGAATAATGTCACAGCAGGATTTGGAAAAACTTGTTCATGCTTTTATCTTCAGTAGACTCGACTACTGCAATGGTGTCTTCACAGGTCTCACTAAAAAATCTATTAGAAAGCTGCAGCTGATTCAGAACGCCGCTGCTCGAGTCCTCACTAACACTAAGAAAGTGGATCACATCACTCCAGTTCTGAAGTCTTTACACTGGCTTCCTGTGTGTCAAAGAATAGATTTTCAAAATACTGCTGCTGGTTTATAAAGCACTGAATGGTTTAGGCCCAAAATACATTTCTGACTCTACTGCTAAATTATGAACCATCCAGATCTCTCAGGTCTTCAGGGACTGGTCAGCTTTCTGTCCCCAGAGTCAGAACTAAACACGGTAAAGCAGCGTTCAGTTATTATGCTCCAAATATCTGGAACAAACTCCCAGAAACCTGCAGGTCTGCTACAACTCTGACTACTTTTAAATCCAGGCTGAAGACTTGTCTTTTTGTCGCTGCTTTTAATGGAACTATTCATATCTTAGACTGCACTGTAACTTTTATCCATGTATTTTTTCTTTTAATGTTTATTTTATTAGCTTTTCTTTTTAATGACTGATTTTAAATGCCATTTTCTTAAAGTCTTTCATTTTTTGTAAAGCACTTTGAATTGCCTTGTGTTGAAAAGTGCTATATAAATAAACTTGCCTTGCCTTGGTTATCACAAGCTGAAGAGATTTTCACATTTTGTTCTTCAACATTAAATATGTCGGTAAATACCCCACTGGTGAATGTCTGAAGCTTTTAGTGTCATGAAACCAGCGGTTGCTAACAAGTTACTAAATGAGACGCCATTAGGCCAAACATTAGCCACCTTTAGCCTAGCAGTGAAGTCATGTGACCCTGAAGTAGTTCCTTTAGCCTAACATTAGCTTCTTGTTTCTGTCGATTAGAGTTATGTAAAAAAATCATTGAAGTGGTGTAAATATTTGGAGATTATCCAGTTGAACAAAACGTGTATGTATCATAAACTTGTGTTAGCCACAGAACTTTTTTTCAGCAATAATCCAAAATCAAATAAAAAATTGTATTGCTTTTTGGAGAGGGAGGCCTAAGATGCTAACTTCCGGGGCGGACTAAAAAAATCCATCACCCCTGCCTTGATCTTCAACAAATTAAAAAGAAAGGGAGGAGTTTTTAAAGAGGAAGGGAAATATTTAGGGATTGCTGGGACTGTACAGACAAAGAGTCCTGACGCAGTGGAAGAGGAGGTTATCTGCTATCGTGGCATTTTCTTATCAGTGGATACATATTTGTATATCATGGCCAACTGGGGACTCGGTGAAACCCTCTGACGTGTTGTTGTGATTGTTGCAACACAGGTGATCTACAGTGAGATAGCTACTGTATATGAGCAGCTGCAATGTGGGGGGTCGAGGCGCTCCTGAGAAAGCCAATTTTCAATTATGAGGTTAAGAGAGTGTGTGTTTTTAATAAACGACTGCTCATTAAAGGGAGAGTACATTCCCCTGCAGATAACAGGCAGGGCGCATTGTGCTGCTGTCTCCTGGGAGGACTCCTGACTGGATGTGTGTCCCCCAACTCCCCAGCCTCGCATCTCATTAAGCTCATCTCCACATCTCTATCTGCAGTATCAGGCCGCAGCATCGGCCCTATATATGGCTGACAAAGGATTTTCTTTCAGGGTGAATTAAATCAGGCTATTTTGGAGTATAACCAACGTGATGTGGTTGGTTTTTTTCCTCCATATGAAACCCTGACTGGACTCCCAGTGGCCACCCTGCAGTCCAGGATTATTTAGCAGAGAGGAGGAGGAGGAGGGGCTTGCCTGGATACCCAGCCACCTGCAAGTGTCCATCCCTGGTTTATTTGACATGGCAGTGTCCCAGGGTATAAAGCAGATAAACATCTGGTGGCGCTGCCAGGACATTGGAAAATGAGGGATTGGGGGGAGGCAGTGAAAGAGGCGGTGGGAACACACAATCATAATGAGAAGAAAGATGGGCAGAGAGAGACAGAGAGATGCTGATCAGCTAATTACAGCTGCAAATAAAATGCAAATGTATCCTGGCACGGTGAGCTAGCCCAAGTTTAAACATAGCGCCATCCAAAAAATCAGAGCTGCACGGGCACTGTGCCAAGGACGAGTTCCAAACAAAGAATGATTATCCAATAATAATAATAATAACCAATATATAGTTAATATTATTATTATATTAGCTAGTGCACATTGCATCCTGCTGGTTGTCAGGCTAACAGGCTGCACCTCCCTCCCCTTTAAATAAAAAAATAAATAAGATGGCACATTTCCCAACAACAGTGACAGCCTCATGCACATGATCCAAAATCCAACAATTACAGTTCCCCACACTGTAGCTTATGCAGGGGGCCACATGTCCCCCCCCCCCCCCTCCCCCCTCCCCCTATGTGGTGATTAATGACACATCGCCACCCAAAGATTAATCAAAAAAAAATCATGGAGGTACTCATGAGAACTGCAGCTAGATCAGGTGGGCTCGGGATGGAGGGGGTTCTGGAAACGAATTAGCTTCATGGAATCTTTTTAGATGCAAATATTTAGTTATCTCCACTTTGCTGCACTGTTTTCAGTGTTTATGATTAATTATCTCTTCTTGGTGAAAAATAAATCATGCGAAATTAGGATCTAGCTGACTCCGCCGGCGGAGGCAGAGATGGCAGGTCGATGCTGTTAATTTCAGGTTGAAATTGACACACTAATTATAGTGCAGAGTGCTGCTGGAACACTAGCAGGCAAGATTATACCTCGGTGCTTCTATTTTTTTACTATTTTTTTTTTATCAGATCCCCCTTATATTTTACCAATTAAAAATCGTAAAGGCATTTCATTGCCCCTGGATATAAAAAAGCAGCCTCTCTGCTAACATGGCCATCACTTTCCCCCATCAGATTCATTGTGATGTATTAGATGCAATAAATTATCCCATGTAACAAAACATGGCGAGCTGAAAGGCTGATAATCTGCAGAGGGGAGATAAGGATTCATTATTCCAAATCATTATGAATCCAGCGTTGGCTGTGACTTCTTTCTTAATCAGCTTCTGTGATCCTGGATACGTGAAGGGAGCAGATAAGAGCACAGTCGTTTATAATTCTCCCCACCTCGGCCTAATATTTTAAAAATAAAATCGCAGGGAGAAGCTGCCGTGTGAAAAAAACACACACATTGGCTTAACGTTTGGAGGGTGCACAGGACGAGAATAATAAAACACATTGAGAAAATAAATAAGTAAATAGATAATGCGAGGCCCATACATTTTTGGAGGTGTTTTGTCTCAAATTAAGGTCATCTTATTCGACATTTACAGCGAGGAATCATGTAGGCAGGGAGAAAAAGAGAGATACTGCAGCGTTTATTTCACATTTGGAGTGGGAAGTGTCTAATGAAATGTAGGCTACACCACGAGGCTATAAAAGCGGGTGACCGTAAATGATTTACTCCGTTTACGCACTAACGGGGCAGAAAAGCCATGGTGCAGAGGTGGCTTAGGCTAAAGCGCTGCTGCAAAATTAACTCGAAGAAAACATGATGCAACCAAAACACGCTGCTGTATTTAATCAGAATATAAAGGTGACATTTAACTCCTCATTCTATCTGATGCTGAGATTATATACATCAGCAGGCGGAGATATAGAATAAAGTGCAAAACGGAGACTATACACCCCATAATGTGATAGGCCTACAGCGTGGCCTAGTAACGTAACGTAAACCCGGAACCATTCACACTCACCATTTACAATTAATTAACTCCACACAATCTGCACCCACCCCCCTTTCTAAAAAAAAACGCATTTTGTATCCACTCCCTTTCAAAAAATTAAAATGTATTTCCTCCCTTATTAAATTGCAAAACACAACAAATTGATTCTCATTATTTCACTCATAATTAATCTATTTATTAAACCTATAATATGCTTTAATTATCTGCGGCATAAATATGGTTTAACTGTTGTTTTTCATTAGCTCGTATCAAAGCAATCAATTTGTGCATTTATCATATTAACTACACCTTTGCATTGAAATGGAAAAGCTAATCATTCCCAGAAATAAGCACTTTATTTACGTCAAAAGCAGATTAATAAATCATTATATGGATTTTCTAATTCTATTTAGATATTGAAATACTAATTCCATAAACGAAATACTCTGCTGCGTGGAAACTGAATAATTCATTGATTTAAAAAGACATATTTGGCATTGGTGAGTTTATACTACAACGTTTGCGCCGATTATCTTTAATGTATTACCTTAATTGAATTTCTTCCCCAAAGATAGATTTGGGTGTGATCAGTTTACATTCTCCTTCGAAGAGTCAATGCGCAACGTGAGAGATACCGAGCCTGCAGCATCCTCCCTCTCCTCTCCTCCTCGCTCTTTTTTCCCTCAGTGCATTTCACAGAGAGAAGGATCGGATTTGCTTGGTGCTCCTGTCAATGAACCATGGTGTCAATAAGCAGCTAGCAGGCCTCTGTGCTCCGTGTTGGATGCATAAGGAAGCTTTTTCCGTTTTCAGAACAAACTGCTACAAACCTCAGCCCGCATTTCGATATGGAAAGATTTCAGATTTGTTTGGTTACACATTGTTCAGATGTAGCTCTTAATTGCTGTGGAGTTTGGCGCGGATCTTGCTGTTGATTAGACACCAGCAGCAGCTATGGCTTCATCTGTCCTTTGTGGCAGGCAGAGGGGAGGAAAGGCTGCTCCTGCAACACAAAAGGAGGTGCAGGACAGAAATATCTGCAGAGCACAAAGTGTACAGGCAGCGTTTTATTAGTCATAATACAACACATTGAATTCTGCCTTGATCAGGGACAAAATAGAACACATTAGTTACATTAATATCCACATTTCAAACATGTAAAACTATGTTCTTTATTGTATGCCCTTAATGTACTGTCCATGGACATCATATTATAAGGATGCATATATATTTGGTTCAGGCATAACCTGGCATGGTCAGGTGTTAGCTTTATTTATTTGGAAATATTATCATGAAAATAAAATAAAAATAAAAGCAGTATATGTGTTGTTTTGAAAGTTGTTATAAAAGGCTGTTTGAATAAAAAAAAATGTTATTCTTTCGCTCTAATTTATTCCCATTGGTTTCTAGATGCAATTATTCAAAGGTTGTATTGTCATGTGCACAATAGCTTCAGCGTTGACAATGAAAGTCCCAGGCTTGTCCAAGAATACAACATAGTCTTCAATATATAATAAAAAGAGTCAGAAACAAATAGTGCAAGAAAAACAAGCAAGTGGCTATAGCTTTTAATTGGGTTTATTTTCCTCTTACGGTGATGCTTTCAGACCCGGAAGTGCTGGTGTGCACTCACAGTCAGTGCGGGTGTCTCTGCTCGCAGTGTGTTATATGGTGATGTGACTCCGGGACCGAGGGCGCACACCACCACTGAGAGGGTTTTTCTGCTTCTTCTTCTTCGTGCACCACTCTCACTGTCTCTCCGTCTAACTCTAAATGCCATCGGCGTCTCCACCTCTATGTCACTCTTTCTTCACATTTGCAGAAAAAAGTCTCCGATCAGCGTCCACTACAGGTCAGTAGCCTAAATATTAAGATTCGCTCTCCATCATCCGTAATGCTCTGTCCAATAGGCTACCTCTTCACTCGCTGGCTTTGTATTTCGTTTTTGAATGATGGGAAACTTTTGCGAAGGGGTTATCGTGTGCGTAAAATGAAAATAAAACGAAAATAAATCGGGACTTCGTTAAATCCAGAGAGGGAGCTGCCGCTTCATTTATCTCTGTGTGCACTGAAAAGGGGTGTTGATAATACAATGTCCACAACGTCCGACATGGATGCCTTTTAACGTCGTTGTGAGCTGTTAGTTGTTATTTTTTTCACCGAGAGCGAAATTAGCTACGGTAATAATTAGCCATAGTTTCCACTTGTGTCACTTGGGATTGATATGTACAACAAAATGTGGCCAGCTAACTGCATTTCTTCAAATATTTAACCACCTACATCAAAACCGGCCCCCTAAAATAGCGCAGATGAGGTTTTTAACAACCTATTACCTAGCTCAGGTTGGCGGTATAAGCAGGATCCCATAGAAGCCGTGAAATTTATCTGATTATTGCCGGCAGTCGTAAAAAAAAGAGTTGAGTTTGCTGAAGCTGCGTTTCCCCCCTCTGTTATTTGTTTCCTCCATCTCGTCTTGGTCGATATGTATTGATATGGCCGATGTTAGAATGAATACCAAATTAAGGGCATCACACGTTACGGGCCAATAGCTCTTACTGCATGCAAAGAGACGTGGCGCACCCTTGATTTGATCCTAATCGGTATTTTATATATTTGTATTTGTTTTACAAATGTCTACACTGGTCATTTATGTTGGATTAAATATTGTTTTGCTTTCAAACATTATTACTAAGGTTTGTTTTTTCAAACAAAGACAGAGAATGTGGTTTCATTTGAATTTTGTGGCAGAATTTGTTTTATTATGGCACACATACTTTAAGATGTTGCTTTAGGCTCAAAATTCAGGACATTTGAGCGATAATAAAAGGGTGTCATGTTTAACGCAGAATTAATGAATTAGATAAAAATATGAATGACTTTGTTTCTGTTGGGGATCTACGAGGTGAAAAGGCCCAGCACGCTAAATGAAAGATTACATCAGTGCATCTGGCGAGGAGCGATATAGACACTGATAAGCATCAGTCAATTGGCAGACCGTTTTTTTTTTCTTTTTTTTTTTTTCGTTGGTAAGAATGACACAAAATACGAAGTGCTACTCTGTCTTTTTTTTAAATCGAAGTAAAAGCTGATTTATCCTACGGCTTATGTTCTCATTTTTAATCATTCTAGGAAATCCACTTCAAGTTTTACGCGCTCAACAAAGCAGAATTTGACGCCCTCGTTTTGTTCTGAGAAGCAGAGTTGGTTCACATGCTGACAGAATAGCTCCTTTTTCTTGAAAAGACTAGTAAGGTGACAAATGACTCACAGGGTAAAATAAATTAAACATAAAGGTTAGCTGGGGTGGTTTCAAAATGTATGAGCATTTACCATATCACGATTACGGATATCATTTTAAATAGTGGGTGACTGGGCATCTTCATTGTTATAGCAGGCAAAACATATAGCATTCTACTGTTTTTATCATTTATATCACATGTGTGTATTCGCCAATATAAATTATTTTATATTTATGAATAAATGCTCGTAACATAAGTACAGTTTAGGTTGAAATTAAGTGAGCAAAATATGATAAAACCCAGACACCAAAGCTTTTGATCACACACACACACACACACACACACACACACACAAAACACACACACACACACCACAACACACACACACACACACACACACACACACACACACACACACACACACACACACACACACACACACACACACACACACACACACACACACACACACACACACACACACACACACACACACACACACACACACACACACACACACACACACACACACACACACACACACACACACACACATTCATAATATTGTACAATTCTGTATTGTATTTGCTCTAATTTCCAAACAACATTTATTTGTGTTGCTTATTTAAACATGTGTTATCATTATTGAATGTATTTATTTATTGTTAGTATTACTAATATATAGTAGGCTAGTGTATTTTTTAAATATTATTTTATAGTAGCCTATTATTGTTGTGTGACTGTATCTGCCTGACTTCTGATAAATCAGCTGGCGGAAGGACAATATTATTTATGAGTCAAAAGAGTGATTGTAATTGCTGATGAGGTCACACACAGGAAGTTGGGGGACAAAGTAAACACACACACACACACACACACACACATATACACACACACACACACACACACACACACACACACACACACACACCACACACACACACACCACACACCACACACCACACACACACACACACACACACAGTACGTTATCTAAAACATCCCCCTCACTGGCAATGGTTTAATCCGTTACTGTCTTAAATTCTCAGCCGTGATTTAGAAAAGGAACTGTGCCATCCATGTTTTGATTTTAATCACGGCTGGCTGACATAATCAGATCTCTGCCATCAAGAAACCCGATTGGCCCCTCGCCTACTTTTATGAATCAACCTTTACGCACAACAGCTCTGTATTTGTAGGCCAATAACTTCAAAAATAGAGCAACGCTTCACACTCACACACTGACAGAGAAAATAAACTGAAGCCACTCGTTCCCCCTCATAGCGACAGTTTGGGATTATCAATGACAACTTTTTAAGAGAGCCAGTCGTATTCTGTGCTGAATAAGCTCCGGCGTTATTGACACGGAGGCTAGGGAATCAAGACATGGGATGGCTTCCATGTCCCATTCTCTAAGCTTCGATACACCCAAGTCATGAAACAAACAAACATAATCGGGATTTGAGGCTACATTTACCGTCATGTGTTGCCTCTGAGCACCTAAAGGGTACTTTGTGGATAATGGCTCCGCGATACTTTTCAAGAGGATATACACGAGTCCGCTGACAGTTTGACAATGGCAGCTACAGCAGTTTGCATCCAAGTTCAGTCTCAGGTTTGCATGAGTGAGGAACGCTCCCCCCTCTCCAGGTATAGGGCTATCCTGGAGAGAGAAAACAACGCTTTGCCAAATCTCGCTCAGTCACTCAGAACAACCTCGATATCAAAGAAAATGCATTAAAGTAATAATAGCTAATGCGTCATCGCCTTAGCACATGGCCTTGGGTTAAACATTTCTGATGATTAAAATAAAGCCTTTTTATAATGAATACTATAGATCAGTTATGGTCAATTTCATGCACTTTGGTGCAGCCACATTAAACCGACCCTACCTGATATTATAGTGCGTCGTGGTGCAAGGGCGTGCGCGCACCCGATGCCTACCCACTGCTGCGCGCTTCAGTGGGAGTGAGGGCTCATTTCCTGACTGTTTAACACCGCGGTGACGTCACATCCAGTAGCGTCGCCGAGGCTGCCCCCCCCCCACACACACACACACAATCTATATTACACAATCTGAGAGGATATGGAGAAGCCAAAATGGGCTTCAGACATAAAATACTTCCCCAAGGGACCCCCCCCCCCCCCCCCCTTTGCGAGGCATCGTGCATAGCCTATGAAATTGAACACAGAGTAACACCTCTCTGATTTAAATGGGACATTGTTTTATTTATTTTGTAATTATTGTTGTTGTTAATTTGTTAAAGCTGAAAAAGGTGAAAAAAGGGGGGGTGTAAATCACTTCCTGTGAGCTCTATGGCGTTACAATAAATGCGCTGTTTTCTTAATAAATAATGACATGAGCCATTGTTGCCTGTGTGTCTGAGGGTATGGTTATTGCTCAGATGCATGTAAGTTAACTGAAAGACAATACAAGCCTATATTATAGGGTTTAGTTTATTTATTTTTCGCAGTCTAAAGATCAGTGAGACTGCCAGTTTGTCCTTGTCCGCGCCTGCTCAATTCGGATCTGCCATTAGAATAATGTGCCTGTCACCGCGAGAGGACGCACTGTCACAATTTTAAGAGTGTAAATGTTCCGCAACCTGCCATTGGCCCAGAGCAACAGGCTCTGCTGCTGCTTCTCCTGCACACACAAGCTGGTAAAACAAAAATGCAAACTGTAGTAAAAAAAAAAAGAAGCTTTATTTTGTAATACTTTTATTTTAATTAGATGTTTCTTTAGGAGGGGAGATGCTTAATTTTTCCTCTTTTAAAAAAAAACGTGTGTAGCCTTTTTGTTTGTTTCCATGCACGATAAGGGTGTTTTATTGGGCCTATTTAGAAGAATTACCTTCTATATAAATGATATCTTTTTGGAGGAGGTCACTGCAAGAAATCTTCCTGCCTCCCCCCTGGTCTACGTTATATTCAATTAGGGCAGGCCCCTCCCCTTAACTGATGACACTGACAGACCCTCCTTAAGTTGCGTCGCGCCCACAGCTGTCTGCAAGCATTGAGCTGCCTGGCGCCCATCCTGAAAGAATGCCTTCACTGTAAAAAAAAGAAAAGAAAAAAAGAGAGTAGAGAGAGAGCAAGAGAGAGAGAAGAGGGTAGAGCAAGGGCGAGTGAGCAAACGCCACACAGACGAGAGAGAGAGAGAGAGAGAGAGAGATCCAGAGAGGAGAGGGACGAGGACGAGACGAGACGAGACTGCGAAGGAGAGCGAGAGATGAGAGAGAGAGGAGAGAGATGAGAGGAGAGAGAGACGAGCGAGAGGAGAGAGAGAGAGAAGGAGAGAGAGAGAGAGAGAGAGAGAGATGAGAAGAGAGAGAGAGAGAGAGAGAAGAGAGAGAGAGAGGAGGAGAGAGGAGAGGAGAGAGAGGAGAGAGAGAGAGAGAGAGGAGTTAATGGAGAGGGTACAACTGCGCACAAACAGATTTGATCACAGAGTTTAAATGCTGGTGCCGGTCAGTGAAGCCATCCGCTGCGCAGAACCTCCACTCACTTGTTGAGCCTGGCTGTGAAAACGGTTGTTCTTCTGAAAGAGCGGTTCAGGAACTCTGCGTGGAGCTGGATTCCATTTTGGACGTATTATTATGACAACAGCTTTGTTGCATTTGTAATGTAGGGGTAGGTTTTGTGTTTTTTCTTTTTAACCCGGGAACATTTATTTTAGCCGTAGCTTACTGCATGTGAACTATAAAAACAATAAGACAATTAATTATTATCTCTGTCTCCAGGTGATCGGAAGCAAGCGCGGAACCTGTGGATTTAACTGAAAGAAACACGGATTTGGGACAGTTTATTTCTTATCTCGTGACTTGTACCGATTTGCTTCGGAGTGCATGAACATTTACTAAAGAAAAAAAGCAACAAAAGCAATGGAAGTAAGTTCGGATCAGCCAAGATGGATGAGCCATCATCTGAATGAGCAGCACCCCGGCTCACATCACCCGGGCCTCGGCCACTCATACATGGACCCTTCGCAGTACCAGCTACCTGACGATGTGGATGTACTCTTTAATATCGACGCGCAGGGGAACCACGTCCCTCAATACTATGGAAACTCAGTGCGAGCCGTCCAGAGGTACCCTCCTCCTCCACACAGTAAGTAAAGCCCCTGTGTAGGCCTTTTATTTAATAATGTGAACATTATAGGCTAGGCTAGTCTTTAGATCCCCTGTGCGTAATTTAGCCCTGAAGCAAATACTCAATTACTGTCACTGTGCTTGGAATTGTTTGCATTATCTGACTGTGATCCAGGCCAGGTTTCGGTTTTGGCCTGAGTTGACATGGTCTTAAAAGACCTGAGAGCGTAAAGTGTTGTGAAACCACCCCGTAAATATGTATGGTTTACCTCCAGTTTATCTTTGGTTTCTGTCTACCGCTTATATCGCATTCTATCCCCGTCTAAACTTCACAGACATGGAACTAAATATTACATCCAGCTGACCCATATATGTCAGAAGCTTCTATTAAAATTCCGCGCGTAATTTATTTCCCCAATTTAGTTATGAATTTAAACAAATAGATATGTTGGCACAGATGTCTCAGTTTCACCTGGAATATGTTGGTCATTTTAAATAGCATGTTTTCACTTCTATATGTATATATATTGTTCATTAGGTCGTAGTTATTTTTAAGAGTTCCCTATATCGTAGACTTCCTCAACAGTTAATTCACCACGTTGTCTCTATTTAGGCTTTTGACTTACAAGCATTTAGTTGCATCAGGGCCTGTTTAAAAGAAAAAAGCACAGGGCAAAATATGCATATGTAACTCGTTTCTATACATAACAGGGAAACGAATGATTTCTAGGTGAAATATTATTGTTAGAAGTGTTAAATAAAAAGCTATAAGCAAATTAAATCCTGGCTTTGTGTTTAAAAAAAATGAAACTGTCAGTACGTGATTAATCGAGGGCTTGTTCAGGCACACAGTTCGACTTTTACGCTGCTAAATGGTTGATCAAAGTGTGTTTGTATGGTCGCAGACTGAGCTCAGGTTGTGATGTTTCTTGTGTTTCTGCGACCCAGGTAGCCAGGTGTGCCGTCCCTCATTACTGCACGGCTCCCTGCCCTGGCTGGAGGGCAGCAAAGGCATCGCCCCGCACCACAGCACGTCTCCCTGGAACCTGAGCCCCTTCCCCAAAAACCCCCTGCACCACGGCTCCCCGGCAGGCCTGTCCGTCTACCCCTCCGCTTCCTCCTCCTCCCTGTCCACCGGTCACTCCAGTCCGCACCTCTTCACGTTTCCCCCGACCCCGCCAAAAGACGTGTCCCCGGACCCCGGCATGTCTAACTCCGGGAGACAGGAGGACAAAGAGTGCATAAAGTACCAGGTGACCCTGGCCGAGAGTATGAAACTGGAGTCAGCTCACAGCCGGAGCGTGGCATCAATCGGAGCAGGGTCTTCCTCTGCCCACCACCCACTCGCCTCATACCCATCTTATGTCCCTGAATACGGCCCAGGCCTCTTCCCACCAAGTAGCCTGATAGGTGGGTCATCCTCTAGTTATGGTTCCAAAACAAGACCAAAATCAAGGTCCTGTTCAGGTAGGCGTGCGCTTTACTACATTCCCTTTTGATGTAACATTATTCCCCAGATTTGCAGCCATGTTCAATCTCATATACAAAAAATGCCCATGAGCAGCTCATTCATCCCTCACATGAACAACTTTTCCTTTTGGGGCTAAAGGCCATGCAGGTCAAGCTGCATTATAATCAGGCGTACAATATGCCTCAAAGCTTTCTTTCATCATCTGATATAATGATAATAATAACACAAATAATAATACTAATACTACTACTACTACTACTACTAATAATAATAATAATAATAATAATACATTAAGATAAAAAATATATAATACAAGACAAATTACCAAATTAAATATGTGGAAAAAACATAAATACAATATAAAACAATTAAAAAATACTATATCCCAAAGTAAGATATTTTTACCCCAACAAAAAACCCCAATCATTACGCAAAGGGGTTGAATGCTTAGATTCATTTAGGTCATGTTTTTTCTTCCTCCTCTACACTCACAGAGGCAGAGAGAGGACAGAGGGGAAGCCAGCTCTCCGGCCAGTGTCGCCCCCCGTTTATATGTTTAGGATAATCCCATTACTGTCACACCAGTGCACGCCACAGTGCATTGTTTATCCAGCGCGAGAGCACCGGATGCTGCTCGTTCATTCACAGGGAAAAGCGGCTGAGCCTCTGCCGTGCACGAAGCATTGCGGGAGGGAAGGGAAAAAGAGAGTGTGGGGAGATATTTCAAAAATGTTAGGCAAGGATGGTAATTATTTTAAAGGTTGCGGCTGAAAAGCAGTTTCCTGTAATGAGATTAATATCAGAGGCTTTGAATGGAGTATAGAAAACTGTGGATTAGTTGATGCATATCATCGGGATTATTCAGCATTCACACACTTAATGCACATAAAGATTTTAATTGGAGGATAATGTGCGTTTTAAGATATTTACCGATATGATTAGTATTCAGATTTTATTAGTTCAGTGTTCGCGTCAAACACACCTTGTTTAATGTTCTAAATCTGCATTGCTGAGGCCTGTTTTTACTCGAGCAATATGCACTGGATCATGTCTGATTTCAGCAGCAGGATAAGACAGATTTATTTTTTAGACACTTGCATGTCTGTCACGTTAAAACGCGGGCACGAGCCAGCCTGACACATGTCTCTGATGTGTGAAGAAGAAGGGCTGTGTGTGTTTTGCAGCTCGAGAAAAAGGGGAAGTGCGGCTGCATGAAAATGCAAAAAGGCTCTCTGCGTTGCACAAAAGCCCTGTGTGAGTCTCTGCTTTCAAATAATGTGAGTGTGGCTGCAGCACCCTTGTTTCAGTTTCAGCCCCCCCCCCCCTCTCTATAATCACACTGTCAGTGCGCGGCTCACCTGTCGGGGTCACTAGAGAAGTCAAACATGGACCCCTCAATCGTTTCAAAATAAAATACATATGAAAAAATAAAGATATAGGAAAAATAAACGTATTATTATTATTCAAACTATATACTGGATGACAAGAAAAATAAGAAGGCTTATTTTTGTTTAAATGACCACGGACTATTTTTAAAACCATGAAACCGTTGTCTAAAATATTTGGTGTTTTAAAAAGAAATTCTGTTTTACGGACCTCAACAAAAACTATTCATCATAATCAACATTTACATGTGTCTAATGAGTTAATGTTTGTGGTAAAAATTAAATATGTGCTGCAGTATAAGTCATACCTGTCTTTGAAATATTACATTATCATGGTTGTTGATGCTTTTCCTGCATATTGCATGTTTTTACCAGATGTAATGTGTGTCTTGACATGCATCAATAATTATTTTTCAAGGACTAACTGACCTGGTACTCTCTCCCATGTTTTCTGTGCGTGTGTGTGAATGTGTGGTGGCTCTTGCAGAAGGTAGAGAGTGTGTGAACTGCGGGGCCACGTCTACTCCGCTGTGGAGGGGACGGTACGGGTCACTATCTGTGTAACGCCTGCGGAACTCTATCACAAGATGAACGGGCAGAATCGCCCTCTCATCAAACCCAAGCGGCGGCTGGTACGTCTCCACCACATTTCTCTATTGATGACATTTCCGTCTCTCTCTCTGTTTTTCCCCTATCCAGGAAGAAGTAGGCCTATTAGCTGCAGGAAATTGACTCGACAAGTGCAGGTCTCTGTTTTCAGATACTACCATAGAAAAACTGCACCGTTTTTTTTTTTTTTTAAATGCAATGACGATGCTATTTTTTATTTGCTAAAATTGTCATTGATTATTCTGTTCAGGCCCCATGTGTATTATTCTGGAGATGCATTGCCTCCATTAAAGAGAGCTTCTGTAGCTTGTGGCTGCAGGCCTGCATTCAAAAACGCACAATGAGCTCCATCATTTAAACATTATTTTTCATTTTACGATACATTTGTAGGCTATTTTATTGCAATACTTATGAATGCTCCAAGTCGAGTTATTTGTTAGCAGTTATGTCAGGGAAAGCCCCTATCATCAAAGCTGCATCTTTATCTTTAGAGGAGTTCCCCAGCCTTCTTATATGAGCAAAATCTTTCGAGGCAAGTATGGCTGTCCAGTCCTGGACCCTTTCTCTCCTCTTCGCCTCTAATGTGAAAACCTGACTTCCCAGGAAAGGGCTGCCGGATATCTGAGCAGCGCAGATAAGTCGCTTTTAACAACACAACCCGCTTCCCCAGTCAAAACACAGAGGCCAGCACAGTCACGACTCGAGATTATTTAGTGTTAGATTCTCCCCTTAAATACGCGCGGTTGGTGGCTAAAGTGGGTAATTGGCACGCCACATTTGAACTAAAATAATCTTATTTATAGGCCAGGAAGTGACACCATAAGAACCAATATATGACCTGCCAATGTGCCAATTTCGATTTAATAATAGCTCGCTCAAATATAATGTTATTTGGCAGAGAGAAGAGATTATTTGCTGATTTGACAGCAAGCTAATAATAATTAAAAAAAGGACTGAAGTAAAGGTTAAGATCATAGCCAAACACATTGTATACGAACTTAATAAGGCTTATTCCTCCGAGCTGATTGGTTATTCACAGCACACAGCAGGGGTTATTAGGCCACCACGTGTGTATAATTGGAAATCCCTCCCTGAGATAATGTAGTCCTTTACGTTAGTGTGTCCTTTGCGCTCACCTGTCTATCGATTGTTTTTAGAGATTATAACATCAATGTCAGGCCAGTGCTGCAAACTGGGCCGTGAGACAGGCAGTAAATCCATGGAAGACATGACTTTCACTGTGTCAGGATGAAGAGAGGCTTTTACTCTGCTGTAGCCTGCAGCGAAGCTAAAAATATCCACATTTTCTTTTTTTATTATGCTTTTAATTGGCGTGCAATTATTGCTCATGGTTCATCTCACTGCATGATATCTTATTATTTTCTTTCCATATTGTCACCGAATCATCTTATATAAGAGTATTTTAATCGATAATAAATCTTTATGTTCTTCCTTTTCACTTGAATTGTTTCACGTCACGAGGTCGACATTTTAAACGGGTTTTCGTGGCACAACCATGCATTTAAAGGGGACATTTAATCAGATTTAATAGCTCTCCTATTTCAAGGCACTGCTTTTATGTCTTCTGTAAATATTTATTCTTCAGGAGGTATGTGCTCTATGACGCTATTTTTAGCCTGGAGTGAAAGCAGCTCTGATTTAGGTATTTATGTCTTTATTTAAAGCTATTTTTAAAATGACAAAATAAGAACTACGGGGTGCACATTAACAATGTACATCCAGCTTTTTTTTGATCAGCACGATTTGTCTTTTATAAATAGCTTTAACACAATGCACATAAGTAAAACATAGACATTTCATTTAAATGAAATGAAGTAAAATTGCAATTTCTTATTGCATTTATAGATATGTTGTAGGCTATTATGCAAGATGCCATATACATGTCGGCAAAAATTACAAAAAAACAACCTTAAAGACGATTTTTTGGTGATCTATTTAAACCCAATATTTATTTATTAAATCACATCAACAAACGCCATATTTTCATTTTTATCACAGTGCTAGAATCACGTATTCTTTACAGGAATTGCAGCCCTGAATGTAGATCTTAAATGCATCCATGTTGGTTGGGTAATTACCTGGTCACGTGACGCTCTTTGCCCCTCTGTGTTTGTGCAGTCTGCAGCCAGACGCGCCGGGACGTCGTGTGCAAACTGCCAGACCACGACGACGACGCTGTGGCGGAGAAACGCCAACGGGGACCCGGTGTGTAACGCCTGCGGCCTGTACTACAAACTGCACAATGTAAGTAATAAACCTTCATAGGAGATCTCGGTATCCCATCAAACAGCATGTCCTGAATACTTATTCCTCCATCTTTATTTCTCCCTCATCACGTCCCACCTTGCCCTCCTCCTCTGCATATTTTATCTGATTTGTCCCTGCAGAGGATTTCCGGGCCACGGCGATAACAAACAGTGTGGAATTAATAGGATTTATTGGCAGTAAGTGCGAATCTAAAATGTATAAGTGAACCAAGCCCGCAGCCGGTTCGCTTTTGAATATTAAAGAAGGGGGCTTAATTAAAATTCGATTAATTTCCAGGCCGATTTTTTTTTCTTCTTATTTCTAGCCTTTTGGTTCGCCAGGGACTCAGAGTCCCCCCTCTGACCACCAATCCGCCTGATTCGTTTTGGGTCGGTTAGCGCCTCACCACATCATTTCACAACCTCAATCTGAAGACCCCAGGGACTCGTTTATCTCAACCCCCTCTCTCCTCTCCTCAGCACAAAGCTGTCACTTTTAATCAAAAAGCCATTGTTGTAACTAATAATAATAATAAGTTCTGGAGGCCACATGTAGGTAATATTTCCCCTCTTCAGTCAACAGATAAAGGTTACATATTCCTGTGTGTGAGGGGCAGAGTATCCCGCTCCATGCTTGTCACGCAAGCGCCTCACACTAAATCATTTTCCCATGTTACTTTTGGTATAGGGCTGCAGAAACAGATTCAGACCAAGGTTAAAAGGAGAGAAGAAGAATATTTCCCAGTCCACATATTAGCATTTGAACTGACCCTGACCTTGGAGTAATTGTAAAATGAGTTTATTTAGGTAAATCCAGACTTCTGTTGCTCCCTTTGAAACAAATTCCACATTTTGCATGGAGACTTTAGCCCTGCTCGCCTGCATGTGTGTCCCAAAACACTTGGTGGTACAGTGTGTTGTCCCGTAAGCTTAGATAAGAAGCTTGTGAACACAGGAAAAGTTGCCACAAACAGGAGGCCTTGTTAACACCAAAAACACAGACAGACTCTTTTCAGTAATCAGGGTTTAGTCACCGCGTGTGAAAGATGTCTCATCTTTCGATCTCTGAACGTAGTACAGTGTGCTCAGCTTTGACACCTCTGAGCACGCTTTCAGGTGGTTAGCTGCTGGTGTTGGGACAGAGGATGTGAGGGTCTGCTCTGTGTATTCTGCGGTGGTCATTGACTTATACTCTCTTGGCTTTTGTTTGATGTGCTTGGGCGGCGGCCGGGCGCAGGCCGGAGGCTCAAGGCTTCCTCTGTGAGACATCTCAGCATCAAAGGGCAGGCCTAACTGGCTCTAGGTGGGCGTAGCATGCCTTAGAGCTGGAAGCACGGCAGAGTCCCCCAGTATGGAGCCACATCTTAGAGAGTGAAACCACATCACTGCAGATAGATCTCTGCCCTCCACTAATCACTCAGGCCACTAAAATGCCAATGTCTCAGGCAATAGGAAGAATCTCCCCTTTCCCCAGGAAGAAGTGCTCAGAAAGAGCAGGAAGCCAGTCGGCCTCATCCACCTCCCCTCATAATCCTGCTCAAAGCCCGAATTCCATCATCCAGCTCCCATCCCCAGATAAACCTATGCTGGAATATGGCAGCTGGGGCCATTTTGGCCAGAAGACGGCCACGCGGTTAAGGAGGAGGGAGGAGAGGAGGACTTGGCCGGCACTGGCGGTCGTCATGGCCATGTGTCTCTGTGGTCGCCGTTAGCTGCCAGACCCTTCTCCGTCTCTGTTCTGCACACTCGCTCCATCTCCCCTCCATCTTTCCTGTTTCTCTCTTTCTTTCTGGCACAGTCACAGATACAGTTCAGCCTAAACGAATCAACATTTAAATCCAGCCTAACACACACACACTGCAACACAATATAAACAATCTTCTGTTTCAGGATGGGACAGTCAGATTTGCCCTGTAATGGGACTCCATTACATATCATTATCTCTCCCCAAATTCTGCCTCAAAGCAGACTAAGAAGCTGTGTGTCACATTTCCTTTCTTATTTTCAAATGTGATGACACCCTTCACTTAAGGTTTCTTTTATTGTGTTTCTTAATGTAAATGGAGCGACAACTACAGATGTCTTCATGTATGAATCTCCACTTTTAAGATTTCTATCACTCTATCCCAAAATACTAATTTGCCATCTTCTCTGTCTCCTTTCGAGAGCAGATCAACCGACCTCTGACCATGAAGAAGGAAGGCATCCAGACCCGGAACAGGAAGATGTCCAGCAAGTCCAAGAAGAGCAAAAAGTCCCAGGACGGCATGGACGACTTCTCCAAGAGCCTGATGGACAAGAGCTCCTTCAGCCCGGCCGCCCTCTCCCGCCACATGTCGTCCTTCCCTCCCTTCTCGCACTCCGGCCACATGCTGAGCACCCCCACACCCATGCACCCCTCCTTCGCCCCCCACCACCCTTCCAGTATGGTCACAGCCATGGGTTAGAGCTCCCTGCGCTGCCCCGCCCCTGAACCCTCGCCACCACCACACCCCCTCGGTACCTCTGCTGACCTGCTTCCATATCCTAAAAGACAAATAAACTGCTCCTCGGTCCGATCTAAGCCCCCCCTGTCCCCCCACCAGCTACGGTGCGAGAACGACAGGCTTCCGGCTTCTTATCCTCTTCCTCAGTTGTATCTTATTTTTATAAACACAAAAGTGTACCTCTGCGATGTGAATGCTTTGCAGACTTGACTGTGGCGCACTGACCTCCAGGGGGAAGATGTTGTTCTCCTCCAACCAGGGGAACTTTTTTTTCTCCTTATCCGACGCCGCCTCCACCACATAGAGGCTGTCCTCCCAGCTGATCCACATGATAAGGAGCTCCATTTGTGTACAAAAAGCCATTTTTCCACACCACGAACATCACAAAAACAGACTTTTACAACGACCTCTCCAGAAGTTTCCACTCCCACCTCTCTTCACCTTGCACCTGTGTAACAGGAAAACCCCCCGCTCCCCTTGTTCTTCTTACTGGAGATAGACGTTGAATATATTTGTACAAATTGTATGAAATACAGTACATTTAATGAAGACTTTTTAATTAAGTAAGAAAAAAAAAGGAAACATGCCCGGGCAGCTAATGACGACGAGAAGGGTACGAGTCGCAGCAGTAGGAGAGACTTGCCGCCTGAGGAGTGAGGAAAGGACACCTACGAGTCCCTGAGGAGAGAGAAAAGGGAGGAGGTGAGGGACGAGACTTGAGAAAGGGCAGGCCTCGGTTTTTGCCTGCGTGAATTGTGTTGCATTAAGTTTGCAGAGAGTCATCAGCTCTGGCTCTCACCTTTTTTTTTTGGATGTGCTATAGGTCTCGGGCAATTGGTTTGTGTTGACACATGCGTACACACCACACACACACACACACACACACACACACCACACACACACACACACACACACACACACCACACACACACACACACACACACACACACACACACACACACACACACACACACACACACACACACACACACACACACACGACCTGAAGACATTCTTCCTGCCCACAGATTATATGCATTGTGAAAAAAGTTCCTGTATTTGTTATTTGTATGTATAAATCAGAGTACCAAAAATACGAAATAAACAAAGATGTAGAATTATTTCTTTATGTTATGCAGACTGAATGGTTGTAAAAATTTAATAATAATCACTAGTGTAAAATATGACTGCTTTTTTGTTTCGTAATTTTTTTTCCTCTTTGAAAATAATAAACTAGTTTAATCTCTGTTGACATGTTAGCACTGTGGTCGAGCGCCGTGTTTTCTGTGATCTTTGACACATCACCCCACCTACTCACCACAACCACAACCAGCAACACCCTGCCACTCGGCTTTTACGCAGCATTCACAGGAACGACTCTTACGGTCAGTTTAGCACAAACAGGAAGAGCAGAAATAAACAGTGGCCATGGAGGAACAAATTAAATGGCAGGGTCACAGAGGCCAGGCCACACAGGCACCATGTTCTGAAGGGGCTTTTGTCTCATCCTACTGATACATAAATACACACCGAGCGACCCGCAGCAACGTACACACACATCAAACAAATACAACTCATCTAGCGAGGAGGATTCATCAGGAAACAGCATCATTTCAGGCATTTCCCACTGACTCAGGATCAGGTTTCTTTCACACTTCATATCAAAGAGATGCTGATAAATATAACTTTAAGATACTTTCTAGACCATAAAGATGAACAAAAATCTCTTTATTGTTTTCACATGTTGCTATGTGCATCACCTTCACACTGCTGAGAAATGAGCAGGAAAATAAGAGGAGCTTTGGACGCTGAAATAACCACAGTGTCTCGATCGTCCTCAACATTTGAATACTATGACGTCTTTTTGGAAGACAACTCAAAAGTTCATCCTCTCTGCTCAAGATTGCACTGTAGAGTTTCCATGGATAAAACAATAATAATCTTTATTTGTATAGCACCTTTCATACAACAAGTGCAGTCCAAAGTGCTTCACATAGACATTTCACAGAAAATGGATATCACACAGAATACAGATACTAGAAAAAGACATAAAAACAAACAAAAAATTGCATAGAGTAGACATATATAAAAAAATATATGTAGATTAAGTAGTAGTAGTAGTAGTAGAACCTTTATTTTAATATATATAATAATTTATTTGATCAATTAAGAACAAATTCTTATTTACAATGATGACCTGACAGGAGGCAAAGGCTTCCTGAGGGGATGGGGGACCATTCAAGGTACAACAATGAAATTGTTCATTAAAAGGAGGATAGTGCAAATTCAACACACAATCAGGTGACAGGTTCAAATGCATCGCAATGCATTGAGAAAGTGCAGCAGAGAGCAGGAGTTTGCTTCCTAAAAGGCTAAATTGTACAAATGAGTTTTTTCTTAAAGAGTTTTTTCAATACTGGTTGAAGACCACAAACAAAAACTGACCACATTGCACAATGCTCTACAGTTTATATGTGATATTAAGCACAAAGGGAGAAAAGAAAACTACCTTAGTGAGTGTTTTTATGGATAAATCATTGCTATTATTGTGAGAGTGAAAGAGCTGAAACCATAGTGCGTAGCGCAGTTTGAAGTGCAAACCCTGTAGAAAATCAAACAGTAATACAAGTGCCCTTAAAAAAAGGCAATAGATGATAGAATGTGACTAAAATAAATTAAGTAATATTATTCCTCTAACAAGAAATAGGGATGCAATTACAAAAAGTATTAAAAAACAAATCCAACACACTGTAAACACCACTAAAAGGTTAATATAACTATTTCCATCTTAGTCTGGCCTGCCATGAATCTCGAAGACAACATCAACCGCTTTACGTCTTCTACATTACAGATTGAAATAAAAGTATTTGAAATGATCAACAACGAATCAGAGCCGAGCACAAGTGATAGAGCAAAGATGCGATGTATTCAATATTTTCTTTTTAGCATGAAAGCCGACTAACAACCTAAACAAAGACATTTAGCCTCTGATTCACAACATCCAGGTACATTTCCCTGATGGGCTGCAGGAGTAAATAACAAGGTGTTTAAATCAAGACAGCCAACACGAAAATATGAAATGTCTTTATTTCTTCTCTTATTATATTACTGCTCTCTTCTGCACATCATCAGCTAAGTCAATCCCCTCTTACGAAACACTCCCTGTTTGTTCTGGTAGCTAGTGTTGAAAAGTTGCCCTGTAAACTCCCACAGCTTCCCCTACCCCAAAATCATGCAGACTGTTGGAAACCACATTTCCAATATCGGAATATATTTGCACAAGTGGAATGCCAAATCCGGCAGCTGCAGCCCTCTCATGCCTCCCTGCAGAAAAGGCCATACAGAAGTCAGGTATTTGGCATCATTTGTTTCTGAGCCGCCGTGACCAATCGGGAGATTTGCTCCTGTGTTTTAATAGCGAGGTCAAGGGGCCATGTGGGATGAGAATGGGAATAGTGTGTGTGTGTACAGAGGGATTGAGGAGTGCTTTGCCCCGCGGTGGGACCCCATGGCCCCTGACTGACCTTATTTCTCTCGGTTTGGCTGTGGACTTCTGCCAAGGGTGACTGGATGTGCAGTGGCTAGCTCAGGTGAGGATAAAAACGGACCAACAACCTCTCTGTGATCTCCTCTTCCCTCCATCATTATGGTCACCGTCGCCACAAACCACTTATTTCTGTCTCCCTCTCCGTCCGTCTGTCTCTCTTCCTGCGTCTGCCTCTCGTCTTTCAGGTGAGGATGATGACAGATTTGTGGCTGTAAGCGGCTCGAAGGAATAGTCCATCTTCATCCAGGCAGCGCCGCTGTCACTGCAGGAAAAGGTCAGGGCAGATTTGGGGTCAACATGTCAGAGGAATTTGGTTACTTTGAATACTAAACATTTAAATAATCTGAACCTATGATATTCACAGTGCTAGAAGTAGACATTTGTTTGTACAGTATAGGCCTTTTTCAAATTGTATCAAAAGGTTTGCTACAGTTTCCACATACAGACACAGAGACTAGTTTAGGTAATATTGGTTTGAAGGACGGCCAATCTGTGTCAGTTTGGTCACATGTGGGGAGTCAGCAGTGTGTTGTGGGTGAATGGTTCTCTCCTGTCCCACAAATAAACCCAGAAGACGTCTAGTTATATTTATGACAGTCAATGTCTGTTACAGTCTAGAGTTTGTGCGTTTGAGGGCTGGAACTCAACAGTTTCCATTCTTTATTTGTTGTATAATAAAACAAAAGAACAACGTAAAACACATCAGACTCTGTATAGTATGTTTTTATCATTAAAATGTACAATGGACGTTTGGCGGCCAAAGTGTCAATCTACATTTGAGGTTGTGTTTAATGAGAAGGGAACATTTAAATCCCTTATTATCCACATTTTGTATCATAAGTGTAACTTTTCTGACAGCTTGAATTTACAAATTGTGCACTAATACCATTTAGCAAAGATTCCAGGCTAGCTGTTTCCACCTGTTTACAGTGTTTTTGCTAAGCTACGCTAACCTGCTTCTGACTAAAGCTGCACAGACACTGGAGGGGCATTGATATCCTCATCTATCTCTAAAATAGAAAGTGAAAAAGTCTATTTCAAATACATTAGCCAGTAAAGCAAAAAACGAAGCAATCTCACTCAATAAAGTTTTCCGTAGCAGTTTCTATGTATCCAATGAATATTTTTGTGGTACATTTAACTTTAAGAACTGTGTTTAAAGTGCTATTGACTTTGGCGTCCAACAGAAAAACTTCAAATCTCTGCAGCAGAGACACTTTGTAGTAATTTAAGGTATTATCTAAGGGTGTATTAAAGGTATTTTATGCTCCATAGCAAGCTAAAAGGGACCTTATGAAGTCTGCGGTATCTTCAATCTTTCTCAATATCACTCACCTATACAAGATATCATTTGCTGTTTACATAGCATCGATAAATATGTTAAAGGATTACTATTGTCCTTTTTGAAAGTAAATGGCTGTTGTAGGTCTTATCCTTTCCTTTTGTTTCGAAAGACCTGAAGCCTGAAACATGAGGGATGAGCTGCTGCGGCATTGTGGGAGTTGTCTCACTTGTTCGAGACCCCCTCACCACTTTGAAAAGAGCAGCCTCGCGCTGCATTGTCTCCTTAACAATCGTAAATTTGAACCATAATCTCCCGTCACAACATAGCAGATAAAAGATAATTATCTCTTTTACTGAGGTGCCCTGGGGCTTCTTGGACGGCCTAGCAGACAACGTGCCTAAACCCTCATCACACACACACACACACGCTCACACACACACACACACACACACGCACACACACACACACACACACACACACACACACACACACACACACACACACACACACACACACACGCTCACACACACACACAGAAACACTCTGTCTCTCTCAAAGACTTGCAACAGGCTTGGGAGCCAGCTATAGCTCTGATGAGAGATTTGTCAACAGATGAGTGCTTAAAGTATTTATGTGAATGTTTGCACATGCTCTAAACACTTCCAAAACTTATCTTTTAAGGCTCTGAATAAACAGACTCCTGTCTGATTTTTGCAACAAGGTTGTGAAAATGAAAAGATTATTCCCCTGTCATAGATTCAGAAATTGCTTTTGCATTCATGAGGAGTAATGGAGGTGGCAGAAAGTTCACAGGTTCAGTGAGGGAGGCTCAAACGTCAGTCTTTGACAGAAAGTGTCAGAGGGAATGAATGATGACCTGAGAGGCCAGGAAGAGTGTTATGTGACTTGTTTCAGGGAAGAGTTAGGGCACGGCATGAAGGATTTGGGTTGAACAGAAGTGGAGAGGGTAATATTTTAAGGGGAATGGATTGCATGAGTGAAATATGATGTTCCCAGTCTGGGCAAAGAGTAGCAAATTATCGGAAACTTGCAAAAAAAACTATATTTTCTTGAAGTTTACCTAAGTAAAATAAATATTACCTGTGTTAAACTCTACTTGAGGTTAAGTAGACAAGATATAAGTTCTAAACACTCAAAGTTTATGTTCAGCTAAGGAACTCTACTGCATTATTTCTCCTATGAAATAACAGCACAAATAGTTCAAGCATAACAATTCAAAACTAATAGAGAACCTAAAAAGGTTTATACTCTATCAAATTCAACTTTAAATCTGGATAGTACATCAGTACATCAGTTAAAATATGGCCCTTAGTAATAGTTCTACATCTTTAGAAATACACGTTTTCCCTTTCATTGACTTGACTGACAATTAGCTTAGCTAAACACAAGGATACCAGTTAGCTAGCTGCGCCTCTGAAGCTCACTAACAGAGCGCTGCAGGGGAACAAGGAAGTAAGCATCGATTCCTTATACAAATTAAAAAGATTGTGATTTGGATTGTGATTTTGGATTACTGCAGAAAATAACCTCTGTGGTAGAAAACATGTATTATACTTGTAGGATTTGTTCAGCTAGATAATTTTCACAAATGAAATTGTTGACCGCAATCGGAAATGGAACAAAGCCAACGTTTGGCTATTTATTATGTTCTAGGTTTTAGAACCTCTCCCTGTTGAAGTTTTCCATGCGATCTTCCTGCAGCACCTGCAGAGAGTGTTTCTATGTATTCCGCTGCACCGCATGGCTCTCACGACATGGTTTACAGCCTTGTCCCCTGGTTGGCCCTAACGGACAGCGGTCTCTCCCAGGCCTTGGGCTAAACTGAACCTCACCTGTCAACACCTTCGTGGTAGCAGCAGCACATTTGCATGGACCTGCATACACTAACTGTCACGGGTGTTTATCCACTGCAAAAAGAACATCAGCATAATCACCTGAGCAACCGACGGATAGCTGACTGGCACATTTTAGCCGCATCACAGAAAAGTAGAGCAGACAGGTGTTTGTATTTTGTTATTTTGGCGGCAAAGCCAGGGGACATGCATTAGCTAAGCTGTGTTTGATGACACGATCTTGGCACCATCTGCAAAGGTGTGTTTGAAGAGTGTGTGTTGAATACCACCCCTTTAATATCTGGGCCAAGTCATGAGTTAATCACCTTTTAATAAACTGACTAAGAAGTTGATATCTTAGGACAGATGTCGCAGCTTTATTTCTCAGCACACTTTTTGGGGGGTGAGTTTAGTCTTAATCTATTCTAGTTGCAGATTTTTTTTTCTAATTTCATCTGCGATTAAGCACACAAAAATAGGTTATTTTGTCACTATCAAGACAAGGTTTAGAGCACCAGCTTGCCACCAATGCCCAAAAAGAAACAAACTGCCATGTAGAGTTTCTTGGCATTACAAGTTATACTCAAACATGCAGCATTTCACATCTCATTGCACGCCAGATCTCTTAAAGTTATTCCTTATATATGCGTCAGATACAATGGTGTTATTTGTATTAAGCTTCTTAAGGTTTGCTCAACTTTTCAAATCATCACATGTTCCACAGAGGGAATCAAATTATGAATTTTGTCTGATATATCGAACCAAATGTGAGCATTTCTTGAAGTATTTTGGGGTGAGAAAACTCCTCTTTCATTAACAAAACAAGAATAACTGTCAAAGATAAGCTATGCAGTAAGATTTTACCCTAACAGAAAAATAATCTCGCCAGAAACTTAGTTGGATCTCCAAACAAAAGGGCGTTACTTGTATAAACTGACTTCATATTGGAAATGTAAATGGTAACCTTCTCTCTTGAAGGCATATTCAAACTTGATGAAGTCACATATAACCTGCATGTAGTCGGCTCAAAATCTCACAAGATTTAGGACCACCACACAGTGCATTGTGGGGCAGTTTAGCATGTGCAGTACGCTCATGTTGTATACCTAGACGTTCTTGCTAATGTAGTATACATCCAGGTATTTCTTGTGTACACAAAATCCACATACAATGCTATTGTAAACTGATTCAAGGTGATACTTGGTATGAAAGGTATTTGATTTGGAACACAGCCCATGAGTTTGAAGGCTTATCAGATGCCAAAACACAGCACAGTGGTTTCAAATACTACTGTTGGATTTCAAATCTCTAAAAAACCAAGTACAGTGAACACAGATTTATGCTTTCAAACCCAGTGTTCTTCACAAAAAGCACTGGTTTCATTGAAATAATAATTAGGCTTGATAAGTGTGATCAAATATGATGTCTTCTATATACTACCAGCACTTTATGGATTAGTGACAAACTCTTCATCGTGCTGACCCTTTAAGATGTTTACTATTGGCACAGGTGACCGATTATTGGTAGATTTCATCCTAAAGAAACCTTTGTAATTCCCACTTTAGCTGCAACCAGTGTGAGCGTGTGAGGTCATGCATGCGTCCACTGCCAACAGTTAGAGTAGCTACCCAACTAACAAAGGGACTGCTGTGTCGGTTGGCTGTCCAGAGCCCCGGAGCTGTTTACACATGCCATTGTCTCCCTTAGGCCAATCCGACAAGCCCTACTAGGTAAATAAGCCTGCTGCAGCCAATCGCTGGCAAGCACACCGGGACCTGGGCTGGTTATCTGCAACACCCCAGGAAGTGGGAGAAATTATCAAGGAAGTGACAAAAACACATTAGTGCAACCCTCTATCTCCTCCCCTCGGACTATCTACCTCATATCTCATTAGAGAATTAATTCATGGGGCTGGCTCTGTTCTCATTGGACAGTCCGTATCTCTCTGCTCGCTCATCGTCTGTGGCCGATGGATTTCAGAGAGCCTTAAGCATCGCTGATAATAAGTTAACTGTTTGGAAGAGTGTAAACAGCTGCAGATTTGTCCACATTTTGCAGAAGCGCCCACCACCACTGTTTTTAATTTCAGTACAATGCATTTCCTGTGTTGTTAGGCATTTCCAACATGTGGGTTTTCCAAGTTGGCTGATAATCATCATGGCTTCTACACACTATTTTGTCAGGAAACTAAACTCAAAAGAAAACAGATAAACAAATGATTGTCCTGCGGCTTAACAAACACATGTTAGCTTATTTATGATTTGTATATATCAGCAACAAACCTGATTACAATTGTTTTTTTCTCACTGTCGTATCGACACAATAAAAACTTGATTTGTTGCCATCTTTATGCAACTAAATCCAATCCACTTTATTTATATAGCACATATTAAAAACAGACGGTTTTACCGAAGTGCTTCACAGCAGACATAACATTATAATAAAATATAATATTACAATAATAGATAAAAGGCACACATAAGAATAGATGCATCATGAATTCTTAGCTTATTAGCCAACTTTGGTGCTTGTGACATTATTTCAATTCATATATATATAAACATCAGTATGTTGCCAGGGTTGCCTGATGTTTCTTTACATACTCCAATACTGTCCTTGAACATCACATAACACAGGTCACCTTTGTGGTAAAAAAAAACTGTGAAACAACAAGAGGACAAACATAACTATTTCCTACAGGCCTAGCTCAGTCACGGTGTTGACAATGAGATGTCAGCGGAATAAGATTCATGCGCTTCCTTGTTTTATGACATACTGATCGACATTGTATGCAACCTAGACCGCATTGCTGAAGTTGATTTAGTTTGTTTTGGACCACCAGCTTTGTGTTCAGTTAGTGCTTGCTTGAGGTATGTTCATTAGATGATGTAAGACTCAGAGGCGACGCCAAAGCAGCGAAAAAGACACAATGTGCCTGTTTAAAAGTTGAAGAACTCGCAGCTGCAGTTCAGACCACTGATGCAATATGATCCTGTTGCACAACCAGCCCCAACATTGTGATGATCAAACATGTTTTTTCATAGTGCTTACTGCTTTACATGAATGCTCCCTCACCAAAACTGTCCCTCTTCCCCTGTCTCTGTCCCTTGATCCCGGTTCTCTTAGCCCGGCTCTGCTCCCACAGCCACCCCACCTCCCTCTGGGAGCCCTGGGAGTGTTTGTACTGGAGGCAGCCAGCGGAGACGGCTGGTGTTTTCATAGCGAAATCTCTTTCCTGAGGTAATGCTGGCCTGGGTTGACCGCTGCGGCATGTACAGACCAACAGCGGCTCTGGCAAGAGGTCATGGATGGTCTGTGATCACATCACTGTGGAGCCCTACAGTTGAATATTTAGCAGCCAGTATTGGTGGTGTGACACGATTTCACAAGAACTGCAGTTTACATGCATTAGATGTCTGGGGGACTAACTGCCTCTTATATGAACCAAATGCTGGAACAGTTTAAAAATCATATCACGTGATTGAAATGACAATCCATGCAATACAAATTCATTACAAAAAGGTAGGTATTCTGCTGATTAGCTTTCTTTATAGTACTTTCAAAAAAAAAGATGAACTACAAAAATGTTTCGACTGACAAAATACAGGACCCATCTGTCAACATAAAAAGATCTTGACAAAATAATTTATGGATACATAGTTGAACAGATTGCTTGCCCTCCCTTTTTTTGCCTGAAGCAGCCTCTAATATTTCAGTCAGTACCTGTCAGTCCTATACCCTTGGCTCTGGTAGGCTGAACAAGTCATGTTAGCACGTGAGATTAAAGTTTAAAAAAAGATTACTTCACTCAAGACTAACTTCTAGGAAGAACAAAGGTGCTATGGACCCATTTTCTGCACACTTGGGTCCAAAGCACATACAATTTGCTTTCAGCCTCACAAGCTCAACATAGTCGTAGCTCCAATGATACAAATACTAATTACTCCGACATCCAGAGACATGATCATAGTTTAATAAGAAACATTGAGGGGAAGAGCCTCAAATTTAAAGTAATTCTACATATAAGAAATCAGATGGAAATAAATACAGCATTAACACGCGTCATCCAGAGCATCATGCTCGGACACACAATGTTTGACAGTTTGACATTACAGTCAAACATTGGACTTCTACACTGGGGAACACTGTCCATTGACTGTTTTAAATATAGGTCCATAACTTATATGACGAAACGTACCTACTATAAGCCAATAATCACTTTTCTAAACCTAACCAAGTTGTTTTGTTATGCCACTCTAATAGAGACCATAGAGTGTATGCATCCAATTGAGTTCTCAATAGCCGCGTTCACACCGCAGTACTTTTCCCACTTTAGTTCCGATATAGTACCTATGTCTGATTGGCTGGGCGGAATGCAAACCACGCCCCGTAAAACTCCCAAAAAGTTTTGTGAAGCTGCCATTTTATTATCCTCGCATGATTAGCCTTATTAGCATTAGCATTAGCCCAGCGTACAAACACAGAGAGACTAACTTATGGCAACAGAAAATATAACATGGGAGCGGTGGAGATGAGGAGGTGTCGGCGTTCTGGCGATTTACTCGGAAGGCTTCAGTAGAAGCTGCTGGGAGTCCCAGCAGCTTCTACTGAAGCCAGTCCCCAACTCCGGGGACTTCCGGTGGCAGTATACGCCGTGAAGTTGTTTGCGGCCTGCCAGTAAACCCAAAACAGAAGAAGAAGAAGTGACGTTAGCGGCTTCATTTGCCAAATCCTTCCCCAGGAATGTATTCCGCTGTGAACGCGATCTGTACTTAGTTCATGAGAACTAAAGAGTTCTCATAAACCTTTGTGGGAAAAGTACTGAGGTGTGAATGCGCCTATTGGCTTTGACAAGGTGTTACTCAAGAGTAGCAACCATTTGGAAAGCAGAAACTGACAAGGAAAACAAGAAGGAGCCGCTGAAATGTAAAGTTCCTGAGTTGTTTTAAAAGCTTCCTGAAATACTTCTTTAGTCTAGAATGGCCGTTAGAACAAGTACAATTTCAAGACTATGTTTCAGACATACTGGTTTATTTCCAGACCGAGTCCATGCTTTCTAGGACGCTGTTACATGAATGTATGCTTCCATTATTTATGTAGTAGGGCTGGATGTGACGCCAACTTATTAACTGCTCAAGCTGCAGCATGCTTTACATTTCTAAAAAAACCCATGCAGTACAAATTGTTTCAAGTTCGAGCCTCATGTTGCACGGAGCAGTGTGAAGAGGCCGGGACAGTAGACAAACTTGAGGAAGCATGTATTAGGCCGGGGCAAGAGTGTGTGTTCACTATGCGCAGTGGTTCTCAAATGGGGGTACGCGGACCCCTAGGGGTACGTTGGAGTACTGCAGGGGGTACGTGAGATTTATTTGTATGTTAATGACAACAACAACAAAAAACCAATTTTAGGAAAAGTAACGAAGTTTGAGCAGTGTGGGTTTTATATTAACAGAGTTAAACATATTTCAAAACGCGAAGTGTAATAACTGCAGTGGCCTTCCTGTCACTGAGAATAACAAAGATCCTCAGTGAAGCACAAGCCCATATTTCTCACTACATTGTAAGTACAACTTATTAAAAAGATCAGTTCAATGCAACTAATGTCGTCTTAGTGTTATTGCATGATGTTAAAATTGGTTTGCCATGAATTTAGTGATGGATTGTAAACATTTGAAGTGTAGCATTTAAGTGTTTCTCAGTTACAATGTTGTTGTTTTAATGAATCAGACACCGATGGTGCAGGCAGCACTGTGCTGTACCTCTTTATATAGGCATTTTTCCCCTAAACAATTGTTTTTGTGCTGATCAGGGGGTACTTGGCTGCATTTTTTTTTCAAAGGGGGTACATTTTTGAAAAAAGTTTGAGAATCACTGCACTATGGCCTCTAATTTACTTAAGTGCAGTCTAAACGGTGAGGCAGAGATAAGAATATTGCTAAAAGACCTTGACCTCGAGTGACAGTCACACAAAGCAGGCGGAAAATAAACATCCTTTAACTTATTTTGACGATCTACTGCCTCAAATGTATCTCCTCAAGATTAAACATGTCGGGTTTCTTTAGATTACTAAAGACAGTCTTTAAATCATTAGTAATTTTGATTTGATTGCCACCCCAGGCCCTTCGGTTTGAATGTCTTTGATGATTCATCCGTGCTACGGTTGTTTACTTAGTTTGGAGAAATTCTTCCACCAGGGCCTTACTCATGATAATATAAATGTGGGTGTGGTTTCTATACTGTAATAGGAAGATAAACGGTTCATCTAGCTTCTGCTCCAGGGAAGGCTCCGGAGCGCTGCACTTAATGGTGCCTGCGCAAGCAATTTTTAAGCTGCAGAATAAGCAAAGTAGAGCCACACAAAGACATTCACACACATACCTACAGAAATATGCTTAACCCCAGCAGTGAAAACCAATCTGTCAGAGAAAAAAAAAGCACTGCAGAGCGCCAGCGCAGCGTGGGGTTGCGTAAGAGAAGAGCAGATGAAAAGCGGGAATGCGTCGCTGTCACCACCCGAACCAAACGAGACAAAGTTTGTTTATCTGAACGCCTCCCGATCACAGCCGTGAACCAGGAAGCAGCAGGTGCCTCGCTCCAATGGCAGGCCCTGTATTGTTGACAGTGGATAAACAGGTTGGGGTTGGGATGGGAGTTTGAGAGAAATAGGAAAGGTGTGAGTGAGGGTTGTGTTTTCCCCTAAACATTGGAGGAGGAATTAGCCCTGACTAGTTCAGTGTAAAATCTGAAAGTGTAAGCTGTTTGTTGTTTTCCCCCCCAGTTGGCGTTTATTAGTGTTGTCTTATTGCGGCTCTGCTGAACAAGCCTGGCCCGCGTTGTCGCCTGGCAGGGGCAACAGTGGGATAAAAAACCCAGTGAGGGGAGATGGCTGGCGTTGGGGGAAGGAGAGTTTTCATTGTGCTTCCATTGTGGCTCTGTCACTCTCTGCTGCCCTGGCTCGCTGTCCCCTTTAAGCAGCCCGTCCATGTCAGCAGAAATGAGCTTTTTCCTTCTCTTTCATCCTTTCCCTTTTCTTTTCTTCCTCTGCTATTCACTCAACTGTTTCTTCAAATGTCTTTAAAAGCCCGATCACACGGTCTTCGCACATTAACACATCTGCAGCTTAACCTTGAGAGCTGGCCTATTGTCGCCAAGCGCCAGGAGCAGCGGGACAAACAAAAGTTTGGATTGTCAAATGCATACATGGGTTCACTTTGGAACAATGTCGCTGTAAATCAACTGAAAAAAAGTTGTTCCATACAAAACTTTGGCTACACAGTGGGGGTATTGTTTCACGTAATGTTTCATCAGTGCAGAATGCTGCGGATCATCCCGGTGGTTTCTGTTCTTACTCATGGTGCCAGATGGAGGGGGAGGCTCGCCCCAGGGCAGGTGAGCCAAAAGGGGGAGATGGAGGTGGGGTGAGATGAAGGAGGTGGGGTGAGATGAAGGGGGAGGACTCGGGTGACCAGCTTTACCTGGGACTGACTCGAGCCCGTCCGGACATGCAAGAGAGAGATCAGCCCGGGGGGGGGGGAGAGAAAGAGGGGGAATAGAAGGGCAGCAAGTGAGTCTTCAGGAAAGGAAAACACTTCTCATTATTTCTCATCAATCTTTTTTTCTTCTCCCTTGCTTTCCTTATCGTTTCCATCTCCATCACTCCTTCAGTTTTCTTCTCCCAAAAAAGAAGGGCTTTCCCCTCACAACCATTATGTGCTCCTCTCCCCTCTGAGGTATTTATTTTTTTGAAATTCCAAGGAGATGAAAATGTTCCTGTAATTGTTGGCCCATGGGAAAGAAAAAGAAAAACTCCCACATACCGAGAGAAGTTGGATAAATAGAGTTCGGACAAGCCAGACGTTTTTTTTAAAAGCGGTTTCTTTTCTTTGCTTTGTCTGGCCGCGATGGCAGGTTGTTTGTTATTGCCGTAATTTTAACACTTGGCAATTAATCAGGTGTAAAAGTTGAGTGGTGTGACAATATCAGACAATGGGAACTAATTCTGATAAATTTGACTTAATGTTGCCTTTTGTGTAGGGTATTACAAAAAGGAATACTTTGGTTTCAATTACACTCCTCAGAATTCCCTGTTTTCTCTAACTGTTATTCTCACTCAGGGTCTTATTTCAGTGATATGTCAACAGCTTTGACTCTATGGAAACAGCACTTTCACACAAGCAGCAATGTGACTTTTTTCTTTAATCTCAAATCTTTTTTCTTCTGATGAGGCCCTAACACTGTGCTACTCTGCTGATTATTTGAAAACTTTCTCAACAATTTTTTCTGTTTAGTCTACAAGAGAGTTTTCTGATTCACCCAGCAGACTCAACAAAGTGCAGCAAAACTATCTTTGAAAAAAAGGATCACTGGGTTTCTGTTGTACGTGAGCTGAAAGTGTTCTCATGCATACTTTGCTTTAACTGTATAGAGGTCTGCATTCCCTGTCCCACGTGTGTTCTTCAAATTCAGTTTGTCAGGCGGGGAAACCAAAACTGAACTTTCAGTCACCCGGACGTGGATGCCTCGCAGCAAATACTCCTGAAGGGTGAGAAGGGTACGATATTTATGAGTTATTAACACATGTCATACAGATACTCTACCAGGAGATCTTTCTGTGAAACCCCAGCAACCCTTTCTTCGGTTCACATTACTTACTATATTCCTCTTCCTCCTCTGTGGTTTGTACCTGAAAAGCAGGTTGAGACACCCACCGTGCTCAGTCACAGTTTAACTGAAAGCTGTCAGAGGTTATGGTAATTACAGTGGCAACTGAAACTTTGGAAGACACCTGTACCTTTCAAGTAGTTCCTGATTATTTCCCGTCTCCCTTTTCCATTACTTCCTCCTTCACTAAAAACATAAAACTAAAATTGAGATGAACTGTGACCAGGTTGTACAACACCTGTCAGATTATGTTTTGCAAAGCGACTTCCCCTAAATGGCAGTGCTTTTTGTCATAGAGCTTGTACCTAATCACCAAGTACTTTAATGCCACTGTATTCATAAAGGTTGTGGGATTTTGAGAATACAATTTAAACACAAATCCTCAGAATGATACAATTAAAAGTTATTGTGTTCATGCTTTTCTGAATGTATCAAACAATTCTGTGCACAACTCTTTCAGTTTCAGCGTTACCTTCACTCCCCCTGCCCCCTCCCCCCCCAGGTGAATGCAGTTGTTTTAGTGTAGTTTCCTGTGGAAGCATTACTCAGCCTCGGCCTAATGAACTCTCTGACTATTTACTGACTAACTCCTCTCTTTGAAACTACAGTTGAAGAACATGATAGATTGCTGCCACAGTGGCAGGTGGACTAGACCACTTTAGGAATGTTTTTTAATGTATTTGTTATGTTAAATCATTTTTAGGTTTCTGAAAAGTGCATATTTACCTTTCTTTAATCAGAATGCATTACTGAACATTCACTTTTAGCTCCCAAAAGAGGTTATGTTTTCTTGTCATCAAAATGATGGTAAAAGTACTGGCCTGATTTACAGGAAAGTTAGTCCATGAGCGTAGCATGGGGCAAGGAAAAACCCCTGTACATTTAGTAGGGAATATAGTGGATGTACAGTTGCAATAAAAAGTATGTGAACCCTTTGGATTCTCCACACATAGCGTTGTGTGTTCCTTCCAAACAACTCAACTTTGGTTTCATCTGTCCACAGAATATGTTGCCAGTAGTGCTGTGGAACATCCAGGTGCTCTTTTGCAAACTTCAAACGTGCAGCAATGTTTTTTCTGGACAGCAGTGGCTTCCTCCGTGGTGTCCTCCCATGAACTCCATTCTTGTTCAGTGTTTTACGTATTGTAGATTCGTCAACAGAGATGTTAGCATGTGCCAGAGATTTCTTTAAGTCTGTAGCTGACACTCTAGGACTCTTCTTCACCTCATTGAGCATTCTGCGCTGTGCTCTTGCAGTCATCTTTACAGGACGGCCACTCCTAGGGAGAGTAGCAACAGTGCTGAACTTTCTCCATTTATAGACAACTTGTCTTACCATGGACTGATGAACATCAAGGCTTTCAGAGATACTTTTGTAACCCTTTCCAGCTTTATGCAAGTCAACAATTCTTAATCGTAGGTCTTCTGAGAGCTCTTTTGTGCGAGGCATGGTTCACATCTGGCAATGCTTCTTAAGAATAGCAAATTCAAAACTGGTGTGTATTTTGTATAGGGCAGGGCAGCTTTAACCAACACCTCCAATCTCGTCTCATTGATTGGAATCCAGGTTGGCTGACTCCTGACTCCAATTAGCTCTTGAACAAGTCTTTAGCCTAGGGGTTCACATACTTTTTCCACCCTGCACTGTGAATGTTTACATGGTGTGTTCAATAAAAACATGAACACATATAATTGTTTGTGTGGTATTAGTTTAAGCAGACTGTGTTTGTCTATTGTTGTGACTTAGATGAAGATCAGAACACATTTTATGACCAACTTATGCAGAAATCCAGGTAATTCTAAAGGGTTCACATACTTTTTCTTGCAACTGTATGCCTTCTTATTTCTTATGATTTTTCCTCTTTTTCAATATTTATTTCCTATTTCTAACCATTCCTCCTGTGGAGCTCGGGCCTTCTTCACAAACACCACTTGTAAAACATATGAGTCTTCTATGACCATAAGGGGAGGGTAATGACCTCTCAAATCTATGTCAGTGCCTGTTTAGATTTAATTAGCAGCCTCAGAACAGGTTCTCTGTGTGAGTGCATCCACTTAGAGGCCCTTCATTGGATTTTCACGTACACAATGGAAAGACTGAAGCGTCAATTCTAGTAATCCTATATCTGTCCCTTGAGGGCGATGCAATGTAGTGCTCTCTGTGTGCGCATGTTTTTCATTCATTTGTCATAAAACATATTTGTTGCTGAATGTGCCTTAAGTGCATGTGAGAGTGAGCGTGCACGAACCCTCTCGCACAGCGGTGAGATTGATTGAGCAGTGAATTGAGAGTCCCCTGGGTGTTTTTTTAGCAGCTTGTTGTTTCTATTTGTGGCTTCACAATGGGCCTGTGTGTTTTGGAGTGGGATTTGTATGCATGTGGGTGGGAAGTGTGTAAACTTCTGAATGTATGTACGTACGTGTTCGCGTGAGTGGTGAAGGGTTGGAATGAGAGCGAAGCATGCTTTATAGTTGCCAAATTCTTGAGTAACAGGGAATCAACATTTTTTTTTTTTTCCCTCTACCTCTGCCTTTGGTAATTCCAATCTCAAAGAGAAACGGCATGACTGTTTTCCATGATGCATTCCTTGTGAGGCTAATTATTTTCATGGGCCACCAGATCTTGAATAGAAGACTTCCTATTAGCATAAGAGAGAGGAAGACATCTTGTCAATGAAACATCTCCAGGTCCACTTCTCCTCTTCCTCCTCTTCTCTCCGCTTGAGCAGCCCTGCATGACCACCAGGTCTGGCCCGGTGGAGGACTGAGGTTTGCTGGGGATGAAAGCTGGGATTGTTGCAGGGTGGGATAGGTCCCTCCATAGCACCTGGCCATTACATCCCCCAGAGCCGTAATAGATGCCCCCCCCCCCCCCCCCCCCCCCCCCCCCCCCCCCCCCTCCTCCTCTAACTCCTGGCTGAAGACCCATAACGGACGCCCTCACCGGCCCCCTAAGGGGAGCCCCAGTGGGACTTCAGTTTGGGAGGTTGTGCAAACTGGATAATGGGCTTCATTTAAAGCTCCATTCACGGCAAGGCCAAGCCATCCTCTGAGGTGCTGTGAACTGCCAGTGGAGTGGTTGCCGGGGGTCACACCAAGGTTCACACAACCCTGACCACCGGCCGGTATTTAAAACTCGATCACCACCGCAGACTCATACCATTACCTGCCTTCTGCCACTTTGGAAGCAGGTGTAAAGGGGAGGGGCTTGTTGTGCAGGTGTGTGGGCCTGATTCAGGTTACCTATGACCATGCTGGAAGACCAGCTTGTCCATCTTGAGCAAACATGATTAAATCTGAGGGTCACAGCACTGATCTGAGCAAGGAAAAGCAAAGTAGCCATGCCCTTTTATGACCTTCTTTTGTAGCGCAAACAAAAAGACAGGAACTGGCAAAAAAGCTAAAGGCAGGTGTGTGTGTCGGTGTGGGTGTAGCTGTGCTGGAGACCGAAGAACAAGCTACCGCATGAAGGTATGCTGAAATGTAACTGTTCATTAACAGAGAGAAGTCATTGGTTGATTTCACTTGCTTCGCTGCAGGGCTCCTTGCAACATTAACATTCTTAAATTTCCATTTTCAAAGCTTGAAGTCACACACACATATGTGCACGCAAGCATATAAAGACTCACCAGTCCACTCGAAACTGAGCACACACATGTGCAGAGTACGTGAGAGGTAAGTCACACTACAATTCATAGAGAGGGGAAATGAAGTGCACAAGGACAGGTTTTTGGCATGTGAAGACATAGTGTGATGCATGCACATTACAATAAGATGTTTCACACATCATAGGGTATGTTATATCATGTGACATCCAGTATTCTGATTCAGTTATGACTTTATGACTTATATACTTTTGAACTTTAGTTTAAGCATTGGTGATTTAACTAATGTATTTTACTTTGAAAATCTGAAACTCACACTCCTCACATTCCTCAAGTGGTGTAACAGATGAGGCAAGATTTGACATGAAACACATCTAAACCGAGACTAAGGCTCATCTGAACTTTTACATTATTTGTTCCCTCAAACAGACACAACTAACTTCTTTAAGAGTTTTTCGGTTGCTCTGTTTTTCTGCCTTCAAATCTTCTCTGCCGTTGGGAAGGGAGCCGGTAAAGAGCAGCTCTCTCTCCCCCAGGGGCCTCTTCATCTCATCACCTCACCCCTGTCTCCCCTCAAGGGAACATGTCAGGTGATTGGAGAAGTGAGACAGAGATATTCCAATTAGGTGGAGCCGCTGCATGACAGTGCGCTTCTCTCGAGTCACGCTGACAGGAGGGCAGCTGCATGGAAGACTACAACTTTATTTTATTTTATGGGGCATCGGTTAAAATTACGGAATGCAGCACAGTGCAGCCTGCAGTGAAGTCAAATACTATCAGCTGAACCATTAACTTTAAAGTTGGCCGACATTTTGAAATCTCAATATCTAAAGACTTTTAAAAGGTTAATGTGATGTACTACACGGTAATATATGACATGCTTTATGAGGGAAATCGCATAGGAAGTGCCATGGTTTTAAGAGAATAGCTTTTTTTACAATCATCCCAATATTTCCACCAACCTAAGTTAGTGTTAACCATACAACGTTTAAATGTTATCTTTTACATAGTTGCTTTACATGAGGTCACAGAATTCAAATGGTTAGGAAATAAATGATGGAATTTGTACGTTTATCATCAACTCAATTTGAAAAGGTTTAATTTGAACACAATAAGATAATGGTATATGTATCTCTGCCCATCACACCTTTTAACTAAACAGAGCTTGAATTAAAAAAAAAAAAAACTCAATGCCATCTCGTTCCTGCTGCTAACAGCTAACGCTACTAGCTGTTCTGCAAATTTCAAAAAGGACTTTTAGAATATGGCATAATAAGGGATGGGTGACTGTAAATAATTCATGCTGGTCTCCTTAAAGCACTGAATATGGGTCTAGTTCTGACTGTAACAGCATATTAAATAATCACTAATGCAACATCTGTGGTCCCTATTTATTGTTGAAAGGAAGTTTCCGCTGATGGCAAACCAAAATGTCTTTGTTAATGTTGAGTTTTATATACAATGAAAGGCAAATGTGTGTTATTAATGACATGAAATAAACTTGAAAGTGTGATGAAACTGTCATAAAATACTTTTAGAATGTACTTAGTTTGAAGTCTGCCTGTTTCATGTTAAACCAGCTAATCCGCTTTATAGAACACACAAACAAAAAAAGAGCGTTTTATTTATTCAAAAGCAGTAAGAGAAGTGAATACAATGCCTCATATGTGAGTTTCATTATCAGCCTTTTCTACAGCTGTATGAAACCCATTAGTTTGTTTCCCTCCAACAGTCTAGTGTGACATGTTGGCATGTTTTTAAAACTCCTAGCGCGTGCTTTGATAGTTTTTTCCCCAACACATTTTGTCGACCTTTTCTGGGGCAAGGTGACGCTATCAGCACGAGGGATCTTATCAGCTGTGTAATATGTCATAAGTGGTAATGTTACTGAGGTGTGTGTGTTGGTTAGATGTTTGGCAGAGTGATGGTAATGGCGATAGGTGTGATAAATATGGCTATGTGTCAGTCATTTCTGATATGCCCGGTAGCCTGAGGGGGGGAGCAGGGAAGAGGAGAAGCGCCATGTTTGATAAATATTGGAGAGATTCCATCTGCAAACAAGTGAAACGTTAGATTTCTGATTAGCCGAACATGTCTGAAGGCTGCTCTTGCTTTGGAGGACTGAGATTCATGATTTCTGCTCAGTGGCAGCACTGTAAAGTAGCAGAGATAGCATGGGAACGGGATGTTGGGTTTATAACTGGTGTTAGTGAGATCTGAGCACTTGATATATGAATAAACTACACTGGGATTCACATACACAGATGTAAGCTCACACTCCCTGTTTTGTGTGTGTGTGTGTGTGTGTGTGTGTGTGTGTGTGTGTGTGTGTGTGTAGGACCATGAGGAATGTTTCTCTACCTGCATCGACAGGTTACTCAGCTCTTCTTCTTTACCTGTCAGACCCGCAGGGCCAGGTCACAGCTCGGTGTGTGTGTGTTTGGGATTATTTTGGGGGTCTTGGTGTTGACTGTATATATGGCTCAAAGCATGTTTGTTATCGTGGGAATGTGTTTGTGTCCGTTAACTCCTGCGTGTGAACTACCTTTTTTTTCAGTTACTCAAAGCTGTTATTGAGCAACACATTACTTTCATTCCTCAGTATGTTGCATTAGCTAACAAAGCTAAAATAAACACAGCATGGTTCTCTTAATTACCGCCAACATCTCTGACATCATCAGCAGTTCAAAATGCTCTGGTAAATAGTTGTCTGTCTCTTTTAGAGAAACAACCAAGTTACTGGTTCACGGGTGGATATAAAGGTACTCGAAACAATTCATTTTTTTTTTTTTTTTTTTAAATATACATTTTTTCTTGGTCTTAGTTTATATAAAGGGAGATGTTGCGGCATTAATATATATACAAAACATTGATAACTATAGCTAAAACGCGATGTTAATAGCTTTAAAGTTAGTACAAATCCTGCTCTGATGTAAAATGTTAAATATGCTAATAATACACATAAAATAATTTCTAAAGAATCCAGCACCCCTAATATGTATTTTTTTTTTGGACAAATGTATGTTTTGTTATTGTAATTTCGGAACCATGAGTTTGATTAATGGGTTCATGAGAGAAATAAACTTCAGAATTCCCAATTACGCCTGTTTTTTTTTCAATTTCAGAATAAAAGCACCATCTATAAGTGATGGAGTTCATTGGTTTCCTGATTGCACAGAGTAAGAAGGAACTGACTCACCCTGATTTTAGAAAAAAGGAAATGGCGACCAAATTGCAGGCCATAACTAAAGTGTAAGAAATAATCTCTGTCACAATTTATATTGGGGGTAAAATGATACAGTTGGCTTTGAAGGGAGTAACAGGTAGAGAGTAAAGTGGTAGAGGGGTAGAAATGAGCTTTCTATTTCTGATTCAACCGCCCTGCGTTTTGGAGTGTTTCTCCTTCAAGGATAGTGTGTCACTCACTCTATAGAGGGCCTTGTTCCTGGGCCTGTATTGTTTTACCGGATCGCCCATTGTGCTCTCAGACAGAGTAGGGAGGGAGGTGGACCTGTGCCAGCAAGGGCTACACACCGGCTACCAGCCTCCCACCAGGACACACACACACACACACACACACACACACACACACACACACACACACACACACACACACACACACACACACACACACACACACACACACACACACACACACACACACACACACACACACACACACACACACACACACACACACACACACACACACACACACACACACACACACACACACACACACACACACACACACACACACACACACACACACACACACACACACACACACACACACACACACACACACCAAGAAGGCCTGGATGCGAATGGCAGCCATGGATGGATCAGAACCACTCAGGCCCAACCAGGTCTCTGTTACACAGGCATGCAAAGAAACACACATACACACAAGAAGCAGTGAGTGTTGGATTGCAAGCAGCTGTAAGCAGCTGTAAGCAGCCATTCATACACACTTGGTTAAAAAAATAAAAATGTATCTAAGTATTGTACAGCTGAAAAAGAATGCCACCATGATCTTTTAAAGATATTTTTCAATGATTATGAGTATTATGATTCCAAATTTGTTTCTCTTGGAACAAGTGCAAAAGCAGGAATTCTTAAAAAAAAACACTAATTTGGACGCCAACACAATAGTGAATAACATTTCTCCTTTTGTTTAGGTTTTCCGACTTAAAAAAGGGAGTAGCAGTTTCCATATAGAACAAAACAAGCACACATTTGATTGGAACTGCTTGGTAAATATATCACTGATAATGAATGGCTGCTCTTCGTTTGGAACTTCTTTTGTTTGTCTTTACAGGTCTCTGTCACTGTAAACAAAGTGCTTCACCCAATGAAAGGTGTCATTCAGTAAGCTGCATTCACTAACCACAATCCAAAATTAGCCTTCACCAACTATGAGCTCAAAGATATTTATAGGCGCGCGAGTGAGATCAGTTTGAACAGTATGAACAGTTAACGCTAAAACTACTGGATATGGCCTCGTTCCAGGAAGGATTATAAAAAAACGGAAAGTTTCCGACAAACATCATTGCTGTGAAATCTACTCATATAACTTAAATTGTGTTCATTTAAGCACAAACACAGTTAAAAAAGGGAAATTCTAACCTCATAGACACTACAAATAAAACACACAGACACGAGCAATAAGTGCTTCAGATCATCTATAAAGTTGTGTGCACAAATACACACACTTTGACGCATGGAAGGCATCCCAGATAGACTACCACCCAAAACAGTTGAACCGTTTCTATTATGATGATGACACAGTATGTATCTGCCTGTGGGAGGTCTGACTCATGCAATCACACTTGCCAGGTTTTATTCAAATTATTAAGATGTAATGATAGTTCTACTGTGACTGTAAAATACCCAGACTTGGCCCCGCTCCAGAGGGAATTACTTTCTCTGCTCTGACAAATTATTGTTGAATTACAGGCAGCAATCTGTCTGTCTGTCTCCCCTCATTTTCTACATCCTCTTTTTTCCCAAATGACTTTGAACTGCCTGTCATTTCTAGCTGAAGATGATTGTCTCATGGTAATGCTATCATCTTCACAAAACTGTAGAATAATAACAAGGGAAACTGTCCTATATATAATTTCTAGCTCTCACCCTTCCCTTCTTGATGTTCCCTCAACGTTAAGCTCTTTTTTTCAGCCACAAAGCTCAAGTTAACAGTCTCTTTTATTTTAGAATGCTAGCTGTACCTGAGCTACTTCTAAGAGATGCATTTGCACCACTAGCAAACACTTGACATAGTTTAAATACCAAGCACAGATGATGTTCTAGTAAAATGTAAAACTGTTTTTGAAGTTGTTTTGCTGAGAGGTGCATTTTTCAGCTTTGAAGGATGCTAGCAGTAACCCCCTGTTTACAGCCTTTAGCTAAACTAGGCAAGTAAATACACATATTTTCAAAGACGTAAGAGAATTATAAGTCAGATAAAGTACGACTGAAATGACCAAATCTACACAGGGCACATGAAGGTGCTTGTTTACATTAAAACTGCAATCATAATGTAATAAAACTAAGCAAAACGGATTATTTGAAATCGAAAAGTGTCATATGTATGATTCGAGTACCCTCCTGAATAAATGGGTTCTTCCTCAGCATATGCTACTGTACAAACTTCAATTCAGGCTGGTAATTTGTCAATGGCACATCTCTAACTTCAAGTCACAATCACTCAATTTCACAGTGACAAATTAGTCTTTGCCTCACCATTATCTGCAATACACTTATTTTAATGCCATTTTTGCCAGAGGTGTACAAATCCCAACCCTTCTAATCTAATCACATAGTTTATACTGTACTGTAAAGGCTTATATTAATACCAGTACACTTTTAGTAAACAACCAAAGCCCATATGGGGAGTGCCCAGATTCTGTTGGCATTAAGAGCAAACAGTCAGGACATGTCTGTGCCTCTAGGGCTCAGTAAGTTATACTGTAGGCCTACAGTTGGAGCTCATGTTGGTACAATTATAATATTATAAAAGCTTACAATAGTAGTCTGAGCTGTACGACCCTGTGCATGTAACATAAGTAATTACACTGATCATTTAGCTGCCGTCTCTCTTTGCATCTGTGGTGTTGCCTTGCAGTGGTAATGAAGAAATCTGCTGCCTCCTCAGAGAGTGAATGGTTTCTGAGCGGGACAATAAACATGTGAAACGCTTGCACAATAACGGACGACTAAATCCACGCTTGGGGGCAATGAGGAGGTGCGAGTAGCTTGGCAGTCTCCCCTTATGTCTCATCTTTCTCTTTTTATAGTATGGGTGGTAGATGAGCCTGAAATGAGAACAAACACCTCTTGTGTAGGAGAGGTGGAGGGGGTGATTGAAGCACTGTAAAAGTATGCATAGGTTAATGTGTGCTGCATTGTGTAAATCAATGATATCATGTCTGACTAAGACTCCCACTTGATTGAAGTGCTTGACATTTTCTACGAATATCCTGACATGCCTATCTGCTAATGAAGTGGTGCAGGAATAAGTCCTAAACCTTGAAATGAGTCAGCATTCCCTCGTCTTGAAGTTGACTTTTTAAACGTTTTTTGTAAGAAGCTGGAGAGATTTCTTAACTAATTCCTGGTGAGAAAATTCCAATCTATTGGGCTAATACTTTTAAAGTCGTACTAACCTAAAATACACACTGACACACGCGATTATTGGCGGTCTTCCACCAATTCCAGAATGGCTAATTACAGGTGTTGATGCATAAATGATTGGTATTGGTGTGTGTGTGTGTGTAGAATCAGGTGGATACTTAAGCGCTCCTGTTGCCTTTCACTCTTGCTCTTAGGTAATCCTACAGGCCTAAACGGCAGACGCGGTTGCTCAGTTACTATTAAATACACCTGAGGCTTTGGTCTCGTTGGATGTGCTAACTATTCTCTGTGTTTACGCAACCGTTTCATTCTAAATCTCTTAATGACAGACATCTGGTTGTTTCCGTTGCCCTCCTCTATGAGGCAAGAGTAGCAGAACACCATTAGCGGAGGAATCAAACCTCAATGATGACATGAAAAGGGGAAAAGGAAGGACTCAATAAGAGCCGAAACAGCTAGTCAATTCTATCAACACCCTGGATGAATTGCCAAAACTATTCATAATCAAAACTAAATTATCAAAGAGAAATTCCAAATACTGTTTAGTTAAAGCTTCTCTAGAATATTCTGCTCTTCTCTGTTTTAGTGTGTTATTTCAATCTTGTCTGACTACTTCCTGCAGCTGATTTATTGATACATATTTTAAATAATGCATGTGTTTCTTTTCTTTTATATTCTCATTCTGCTGTATACAACTGTTGGTTATTTTATAGCAAACAAGTAGAAGGAGCGCCTTTTCTGTCCCTTCTTCTTTTTAAATTGAGTCTTTTCTATTGTTTAATAAAATGTCCAGAATTTTGACGTTTTATCCACAGTTGTTACAATCTAACAGCTATGGCCCTTTTATTTCAATTGGTGAGTCAATTTGCAAATAAAGGTTTCATCAGAGCTCTATTGAATCTGTATTTATGCAACACAGACGCAACAATGCTGATGTCTTGCCCCAATGTAATATATTTTATCATCTTAAAGGTGGGGTAGGTAATTTTGGAGAAACCAGCTCAAGTGCGCTAGAATTTGAAAATACACAGCTGGAAGAAATCTGCTACTTCCTTACAGAGCCCCTCCTCCAACACACACAAAAGCACACATGACCAATGAGGGCACGAGATAAGTGTGTGGACAGACGGAAGGCTGACAGGCAGGTAGGGCAGCCAGTTATTTTAGCCGGGCCGGCTAAAATGATTGGTCGTGCTTTTTACAGCACTACGGCTTCCACAGATGAAACTGATTTTTTGTCAAAGCACTTCAGATATTCATTGCTATCGGGATGTTAAGAGCATTCCATGGAATATAACAAAAAGTGTATCTCGAGCCGGTTTCTCAAACTTATCTACCCCCACCTTTAAATGACCGTATAAAAACCAAACTATCAACACATTGTATAATTCAGAATGTATTCTTCACCATTTTTATATCCTGAATGGTGGAACTTATTTTTGTCTACAATTTTTATAATTATAATTTACAAAGGTTTCCCCTTCCTGTCATTGTTTAGTTCTTATGTAGTCGGACACCACATTTGAGCCATTACAACAAAAGTAATCAAGTCTCATAACGAGCAATCTTCTGATTGACACGGATGGAAAAGGTGATGGTTGAACCTGCAATCTGCATCAATCTACTCTTCATCCCTTTTACTGAATGGGCTCTGGTGTCAGCTTCCATAAGAATCAAGACTTAATGTAACATAACACAGCCCCGTCATACTAGCCTCCAGCTTTAATAATATGGATCATTCATTTATACCCACGTATAATTTATTAACAGGCCCAGACTAAAGAAGGTCTCCATCGTTGTGTGTGATGGAGAGAAGAGAAAAGAGAAAGGTCTCCTCTCAGATGAATAAGTGTTTGTTTAAAGTGGCTAATCTGAAAGGATTTTTTTAACCATTGTGTCTTTGTGTTAGCTTAATAAAAAAAAAAAGACTACTCAATGTAAATGAATGGGGGATCAGGGTTAACCGCTCTAGGGAGTGAGCGAGAGGAAGGTGTGTGTGTGCATGTGTGTGGGTGAATCTAGTTCAGCCATCTTAATCCAGCACCCAGACTCTTGGCTCCTTGGCTCATCAAAGTGAGAGGCCAGCAGTAGCCAGCCCAGATTTAATCTCTGTTTGTTTGTGTGTGTGTATGTGTGTGTTATGCATTGTAGCCCCTTCATACGCTCAAGGGCTTTGCAGTGTGATAGCAGAGCTGAGCTAACGTTAGCATCATTTCTATCTTTCGGTCAACAGCGGAGTGGGAGAGATCCATTGTTGTGTTCACACCCTCGCAGCTCTTTGGGCTGTCAGCAGCAGATAAACTGACACAGGTCTGAGTTTGCACCTCTCAGCGAGAACAAACACTCCGAGGTTTGTGTCGGATAAGAGGCGAGAAGGGAGGAGAGTTTGTTTTTCTAAGTGTAACCAGCAGAGATACTGTTGGAGGAGATTGACAGTGCGTGAGGTCGGAGCTGGTGTTCAGGTTTAACCAACATGTGTTTGCACCAATAATGATACTGATCTAAAATGGACAGAGGCTGACTCAAGCCAATATTATACAACACATATTATATAGATTTTATATACGAATAGATGATTTGTTTTATGGGAACTTTATCTGCTTAATTTTGTTAGATTTTGTATTTCTTTTTATTACTACTTTAATCATTTGAGTTTGGATTTTACTTGGAAAACATTTTATAAACTCACAAAATAATAAGCACATTTGGTCTTGTGCCTGACAATGGTGGCTTTGCATTTAGTTTCCATGACCTACAACTTGAATCGGCATTACATTAGAAGCCATCTCACTGAACAACACTTATTCACAACAAGTGTACATTTCAGTTTGAATTTGCATATGTTGGCCAGCCACCAATATTGCGAGATAACGCAAGGTTGAGTCATTAAGTGTTACTGCTACCTTAATTCTGCAAAGATGACTCAATACTCGCAATACTTTGTCAATATGAAATGATGAAGCACTCCTCATTACCTGAATGTACCTGTTGGGAGATGGTTTCAATTCAAGGTTCAAGGCTTTTATTGGTCATACGTACATAGCTACAGTGTAGTTATGACGATGCAAATCTTAGGTCACAGGCCCCTCCAACAGTGTAACACAATAAAACTGAAAAAGATATTGCAAGTTAATACAAAAAGAAAATAGTAAAAAAGTGAAATAGTGCAATAAGAGTATATATACAAGTGATTGGAATATGATATATTAGATCAGTGGTTCTCAACTGGTCAGGCCTCGGGACCCACTTTTTACTTGGTCAATACATCGCGACCCAACATTTTGAAGCACTCAAATCTATTCAACAAAAAATCGTGCTGTAATATATACGCTTTTCAGCATACAATATTAATAAAAGTGAAGTACAGTGCATATATCCCTTATATCCCTTCACAGAACTAAAGTATGCTTTTAAAAAAGGTTTAATGAGATGATGGAATCAAAGCTGAACTATATAAAAAGGCACGCATGCTGAAAACCCAACCCCAGCAGGGGGGTCTGGGGGGATTCTCCCCGAGGAGATTTTTAGAAATACTAACATAAACTATGCATTCTGGTACACTGAGAAGAAAATAAATAAATCTATTACTACCCGACATATTAATAATATTTTATGCCATTGTTTGTTTTTCACTTTGTTCTGACATCTTGCTGCGAGAAGAGTAAAGAGGAGATAGTCTGTGTGACTTACTTTAAATAGTGGGTAAGGGTAGATAGCTCCCATTGTTCTGTGACCTGTCAATCATCAAACCGGGGGTCATATTTCATTATGTGTTATGTGCATTTTTATCTGAAGTTGTACCCATGGATGTATAAAGAAGAGTTCTACCGCTAAGTTATTCTCCGTGGGGACTTCCGGCAACAATCTTGATTCTGATTGGCCAGAAGACTCGAAAAAACATCAGCAAAGATATTTTATTGAGAAGATGATTACTATATGACAGAAGTTTTAAAAACCGTTTATGGTCTCCGGTACTTCCAGTCCAACGCCGACTGCATGCACAGCGTTAGAAAATCGGGCCTTCAAAATGACTTTTTCCCCCAAAAAAAAAAGATTCCAATTTATTTTTCTTCACTCACACATCCGCGACCCACTCGAAACGGGTCCACGACCCACTTTTGGGTCGCGACCCACCAGTTGAGAACCACTGTATTAGATAAATAATTTCTAATTTGCAGCCAGATTAATGTCAGGATACTCTATGGTGCACCTGTAGAAGTTGCAGAGCCTTCAATGAAGTTCTAGATGGTATTTCTTGAAGTTGTTCCTAAAAAGAAATATATTTAAAAGAATGGTTGTCAATACAGTGGATGTATTTTGCAGTGTGTGGTGTCAAATGGAAATATGCCTGCTCATATGAAGCCTTTTTGTCACACCTGTCCATTGCTAAGATACATAGATCACTTTATATTAAATTCCTTTAACTTCCCTGACACACAGCTGTAAATCAGAGCATTGAAAGAAAGTTAATCTGCTGCTCTTACCATCTTTCTCTCACTCCTTATTCTTTCCATAACTTTAATGTCTTTTAGCTAGTATGCCAAAGAATCCTGGACTGTTTTACATCGCCCAGCGTTGAGGTGACAGAGGGTCAAACCACTTAACACTCTCCACTTTGCCTTCTTAATAGTTTTGTTTTTGGCTTGATTACGGGTGGATTCCCTCTCTGACGGATGCTTTCATCTTTTCTCTGTGTATAATTATGTAGCAATGAGTTAGAATGAAATGGGCTTTGTTAATTTCCCAGCATTCCACTGGGTGTTATTTACCCATGCGTCTGAGGTCCGATCAGCAAGGTTTTTGGCCTCATTAAGACACAGGCTAAATGGGTCAAAGCCTGATGAACATTTCCAGGGAGGAGAGTCCATGCTTCCTGACAGCCATATCTGCAGCTCACAGTTTTTCCTGGGCCGACACTTTCTTTACCGGCGTGGCAAATGAGAGAAAGTTCATGTAACTTTCATTCTCACAACATTTAGATATTTACTTTTTTGAGGGGATTGGTGCAGTGCTGGCTGATTAAAAGGGTGATGAGGTTTGATTTCATCTTTTGTTTCAGAGAGCTATTTATTACATGGAGATGTTTCTGGGTTAGACTTATATTTTGGGGATGACATTGGCTTTTAATGTTTATGTTATTTAATGGAGTTTGTTTTGTTATTTTACATTTGGAGGATGTTTCATTCTCTAGTCTAATCTAGTCTAATGTGAATGATGTATCGCACATGTTTGTGTTTGTGTAAAGAATGATAAAAGGAATTTGATAAAGTATCAGGTCTTATTACTCTGCGGCTTAAAAACCTTGCATGATGCGATTGATAGTATTGCACCTAGAGTATGTGTTTGTGAGAACCTTCTTTTATACTAACACACAAAAGCCTCATCAATGTTTGAAGTATGTGGGCTTGTCGCATTATCATGTCGGAAAGTTACAAAGATGTGTCGGATGCAACTCCCCCAATTTTTATGTCGGAAAGGTGTGGGTGGAAGAGGTTTAAGATCTAGTTGACAATCCGTCAAGTACTGCCGTTGATACATACTGACCTCTTTAGCACTCACAAACATGTATTGAAAACAAATAATTTATAAAACAGATAACTTTCCCATTTTTGATGAATATATTTTATGATTCTTTCTTTGGATTTTCAATCAAAATAGCGACAGGTTGAGCAGGACCTCCACACAGAGTTCCTTATTATCAAAATGAACTGTACAATGAACTGTTATAATAGAATGCTGGCATCCTTGACTGGATTTATGTTTGTGTGACTGCTGCTTAAGGAGATCAGATTTCACTGCGAAACATTAAATATATCGCAATAGACCTTCAACATCCTCATGGATCTGCTGTCCTGCTGATCGATCACCCCGTCCTGGGACAGCACAGAGACGATTGAACTAAAGCCCTGTTTAGTCGAGCTGATCAGATCATTCCCACGGTCCGTCCCTTCTGTCCTTTTGCTCCTGTTCATTTTCTCCTCTCATATCTGCAAATGATGACACCCATGGCATCCTTATCGTCAGGTCCAGGTTGTTTTCTTTTTAATCAGGGGAGGCTGGGACACAAAGGGGCCCTGTTGCTATCTGGGATGCTCCATGAATCCAGCTGTTTTAAAGGGGTCGTTTCCTTCAGCATCTAACCTGTTCTCCCACTCTGTCCTCGTTCTCCAGAGAACCGTTTGGGGGTCCTGGTTCCCAGCGCCGAAGGCACTCTCAGGAGACCAATACGGGCTGATGGTCAGATAGCATCCCTGCTCTGCTGCAGGAGGGAGGGACCGGAGGATGGAGGGTTAATGAGACCAAATGAGGGCCAGAAAGGGAGGAGAAAGGGGTGTGAAAAGGGTTTTGATGAGGGATAGTTAAGCATGTTTGGGGAGGGGGGCTGACAGCTGAATTCTCTTATCAATAGTAAGTGTTTACCCACACATGCTGCAGAGGGCTCGGACTCTGACCCCTCATAAGTAACCTTGACATAGGATCAACATCAATAAGGCATTGAAGGCCAGCGAGCATAAGCTACTCTCTGTGCGTGTCCAGGGAAACGGCAGGTTTTTGACAGCCAGATTTAAGGCTTTAATAAACTGTTGCCTGGAATTACATTTCAGAAAAAGCCTCCACAACAGCCAGTTTACTTAGCCTTGTTAGAGAAGGAAACTTGAACATTTCCAATCGTTAGTTATTCTAACATTGTGGTAAATAATGATAAACGGTTGTTTGCCTTAGTTATTTTATTTTACATTTCGACCGGTGTTGGCTTAGCAGTGAGCAGTATAACCGAAATGCTTGTGGAACCACAAACAAAATACGATGAAAGTATTATCCAATGAGTTCACTTAAAAAGGGAAGCGCTAATATTTCCAAAGCTTAAGATTCATGAGACTCCAACATGACCCTCCCAAACAGATTATAAAACTTGATGTGGAACTGTGGAAGACTTGTTAGCTCCACCACTTGAGGGTCTACTCAAACAATGATATGATTTCTACTTCCAAACTTAGACATGAAAGAAAGAATCACTACACGTCCCTTTACCCTGGAAACCTCCACAACCTTACTTCCTGCCTTGCTATATATAGTGTACGCTACTTCCTGGCACTAAATGTTGGCATTGGATTCAAAAACTTTGCAGGCACATTAAGATTTTGTAATGCATGTTTCCAAGTTTTGAGAGAAAGACCGACGGAAAGGTCACATTGCCACGTCCTCTGCGGGCCAAGAGACAACTCAAAGAGATAGCGAGGTTTAAATTAGATTGAAAGGACACTGTCACAGAGACGATAGCCTCTCTTGGGATATCACAAGCATCACTTGTTCATAAATAATCTGAGATTCCTCTAATGTGTGACAGATGAAAGCCACAGATCCTCATTTCCTCGGCGTAAATAAGTAGGTCACCTCTACGAGTCATTAGCCTCATCAGTTCCCATTACATATTCATTGGGAGAAATTAGTTCACATGTGGATCGCCTCCCCCCCTCCTCACCCCTCGTCAGTACACATGAAAGCTCGGGCATAAACGGGCGTTCTCGTCGGTGGCTGATTGTGCCTCTCCCCTGTGGTCCTGGTTTTTGTATCAGAGAGCATTCAGAGCTCCCAGAGGACTGCCTCCTTTGTCGGAGCTCCGAGGAGTTAAATTGTATATAAAACAAATTAATTGCCCCTGTTAGATCACTCAAGCACTCACCCAGGGGAACATGTGCTTATCACACACCCAGGACCGCACACACACACACACACACACTCTGCTCTTAGCGTTCCTGTGCTTGCCAGCCTCGTCCCTCTATGGAATTGGGATAGGAGGGGGGTTACTCCTTTCCATCTGTTGGTCCTGAATCCTGCTTTAATTGCGTACACCCGTCCCTACCTATCCCGTCTCTGTACTCCATCTGTCCCACCCAACTCCAATGCGTCTGATAGGGACCCCTCATGCCGTTTATGGGGCCAATCCATGTGGCTCTTTTGAACGGAGTATAGTGGTGATGAAAGATTTTACTGCTCCTCATTCAGCCTGATCTGTACTGTAGAGGTCACTCTGATTGAAGCTTTATGGCTAACGCTAACTGCTGGCACGACAGACAGACAGCACAGCAGGCCTGCCGACTGCCGTTTATGGCCCTAAGTGTGTGTTTGTGTTGGAGTGTGTTCTTGAGTGCCTGTTGAAGCGTTTATTGCCTTGTAAGAGTGTGTGTTTAACAGAATTAGACTGATATAGTGTGTGTTGATATGTGGGGAAGCAGATTTAGGACTTAAATTGCGTTTATTTAGATTTGTATTCTTCCTTTTTCTGTACAATTTTACCTTTAGTATTTATTTTTGTGTACCTCAATATGGGCAACCTTATACTTCTATTATGTTATACCAAAACATTGTTATTGGACTTTTAAGTCAACTAAATGTTGCTGATTGGTATAGTTTGTGGTCATTTCGGGGATACAAATCTTACATATAAAGAATACTGCCCTTGTCAGGTAAAAATGTGAAGTTATATGCTACATTTTATTTTTGAAGTCATGATTTGGCATTAAGTTCCATGAATTTAGGGTGGACCGTTTGCAGGAATCAATCTTTTTCCTTGGCATAGTGATCAAAAAAGCTTTGCAAATGTGTTTCATGAGTATAAATATGAGATTCAAATGCGAGAATGCAATAAAGTTATTTTAATTCAAGATATCATCAAAATGAATAGGTTTTTACCTTCAGGGATCACGTGGTGGAAGAGGTTTTAAGCTAAAATGAATCATAATACAGTTGGATAGTAAGATTTATAAGAATGTTAAATGTTTTATTAGGTGACGGGTTAAATGCAAGTAACTCATTAACTGTAATTCAATGTACATTTACACTGTGGTACAATTGGATATTTCTTTCAGATGTTTCAGTTTTAAGACACTTTTACACCATGACAAAAATGACAGGTATCAGTTATGATTTCTATTAATACCGGCCCTGGGGTTTCTTGGCAGTGTTTGTGTTGACTGTATTGAGTGTAATTTACCTCCTCCTGTGTTCTGCTCTGTCATCTGTCTCTGGGGTCGAGTGGACCTCCAGCAGCACAATAAAACCAAATTGGCTATTTGTCTTGTGTGTCTCTGGCTGAGCAGGGGGCCCTGACGCCAACACCAGCCATCGGAGCTCACACACACACACACACACACACACACACACACACACACACACACACACACACACACACACACACACACACACACACACACACACACACACACACACACACACACACACACACACACACACACACACACCCACACACACACACACACACACACACACACACACACACACACACACACACACACACACACACACACACACACACACACACACACACACACACACACACACACACACACACACACACACACACACACACACACACACACACACACACACACACACACACACACACACACACACAGTTCATTTAGCCCCTGTAGTTTTATTCCAGCTCTATTGTTTTGGCAGATTGACCTGTTGCATCAGGAGTGTGTATTGAGAAATACACACTCCTGATTGAGAAAGGCAAACTGGGCTCAATGGATGGGAATAAAATATGATTTAATAACATGTGTTGTTGAGCTCAGTCTGGAGGTCAAAATAAGCTGATCTAACTGCAATTATTTCTGAAAGCTTCTCAAAATAAAATGACAGAAATCAAAAATATCCTGACAATTCAAGTAAAGAAAAACAATCAATGAAGTAAGTACCTATGATAATCCCCTTCCCCCATTACTACTATTACAAATATTTGTGTCTACATTTTTCCAATGTATTTAATTTCTCTAGTTGGTTTAGATGAACCTTACTTATCTATTTTTGGAATGTATCCTTTCTGATTGACTTTTATGACAATGTTTGGTGTGACTGATATTCCTGATATTGATTACACATTTAATTTAATCTAATTTCTATGATTAATTTCAATTCTGTGGCTTCTGAATCAATGCCATATGCTTAGAGTCTAAGATACAACCAATCTCCACACTGGAAAAAAATGCTGTTTAAAACAAAAACAAGTTAAACAACAATGAAAACAAGCCGTTTTCACTTGAAATAAGTACACAAATCTGCCAATAGAACAAGTGAGAATTTGCTTGGTAAGATTTCTTGAAATAAGAAGGGATATTTAGATGAATCAGATCTTGTAATTAGCTGGGAGAAGTCATTTTGAACTATATTTGACAAGAACCATGAAATGTTGTGTTACAGAATAAGCCGCAAATGCTCAAAATGTTTGTTTTCTGATGTTAGTTGGTGATTTTCTAATAAATATGTAAAAAAAGATGTGTTTCATCTGAGATACATCTCAAAATAAGATTATTTGACTGAACAAGATTAATTATTGTCTAAAAACAAGACCTGATATCTCACTGCAGTGTTACTTCTGAAGTTATGATGTCTTATATCAGGTGATCACCAGGTGTGATTGGTTCAAAGACTCAGCTCTTTTAAAGTCAATGAGGCAGGTAGACCGACCTGTAACGTCCACAAACACAGCGACACCCCGGGCCGTGCCGAGTAGGTCGGGCCAGTCGGCTCTGGAGGACCCATGGCCCCCAGCAGGACTAAACAAACTCCTCAGAGTCTTAGCAATGCAAATGCATGTAAATACCACTAACGTGTGCATGTGTGTGTTCACCCACTCTGAATAGACCAGCCCCAGGGGGCTAACGTAACCCTGTAATCAGTCAACCCCAGATCAGTGTGTGTGTGTGTGTGTGTGCGCGCGTGTGTGTGTGTGTTCCTGCTTGCCTAATAAGCTCATTTACCCAGAGGGCCATGAGTGTTCTTATCAAAGACATTCTTCTGTCTCATTCATCCATCTCTTTGAGTCTTTGAGTGAAAATACAAAAAAAAATACAATTAATAATCACAAAATGTCACCACTCCACTCACTGAGGTTGAATCTGTAAAAATGATAAGATGATTTTTTAAGTGAAGTTCTAGGGACTGTGTGGTTAAAAAAAAAGAAGAAGGCCCACAAGTCATTCTGGACACAAAGAGAACCATTTAGAAGGGGCACAATTAGGAAACATTGTGAGGAACAGTAGCAGGCCCCTGGATTAGACAAAGAGGTCAAATGTTAATGTTTCCTTTTTGTTGTTTTAAGGTCAGACACGTGGAGGAGGTGTGTGTGTGTGTGTTTTACTGGACAGGCTGGTTTCTCTGGGAGCGGGGTAAAGAGTTGAAATTTAAATATTACACCCTAAACACTGAGGAATGTGAGCTATGTACATGTTTTAGTTAAGAAACACATTTACTTTAAAGCATTTAAAGTAAACTGAAAAACAAGGCATGCAGGCATGCTTCAACTATAACTTAAAATCAAAGTTTACATTTTCTTTTCAAAGATAAACTGAAAGTGGAAAGTTATATCTGAAATCTTTACACGATTACAAAGAGGAAATACATTGACGTTTCAATATTTTAATAATCCAGCTTTTCTGATTGTCAAGAGATATCAAAATAGTTTATTTATCTAGTGGGGAAATATGGCTTTTATGACAGTTGATCTAGTTGAAAAGTTAATAAACTAATTTAAATAAATTGAATAACAATATTTGTGTGAACATAAGACGAAATACGAATGTGCAATGGAATGGTACAATACAATAGAATACAATTCTGTGTATAAACATTAGAAGAAAAGGTCAAAATGTGCAGTTTTAATAAGATATTAAGCAGCGCTACAATGGCCACAAATATGAAGAGGATTAGGTAATTAGATTTTGTGTAAAAGAAGAAGAGTTAATCAGTGAAACTCCTCTCATTGTGCTTGGCAAGCTTCTACCATCTAAGCCACAGCAGTGAGTGATATTTGCCGGCTGACAGCTTCTCTAATTACAGGTTTTCTGACTCCTGCATGTTGTGACGCTAAACATTGCCTTTTAATACTTGGCTCTGTAATTGATAGATTTATTGTCTTTTCCTTTCATTTATCCCGGAGCAAATTTTTCCACTGTCAGAAAAAAAAGCTGAGCAGTTCCTCCCTGCCATCGTTTTAAAGACCTGCATACATGCAGACATTACCAGCATGTAATTGATGAGCAGGTGTGAGTGGGCTTCCCACCCGCACACACACTCAGTTATTTTCCTCAGAGGCAAAGTTGGCAGGGAAAGACGCAATACAAGTTTTATTTTGTGAGCTCCATGCCTTGCACTGTTTATTTTTGATGTATTCTCTCCATGGTTTCATTTTATTTTTTGCGGTTACGTTTGTTCGTTTTTATCCCTGCCCCCGTTTGGTTTTTATCACATTTGTTAAAAGCAACTCAACACCCCATTTTTACGTTTTTGTCTTGTCTACAATAGTCTTCCGAACATGTTAAAGGGTAATGAACAGATAATATTCTTCTCAACCAAATCTAAAACAAGCATTCTAGCTCTCCATTCAAAAACAGCTCTAAAATGATCCTAGTTACAGTAGTGGTGTAAATATGTAATATGTACTGAGTATCACGCTAAACTATTTTTTTGTGTTTTTATACTGATTTTAGGGATTTTCTGGCTTTCAAATCAGTTGAAGGCCAACATAAGTATTCAAATAAATGTAGCATTAAGGAAAGTATGAAAGAAAGAAGTAAAAGATGAAAGGCAAAATGTTTAAAGGAGAGAAGAGTAGAAGAAGAAAATAATATTGGAGATGAGATTGGTTTGAAGAAAAAGAAAGAGATAGAGAAAGTAAGATGTAAGAAAGAAGTCTGTAAAGGAATCAGGAACTACAGCTGTAACGCACTTGCAATGCAGAATAAAACATGATTCACGTCTGAAATGTCTCTTTCCTTCATCTCTTAGCTTTATATTACAGAGAATATACAGTTTCTCTCTCGAGTGTTGTTCTATCCTGACCCCTAGCTTGTGTTAATCGCCCCTCTCCCTTGAAGCAGCAGCCCAGATAATTACTCTGAGAAACCCAGATCAAATGCAAACTCTTCGAACAAACAAGCTTTCCCATGCACCCGAGCGGCAACACATCCCTCCGGAGCTCCGCGTTCCCTCCCTACACCGTCCGTCAGACCTCCGCACAACAAACCATGTAGCCCTAAGAGCTTCCAACTTCCTTCCTTTCCCCCCCACCCCCCATCTCTCTGTAATGAGCGTGATTATCAATCCAAACAACGGTTACAATAATTGCGGCATTAAAGGGATGCCATCTCCCAGTCACTTCCTGTCTGGGGATGACTGACATGCAAGGGGCTTCCTGCTTCCTCTCCGAATGAGTGGGAGTGCAGGAAAGGGCGGAGCCTCCCATGACTAATCACTGCGGTCGCTACGAGCTAATGGACTAACAAGGTTTAGTAATGTACCATGACATAATGAGATCATGCCGTTGTATAATTATATATAGTGAACGTTATAGAGGTTTGATGGGCTTGATTTAGCAGCAGAGTGATGCCTTATCAGTTGGTGTTGCTTTCAGGCAGTGTATATTTCTTCTAATTTTCTTCTAATATTTCAGGCATAAAAGGGCCTCATCTTGTGTTTCACCACCATCTCAGTTTGATGATGGAAAATATGCAAATCGTTTTTATTAATGATTGTAGAAGAGCTAAGTGAAGTGTCATTTTGCTATTCAGGGTTTTTAATGCTACTCTAAATAAGATTTGACACAAACTTCACTTTGACATTTTGACTACATTTGTGTTCCCATTGTCATTGCTTTGGTAAACTATTTAACATGACATAAGACATGTACCCCCCACCAGACAAAATCCCAATTCCCATGACTTTTGAAAGATTGATTTAAGACATTTTAATACCAATTAAGGCCTTATTTTTAGATACATTAATTCAAAGCCTTTTTTAGACTTTTTCAGAATATGCAGGAACACTGTTGCTAGAAAGTAGCTTTAAAAAAAGATGATTTTTGTGTTTTGGCATTAGCAGAGGTTCGAAAAGTTTCAATTTTCCCGCAGTCTCCCCCTGTATGTAACCACCTGCACGCCCGCAAACTGGTTCACTGTAACCTGGCTCATCATCAACCATTATTACCCTGAGAACCAAAACAAATGAGCCCATCGCCGTCGTGCACACACAGGCTTTCTCACACATTCTGACATGTTTATACTCCAAACAGAGATTCTGAGAAAGACTCTCGTCAGCAGCCTGCCCTCATTGCTGAGCTATCACACACACACATGCACGCTAACATGCTAACGTGTTTTCCATCTTTTCATGCTCAACCCACTGAGGCTCACGACAGATTAGGTGTGAACGTGTAGTGCATGTGAACGGTTTGTCCGACTGTGCAGTGTGTGTTTGTCTGGAGTTTAGAGCAGTGTGTGTTGCATGTCACACACAATACTGTCCATAGCTGTCATGATGTCATGGCGAGGCTATGTGGACTTTTATCTCTGTCACTTGGACCAGCATCAAGGAAGTGGTTACATAGTCTTAAGCTTTTAAAAGAATGGAGAACTAACTGAAGGAACTACGTGCAAAAACACGATGAGGAAGATATTTGTTTACAGAAGTGGAGGTCACAGTATTTGGTTAAAGTGCCCATCTGGCATGTAGATGGGTAGATAAGTACACTACAACAAACAACCGTTTTCTACATTCTTTAAGGGAACACACTGAAGAGCAGCTTACTGAATGTGGACATGACATATAACTAATCGTAAAACAATTGTAGGCATACTACTATTAAAGTCTAGTGGCCATTATGTTCTGTTTTCCGTTCCAATAAGGACAATAATGATCATCATGAATGTTAACATTTTATTTGAAAAACACAGTCGATACAATAACAGAAACCCAGTCGTTTTCTTATTTTTGTTTGCCCTTTTTGACATATGTATGGTCGGATTTACAAACATAGTTCTGTAAAAACTTGAAAATACTTTCTTTTCTTTGGCCAGTTTGAATTATCCTGATAGACTGGAAGAATATTTCTGGGTTTAAAAAAAAAATCCACATTTTTTTCTGCTAAATAAAACAACTGTTGAACATAACATATTCTTTGTAACACAGCCAAAAACTGATCTGTATTTTAACTCAAAATATTTCTTTTGGCAATACTTTTCTTAAAATCATACTACATTTAAACTACAATAATAATAATTATTAATAATTAATATTTCATTCCCATTAGAAGTATTGTTTGTATGTAGAAATACAGAAATGTTTAACTTGACCGCATGCCACAGTCTACCTGCTTCTACATTCTTGTTATTATTCAAACAACCTGTCTTCCTTCCGTCTCCTCAGTGGAGTGTGGAGAGTATTGCATTACATCTGATTACCAACTAATCTTGTTGTTCTTGGTCGGGGTTTCCTTATACGATCTGGGTGGGGATAGCGTGAGAGTTGATATGGCATCATGCTACTGTAACACTAGTAGTATGTCATACAGTAGGGACGACCCTGCCCTCCATTACCCACACTCCTTCTCCTCCCCCCCCTTTTCTGTCCTCATTATGTGTCCTCACTTTCACCTCTGGTTCATTTGCAATGCATTAGACAGCCGTTGAGCAAGATGTGTCACTCGCTTGTCATCACCGCAGGTTGACAAATAACTTTGTAACTCGAGGAACAATGCTCCGTAGACTTGTGCCTGTGCGGAAAAAATAAATAGTTAACTCACGGGAACTTCAGTGGGAATTGTCACACAGGAAGAACTCACATTAGAGTTGATTATATTATTATCTTTCAGTGTTTTTTGTCCCAGAATCTGCAGCTGTTTGCACTCCGCGAGATTGACAGGTACACAGTGACACATGCCAAAATACGCAGTGCGGTCGGCGCTGGTGTTGGAGGAGCCTTGTTTGATCACCTAATCCTGTAATTAGTTGGTTGTGATAGTTGTCTGGGGATGCTTGATTGCAATCACAATAGTGGTCTTGCTGTGTTGTCGCTGCATAGCAACGTGGTGACACAAGCAGAGGTCAACATTTTAGCTTTGCTTTCCTGCCAAGCATTAACCTCTGGAGCTGAAAAAGTGCAATAACTGCAGTTCCTCACATGGCCACTTGAGGCTGGGTACAAAAGTGAGTCAATGTTCACGTTAAGGACGACTATATGGCAGTCCAATATGTATGCAACTCCACCTTTTAAATGATATAGTTGCAGACCTAAACATTGTGTTCCAACAGTGTTCTCCAACCTGTGCAACCACTTGAAATGTCTTTATGCCAAGTTAAGCTGTTTGGTCATTCCAGACCTCTCGAGAAAAATAATGATATTTTTCAACTGATGATCCACCTCTTTACCCATTTTAGATTAGTGAGGAGTTAAGCAAAGACGGCCCTTCCCAAAGCCTTCCATTCACACCTCACTTAGAGCAGTCCACTTGTGATTGGCTCACAAACACCTGAACACCTGAACAGACACGTGATCTAAACAGAGTGACAATACTGTTTGTGTGGAGGGGGTTATTCACGCCTGCCAAGCAGTGGTTGACAACTGCTTCCTCTTGTGCCACTGACAGCACACAGTGTGTGGATCTGTTAGTGTTTAGTATGACTGTTTGGAGCTAGCTATTTTTCAAGTGACAAACTGACTTTTTGGGTGCCATGAACCTTTGAATAGATGCCTATTTTCTGTCTCATATGGCACATCTGTTTGCGTTAGCGTGGGCTGTCTGTCGGCAAAGTGGAACAGAGTGAAAGAATATAGTGTATCTGTATGTGTAAGAAGTAGGAGTTTGTAAATATGCGTAGGTGAGAATATCAACCTCCCAACCACAACTATATTTAGAGCCATGTCAGCTTAAACTGAAAAAGGAAAAAAGTTTGCCACTTCCAGTGGTACAATCTGCCAGCCTGCACACAATTTTACCATAACAAACAAACCCCACAACAACATTACCTTCTATATAGATATGAAGCAGGTTATGTGGGAATATATTATTAAAGGGGATGTGGTTAGCTTCCTTGTGGAGAAAACATAGAGCAATACAATCCTTAATGATGTGACATGCCAAAAAGCAGCATGAGACTAAGAGGTAAACGTGATAGGGGGTTGAGCTTCTTCTGTTACAGGTAGTAATTATGCCACCATTTCCCAACATTTTCTCCCACCCCCTGGTTGCTGATTTCTACCTCATAACCTTCACCCACTCCTACCCTTCATGTGTTCTTCTCAGTACAGTAGCAGAGACGGTGAGCCACTTCAAGGAGTGTGAAAGCAGCTTTCAAAAAACTCTGCCTCTCTTCAACCTCCCAACCAGTGTCAAAGCAGACCTTCCTCTCTCTTTCTCCCCCCTCCTCCCCCTCTCACTCCTTCACAGGAAGTTGTGGTCGAGATTTCAGCGTCGTCAAACTACTACAAGTTAATCATATTTTCTTAAAACTGCGCTTAGCAGATCTGTTCATGCAGGGGAAAGACCCATAAAAGGAAATGCCAGCTGTTGGCTTTAACAAATCTACACTATACATACTTTGATTACATTTATATTCTCTTCAATATCTCACCTCTTTGTAAACTGTTCTGGTAACCAACTTCGTTCATCGAAAACAAAAGAAATTATAGAAAACTAACATGTTAATCACAGCATTAAGGCATTTTTCATGCTGTTTTTTAGCCTCTGAGACCCCATTTACACGCAAACGCATACGAAAAGCAAACGAACCGAATATGATATCAAAAAAGTATTCCGTTCACACGAGACCACTCGGGAGCGCTGGAGACGCTGAAGTAAATATACGGGGCCTGTAAGTGGCGCTGTACTCCCGCCACAAAATACACCAAAAGCAGCGAAGAAGACCCCCGAACATGGTTGCCCTTCTGTTTATGCCCCGCGGTGGATTTAGCAACATGTAGTTCATGTAATTCTCCATGTCCACTTGTTGCTGATGGTTGTTTTAGAGGAGCTGTAGATTTTGCACTAACATCTGTAGCCTGGTCAGTAGCAGTAGCAGTAGCTACTGACAGTAGCTACTGACCATGCTACAGCAGTGAGCAGCAGAGGTGGGGCTATGGCTTCATCGTTATCAGGAAATGATCGTACACACGGAGCCGCTTGGCCCCCCAGAGCGTTCCGTTTGCAGATCTATCCACCTTGGGTCCCGTTATCGTTTGCGGAGTCCGTTTGCGCGTTTCCGTTACGGCCTCGTGTGAACGAACGGGCTATACGAAAGAGAAAAGTAGCGGATACAACCGTTTGCGTTCTCGTGTAAACAGCACCTGAAACATGGAGTTTTCTGTTTTTTACCGTACCAAAGTAAATATCAAGGACTTTGATCTAATGGGAGCTGTTTTTACAGTATTTTCTGACATTTGAAAGACTAAACTATAAACAGCAGAATAGTCAATGATAAAAATGATAGCAAGTTGCAGTTAATCTCTGTGTTCCAACAGTGGTCCCCATTATGACCACTCAAAAATATATATTTATTAATTAAGCTAAAGATTTACCGAATATATTTATTTCAAGAAATGTACTGAAGCTCACAGTTTGACTGCTGAATTCTGAACATAAGGGATGGAAAGTGAGCATGGGGGAGAGGCAGGCAGGGAGGCAGAAGAGGTGAGCTTCAGAGAAATTAAACTAATATCACTCTCCGCCTGTAGTGGCTGATATTTCATTTACCAGCAGGAACTGAGGTGCCGCGACCCCTCCCCATCTCAACACCGCCACCATCACCTCAACCGCTATATCTGTCAGAGGCTGGCCCCGACGCTCCCCTGCAGGTGATAACAGATTAAACCTATTCCATTTCATGCTTCAGGCTCCCAAATACAATCCATGTGGGGCTCCTCCAGGCCCTGCGGCTCCCCTGTGCCCCCCCTCCGGGCCCCCCGCCCTTGGTAGAAAGCTGGCAGCGGCTGCCCCAGTCCACTGGGCTAAGCCGGCGAGATGGAGGCCTGCAAGATTATAGGCCATCTGAGGAAATTACTGTGTGTGTGTGTGTGTCCGAGAATGTGTATGTGACAGTTTGTGTATGTGTGTATAATAGGGTTATGTCAGCTTAGATGGTCCATGTGCCGTATTTAACACCGTATTGCCTTCTCTTTTTCACTTATTAAAGTTTAGAAAGTATCTCGGAAGCATAATTGCGACATGCTGATTGTGAGGCCCTGCCGCAATAAATGAAGCTATCCTGCACCGCTGTGTTGATGTCTTATTTCTCAGAGTCAAGAAATGTCCACAGGATGCTGCCGAGGTGCTTCCCCGCCAGCATTCCTGCACTCCAACCAGGAACGGTGTCAGAGGAGGAAATTAGAGAAATCGAACCCACGGAGCTTCCTCAAAAGTGGGCTTCCTGGACTCAGAAAATGGAACGGTCCCCCGGTGTTTAAAGGTAGCCCTAAGTGACCAGACCTCTCTGCTTTCCTCTCTGTGGCCTCTAAGCACACTTGGACTGACATCAAAGTGTCACACTTTAAGAGAAAACACATTAGAACAGAAAAAGCTGAATTTAAGCTGATGCAGTTCGCCTCTCTTTCTTTGCAAAAGCTCCAAGGCTCCGCAGGCAGTTCTATCACCTCCTCCATCTATCCTGGTCAAGTTGTGGATGTAATTTGTCAGAAATAGGTGTTGATGGTGGCGACAGATAAGTGGCTAAACAGCACACCCGCTGCCAAGCCATCACTCAAATGAATTAGAGAGGCAGAACCGAGTGCAGATGTTTTAATCGGGGAATATCTGACAGGCACTTGGTGTGAATGCCTCAGTGAACTTACACTTCAACGAGTCGTACTGTGTACAGCTTTTTGACTAGTTGAATGGTGGGTTAGTGCTCAAAGATGCATCTGTCAAGAGTGTCTGACAATGTCTGTCTGTCTGTCTACCACTTGGTTCCAAAAATATCTTAACAACTATTAGACAACATTCATGGTCCCTAGAGGATGAATCCTAATGACATGATCCCCTGAATGTTTTTGCACTAGAGCCAACATGGAGGTTGCCTTTTCAAAAATGTTGGTGGAGGATATTGTTGATCCCGGCCACACTAAACTAAGATGTATAAAATATTTGTATTTTACCTAATAAACATGAGCATGGCAACATTTGATAAACATGATTAATTAATAATATTTATCCACTTTTTTTGCATTGAATTATAATTTACTTTGAGTGTTTTTCAAGACGTTCCAGCCTGCATGCTGTTATTAGCTCCTCAAAAACTTTCCTAATTTTGCCATGCATCATTGCACACGGAAAACCACTGGCTAAGCACTTTAACTCAGAAATGTAAAGTCGTACTTTGTTTCAGGTGTCAAAACAAACTCTCTCTGCCTGTGCTTCTTTAAAGTTGTGCGGGTCATAAGGCTGACGCATGCAGAGAGCTGCCGTTGTAACAGAATCACACCATGTTGAGCTTCTCTTTGCTTTTGTGAAACCGGCTCTTCCTACTTTCTCTTTTCCTTTAAATATATGCTATGCAAGAGTTACAATGCTAGTCTTGAGTAAACCTGCTCTGTGCTTTTCAACAACTTAATAGTAATTCCTCAAATGACCTCTTAAGCGCCAAAGATTACCTTATGAAATGAGAAATGCCGATTATGGCTATATTTACAACTTACTTAGCCCATACTGGATTCAGCATCCCAAAAGAGAAATACGAAAAATATAGATTTATTGCCTACTTAGGTAGCCAAGGCTGGATCATCTGTGATTATACCTTATATTCCTATTTTCAGACTGGGATATGGTAGAAAGTGTGCTTTTTCATTAGGAGAGAAGAAAACGTTCAGCTGTAGTTTAAGGCCAAATTTACTTGCAATGTCCCACAAGGGAATATCTTAAATTTGGGTGTGCGTGTGGAGTTAAAAGCAAGGAGGGGGGTTAAGAAGTGAGCTCTCCACAGCTTAGCAGAACTCTTCAGACACAGAAGCAAGAAGCAAACACTCCTCTTTCCGAGAGGCTGGGCATTGATGTGGGATTGTGATGTGTAACTGCATAGCTGATGCATAACAGAGCGCAGAGGGAAATAGCAAAACGGAGTGAAGATTGAGGAAGAAATCAAGAAATAGAGATGTGTGTATTTATACTGTATCTCAGCTCTGCACATTGGAGTGTGTTTGTGAGTGTGATTTCTCTCATGTATCGCTCGCACTAAGAAGAGCTGGCTGATGATAAACAGGATTAGCGGATTATTAGAGGGGGCTGAGGTGTGTGTACGAGTGTGTAACTCGAAAGTGTGACAGACACGTGTGTGTTTATGTGTCTGCATGTGTTTGTTGGCGCGATTTGCTTATTTTTCTCCCTTTTCCTGGTCACACCCACACTCAACTTCTTTCGGTATCAATGCATTTAAAAACCCCTTAAAATAGCCGTCAATGCTTGACCTGTTTCCGCATCAATCCCACACATCTAGGCATGCTTCCTTTAGCCTGTACCTTTTTATATTATACTATCTGTGTCACCAACTCAGTGCTTTAGGGGAGGAATCCTGCACTGAAAGCGCCATGAAAGAGTAAATGAAGTCATTAACCAGACCTCCTCGTCTGCTCTCCTTCACTTTTATACCTCACATAGTCACCGCCAATGTGTAGTGGCGGAGAGACTACAGCTGAATTTGCATGAAGTTAACAGAAAGGGGAAAGAAGAAAGAGCAAGGATCTATTCATTACCAGGTAATGGAGGGTGATGAAAGGGAAAGTGTGAAATAGCAGATAGAGATTTGACCGTGCATATTTAAAGGAAGAAAGAAAAGGCCAGAGGGAGCTGTCTGTAATCAAAACGCTATCTGTTAACTAAAATTGGTCCGGCCCTGTAGGGTTGATAGAACACTTGACAGGCGGGGAAAATATGGGTTGTGAAAGAGAAACGCGTATCTTTACTTTCAGAAACTGCTGTTAAAGTGCTTATGCAGAAGACAGCTGCATCTGTGTGACAAAAATGACAAGCTATGGTTGTCATATGGTTGGTATATGATTGGCCAATGACTTAGACGAGAAAAACAGACGCCAGAACGCATGGACCTCTTGTCTCGTTGCATGTATTCTGTATTTATAAGTAGAAATCGGTTTATAAAAATGAGTTAGTACACAGGGCCATGGAACACCTTTTTTGTCTTGATCCTACATTTGTTGAGATTTTACAGGCCCAGTTAAGCCAATACACACTATCCATATTCCTAAAGCGCTTCATACGCCCAACGTCTTTTTATTATAATCAAGCTAAATTCATTACAGGAACCAATTACAATGGTGTTGTCTTATTTAAAACATTACACTTAAAGTGATGTTTGTGACAGCAATCTACTGTATATGGTTAATGTGGTTTCATTTAGAGGAAGAAAATCATTTTAACACCAGTGGTGGGAGACAGAAGCTTCCGTTTACTACTTTTTGTATGGTAATTAACCAAGATCATTTATCTGACAATGATTCAAGATGCAAAGATAAAAACTGATATATTGACTGAATTATCGAAGTAAAATTATATAAAAAAACTATAAGTAATAGCTACCAGAATATGCACCAATATATATTTAAGGCTGTAACTCCACAAAGCCACCTCTTGGGATTGGTGGTAAAATAGAGGCTGTGCACAAATATTGACAGTCCGCTATGCTTAGGCACTTCTGTTCAAGAACACACACACACACACAAACCCTCCTAGATGGGAAACCAGACTTTCAGTTGGTGGTCTTTCCTGCCTGTGCAGCACAGGTGTGTGTGGTGTGTGTTTGACTCCCTCCCTGTCTTTAAGGTAACGCTTAATTAGACCACAAACCGACAACAGTGTGTGTTCTCCTGAGTGTGTTTTTCACAAGTATTTCCACTTTAACTCTCATTTCTAAGCTTTTCTGTTGAATACAAGTGTGTAAGTCTCTCAAAAGTCACAACAACAACATGCTATCAAGTACAATTGTACATTTCCAGGACACATATCTGCAGTGTGTGGGGCCCCCCGCCGACACAAACACCCACAGTCACTCTCGCCTCTTACAGAGCATCCTGTTCACAAACACCTCGAGAGCAAGTTATTTTGTTCTCACTGGTACAAAGGAAGAATTAGGGAACTTATTTGTGTTGTAGCGTGCACTCACTTCTACAAAGGGGGAATTAGGAAGTTATTTGTGTAGCTCATGTTCACTTTTTAAGAGAGCAAGCCATCAGTGGAGCTGTTTATCTTCGCCTGTACAAAGCCAGGATTAGGACCCTGTCTTTGAGGCCGCTCCGTAATCCCTTTATGGATGTCACCTGTCATCTCTCTCTAATCATCCTCCAACTTTAGCTCTCCCTCCATACCTCCACCTCCAGCTCCCTTCCCTCTGTCAGCCCCCCGCTATCTGCTCATCGCAACTGCCTTTCGCTTGTTTCTCTGGGATGGGGATGAAGAAAGGCAGGCAAAAGCGAAGAGAGTTCACGAGTGAAGGATGGGGAGAGTGAGAGATGGGGTTTAGGGAAATTGGGAGTTCACAGGAGGAAGGGAGTGAGCACACACACAGAAAAAACCCACACCCTGGCACCCAGCCTAATACCACCCAGAGGCCATGAATCTAGGTTCTCTTTCCCTCCACATCTCCATACTTTTCTCCCCCTACCTTTTCATCGCTTCCTCCATCTCCACACCAATTTCTGTCCATCACTCTCCCACCTTTGTTGCTCTCACTCGTGTCCTGTCAAACTCCCTACGGCGCTTCATCTGAGAGATTAGCAGGGCCTATAAAAACCTTGGTGTGTATGTCCATCTATCCTGTCCTATCTATCCATCTATCTCTACCCATCTCCTCTCAGCTTGCATGTTTAATGTGATGTATTTATCCTGCGTGTAATGTAAGCCGCAGCTGGCCATTAGTCAATTATGAAATTTAATCGTAACAATTATGAGAATCCATAGCGATTAACGCAGCATTTCCTCTTTCATTTACCCATGATGATTTTGCAGTGGGGCCATGAATCCTAACTTCCTTATCTTTGTCTCTTTCTACCCCCACACCCCCCCCCCCAAAAAATGTTTCTCATAAGGCCAACTTTTCATCACTCTGCCCAGTAAACCTGCCCAGACAGGACTCCTGTAAGCCAACTAATCGAAACTGTGAATGAAAGTGTGGTTTAAAGAAGCAAAGAGAAACAAAAGTATATCTCATTAGGCCTTGTCTGGCCTCCATCACATTAAGCCTTCTCCCTTTCTTTCTGTTTCTGGGCAGTGGAGCGGTGCAGTAGCGTGTGCGGGGCCAGGGACTGAGGAATCTGATAGGGATAAACCAATTTGCCGTCCACACAAACATCCCAGCAGGCTTACGCCCCCGCCCCGGCTCCCATTGCTCATTTAAGATGGCGGTCGGAGAGGCCAGCAATTAAGTTTAATTAGGTGGGGTAATTATTGCCGGGCAGGAAGTATCAGACGCCAGGATGATTGTTCTCTGGCCCGAGGAGGAGGGGATGCAAGCTAATGGGGGGGTGAGGAGGCGTAGAGTGGGAGACCTTTACACCCACATATCCCCCCCACCCCCACCCACCATTCACACTGTCCATGACCTTCAGTGCTGACTGTGTGTGAAAGTTTCAGTCAATACTTTACACCAGGTGGTCACGGCACTTGTGTTACATGTTGTCTCTTTCATATGTAATATATATATGTACTATTACAACATGAGACTTTAAGTTTAATTTAGATGTTTCAAAGGAGACTTAAATGTAATTTGCTTAGATATGTGGTGCATGCAAATACATGGAAAGAAGAATACGTAGCAAAGCAAAGCAAAGCAAAATAGAATAAAAATAGGATTGTTATGAAAGCTATTTGAATTTTTTTTTTTTTAACAAATTAACAATATTTGCATATGACAAATACTATAAACTTCATTTAAAGTGGAAAACTGTGCTCATTTATAAGAGGTAGTGTGGAGAAGAAATGTGCAACATGTGAAGGTTGTTTGCATGATGTGCATTAATGTACTGCATAATGTTTTTCTGGGGTGGATAAAAGTCAGTGTCAGTGGGGGTCCCGGGCCTTGTTAATGAGGCTGGTAGCAGAGGGGAAGAGGTTTTGGTCCTGATGGAGCGCAGCCTCCTGCCAGAGGGGAGCGGGGTTAACAGTTTGTGTCCAGGGTGGGATGGGTTGGCCACAATCTTCCCTGCCCGCCTCAGTGTCAATGTGACGCACAATTCTGAAAACACAAGAAAGATTTGTTACAATTTCTGAGCTTCTGATTCATTTGATTTATTTTCATAAATGTCATTTTGATTTACTTAAATAACAAAAAAGTCCCCCTTTCATCCTTTTGTTGTAAACTAACCCTTCAAATATTGTTTTAAATTAATATTAAAGTGTAAATTGCAAAAGGCTTATGTTTATATACAGTATAGTTTAACATGCAGCAACATTCAAATGTATTCACATTGGTCCCTGAGCAAATGGTGTTAGGTAATCTCCTCTGCCTAAACGACAGTTTGTCCAGGAGCCCATTCAAACTTTTGACAAAATTCCGAGTACATCAGAGTTCAGGGAAGTCAGCCAGCTTAAGTTAAAGTTAGTGTGTCTTTAGAGCTATTTGCCTGAATGCCAATGGACGTTTGATTGACAAAAGTAGAGAACTAGCCAAAATGTTGAGGAAATATGTAATCATCATGAGATACATACATACTGAAGTCGTGGTGATAATTCAACTGAAGACCAGGATAACAGGCCTCGTATTATGAGGCGCAGCACAATCTTAATGAATAATATATGTATTTACAGCTAAAGATTGTAAAAGGTTAACGTAAGGCCTATATTATACTGGCATTATGTCTGAATTGTATTCAATATTGTAGATAAACATGATTTATGATAACAAAGAGCACTTTCTATTGTTTCTATGGAAGTAACAACTATCAGGATGACACTAAAGCTATCTGACTAATGCTCCATGATTTTTGCACATTATATAACATGGCAATCTTGCACATAAAGGCCTCCCATATGTACATATGTGTGCTTATGTACAGAAAAAACCGCTCATAAACCCTATTAGTAAGCATTATGCATTGGGGAGTGGGGGATTCACCCACAAAACCCTCTGACACCCCCTTACCATCTCTTATCAGCAGCCACCACCACCAACCTCCACACACACACACACACACACCACACACACACACACACACACACACACACACCACACACACACACACACACACACACACACACACCAACACACACACACACACACACACACACACACACACACACACACACACGCACACACACACCACACACACACACACACACACACACACACACACACAGAGAGATGTCACAAGGCTAATCTCGTCGCGCCTCGGAACCCAATTAAAAAACAGAGATGTGTGGCTGCCAACATCAGGAATCTAATCACATTCCAGGAAAAGGCGCGTAATTTCCCTGGCTTTCTGCTGGGGTCGAGATAGAGATTGAGAGTACAGGCAGCAGGACGGGCGCAGCTCATCACACTCGGGCCCCTGAGGTAGGCCTGAAGGGTGTATCTACGTGTTTGTGTGTGTTAGTATGATGGTGAAACGTTGCCAAAATAAAAAATACTGAATTAACAACAATGAAGCATTAATCCATCTCACCGCCCCACCAGGCAACAATAGCTCCAGAAACATAGACAATAAGTCAATGGGGACCAACATGCCATGTTATAGTTGTAAGTGGTAGTAGATACAGTATGGACATGTGTATGCCAGAGAGCATGCTGCTTCTAAAAAGACCATTAAGATCTGGAAATAAAACCTAAACAACTTACATAACTAAAAACCAACTGGATTCCTCTTTTTCTATTATCTACACTCAGCTACAACCAGTCTTCACTATCATTTGATTGGTTAACCAGTCTCAACGTGTGATGATGGATAGGACAAATTGATCAAATAAATTATACTTTGAAGATTGATTCCTTAATGGTTTTAATCTATATTTTAGAATTGGTAAGTACTATGAAATAAAGACACTGTTAAAGTCTTGTTCTGATTAAATAAACACACTTTTCATGATGGAAGAGTCCTTAAACCACAAATGCTTTTGGCCCAAGCAGGCACAGACTTGCTGGTTTCTTAGTCATGATGACCAAATGACTGCTTATTGACCTGAGATCATGCAGGGACTTCTCACTGTCTCGGAGAAGCATGTAGTCAAGAGCTGCCTGGATTTGGGGTCGCTCTGCAGCTCAGGTGGGGGGGATTTTGAGAGGTTTGTAGTGGTTGTGGGGGGTGGTGGTGGTGGTAAAGGTGGTCAGTTCATGACCTGGTTAGGAATGCAGTCACCCTTTGGAGGAGAGCCACAGGGACTTTACACCAGGGGGAAACTCTAAACCTCAAGTAGAAAGCCCTGTCAATCACCTCTGAGGCCTTGCAGGGGAGGCCCGTCGCTCCGGCCCGACAAACTCCTGCAGACGCACCGACGCAGACCCAATGGAGTCAGGGGAAGAAATACCCTCGCTTTTGATTTGCTGCCCTTATAAATGTACTATGCACTGCATGCTCTCTGTCTCTGAGTGTAGGGGGGTGGGCGAGGAGTTGCTCCGTCTTGCTGAGATGGGAGCAAACACAGTTGACAGCTTCCTTCCTCACAGTAAACATTGCAGCGCCACTTAGACATGGGTCAGGGACACCCCCCCCCACTGCCTAACTCACCCACCGACATATAAACCGCCCTCCTCCTCCAACCCCTCAGAGTTTGGGTTGGCCCTTCGTCATGCAGCCAGACATGTGACCCAATGGTCTGCATTACCTTTCATCTCCACACACACACACACACACACACACACACACACACACACACACACACACACACACACACACACACACACACACACACACACACACACACACACACACACACACACACACACACACACACACACACACACACACACACACACACACACACACACACACCACACACACACATCACACACACACACACACACACACACACACACACACACACACACACACACACACACACACACACACACACACACACACACACACACACACACACACACACACACACACACACACACACACACACACACACACCTCTCAGCGCACACTAAAGGGTCTTTGAGAAGATGAGACAACAATGTGTCAACAGCCTGTCCCTGGTTAAAAGGAAGCTGAGAGATCGACATGCCTGTTGGTTTTAGGGAATTCAGGCCACATTCTGATGTGATAATTACATCATATTTTCAGTTGTTTAAAGACAAAAATACTTTAAAAAGTAAACATATTTTTGGAAGATGTCCTTGTTGCTCAGAAGGGTTACAAAAAACTCAACAAGAACAAAGTAAAAGGTAAAAAGCAGAATATGTCTTCTATTTTGATTTCTATATGATGTAAATATATAGCATTTCATGGGAAACAAAGACATTTCAAACAATGAACCAATGTGTTTGGATGCAGAATAGATGGTCACATTTGCTCCAAGAACGTGACTTGAATATATTTTCAATTTTCTTATAAGGATGTAGGGTTTGACACTGGATGATATAAGCTGCAATTTACTCGGCATTCTTGAATATCCACTATTAATTGTTTACATGCTAATCCTTTTCATCAGACAGTAATTGTGCATATTGTGCTTATGTTACACATTAAAAATACCAGTATGCAACATTGTGTTCATAATCAGACTACATTATAGCAGATAATATAGCAGATTATACCATGTTGAATAATGGTTAGCCACCAAGGCTTATTACCAAGGAACACGTCCCTGTTTCCATAGTATATGAAGGTGGAGGGTAAGGAAGACTAAAAGGCCAAAAGCACAGGACAGCAGAATGATAATTAGTGGATTATTTTAAACTTGAAGCATGATTCTAAGATTTGTTTACTGCAGGTTGATTATTGATGTTGGTGTCTAAAGTTTCAAAGCATTTACCAACCAGCCAATACTCTTTAAATGATTTAATCCATCATAATTCTCAGGATAAATTAAAATCCTAACCGTCCACCAGAAATTCTACCAAACTGTTCTAGAGGCCAGAATATAAACCCATATGGATATTATTCAAGTCTATTATTAGTTGTTTCTTCAAATAGAGGTATTCAATGACCTGGTTTTGCCACTGAAACGTATAACTGCGCATTGCTCAAATTCAAAACCACTGATTAGATAAATCTGACATTTTTATTGGAATCTTACACACATTAAATCATTTGGACGGCTACTGGTTTGTTCTGAACTGAATTAATTGCTCTGCTTTCATCTTCGTTTTCAGAACAATACTCATTTATTTATTCTGAATATTATGTCTGGCATGTCAATTAATTATCAGCACATTTGTTGGTAAGATTCAGCTTGTGTGTGAGTGTAATTGTGTGTGTGTGTAATTGAGTGACGTTGCCTCCGTGGGGAGCTGGGGATTGGACTGCCAGTTAGATGCAGTTTTCACGTCCTAATTGAAGTTGGTCTTTTGAAGTAATTAAGATAAGGGTGTAGAGACAAAATAATTGGTATTATGCGACAGTAATTAAGCCATGCTGTTTTTTTTTCTGCCCTAATTCAACAGCGTCGGCTATTCTTCACAAACAATGTGAAAGAAGCTGTTGTGTTGACTCGGCACTTTGCTTTCATCTCAGTTTGTGTTTTTAACTGTGGACCTCAGATCACCTTACAGACAGCAGGAACACACACATGTGATAATAATACACCACCAGTGTATTAGATAAACATTAGTGTAGTCAAGTACAACACAAAATCCATCCTCCTAATGCATTATAATGTTACCATTTTTTCTACTGCATTTATGGCAGTGGGAAAACATTGAGAAACTGCAATCCACACACACACACACACACACACACACACACACACACACACACACACACACACACACACACACACACACACACACACACACACACACACACACACACACACACACACACACACACACACACACACACACACACACACACACACACACACACACACACACACACACACAGCCCACAGCCTCTTGTGACCAGGTTAGAAAAGAAAAGCTGTTGTAATTGTATTTAATAAAACAAATTACACCACAACCAAAACCCCACTGAAGTCTGAGCCGCCTATATGGAGTGTGTGTGTGTGTGTGTGTGAATTGGGTTCGTTGTATTCTCAATGGCAAACATTTTCTCCGCTTAGAAAACACCACTTTAAGCAAATGGTAACCCTCTTAACCCCTCTAACAATATGTAATTTCACATTGTTCACTAGAAACTGGACACCCTCCCCTGACAAACACACACATACTGTTTTTGCCTTCCTGATACTCAGCGTGTCCGAAAAGCTACCGACACATCAGCCAATTTCTGCAGAGACTAATCTCACAAGGTGTGTGTTTCTTACATATTCACAAACTATAACTCAGGAAACATTACACATATACCAACACACACACAAAAGGCTACATGTACACATACTTCCATTTGGGGCTGCAGGATTATACAGAATTCAGAGGCAAGCATGAACAAAAGGAACATCTTATAAGGTGGACGTGTGTGTGTGTGTGTGTGTGTGTGTGTGTGTGTGTGTGTGTGTGTGTTTACACCGTTGATTTTGGTGTTGGCACAACGTCAGCCCACCAGCTTAATCCCAACCCCCCCTCCCCAAGCTTGGCCACAACTAAAACAGGTAATACACACTGTCTCCTGCTGAACACTCTCTGGAACCAAAACCAGAGTGTGTGTGTGTTATGGTTGCTCACAGCTATTTTGGAGAGGGACTCTATAGCCAAATGAGAGGGAACATCTCACAACAATGCAGGTGCCACCAACAGTCTTGGGTGGTGTCCAATGTGGTAGCAGACGCTCGTCTTCTGTGTTAGTGTGTGTGTGTTAGTGTGTGTGTGTGTGTGTGTCTGTGTGTGTGTGTCTCACTATGTGCTTCATGACCTAGCTGTGGTTTTAGGCAGGAGTTGTCGGTGGAGTTAATAAAGGCTTCTGGAGCAGCGTCTTCCTCTGGTGGTCTGACCCCCCCCACCCCACCCTGCTTCCTTTTTTGTGTGTGTGTGTGTGTTTTAGTGTGTGCGAGAAAAACATCAACACCTGATCCTCAGTTTGAAACTGTAAGAATTTCTCTTTCTCAGTTTTTGATTTTCCTCCTCTCACCTACACTCAACCTCACATTTATTTGTGCGTTTTAGTATCTGCAGGGAAAGAGTGTTGTGATTCCTTAACTACGATACAAGCAAGAGGCTTGATTGACTAATCAAGCAAACTACATTTATGTTGGAAGAAATTGTTGAAGGTGTTGTTGTTGTTGTTGTTCAATTATTTTAAGCATGTTATTTTCTTAAATGTAATTCCAGCTTCAATTGTCAAAGATTTGGAATTTAGCATTTACATAATTTACCAGTTGTTGCAAACAGTAGTGTTCTTTTAAAAAGGAGAGATTTTGTAGATATGCATTCACTTTCTTTAAAATCGTTTAGTAAATTAAGGCTATTATTTCTTCTTCTAGGCACCACACCTTCACATTTTACCTAATGATAAAAAAAACACAAGACATTCCAACTTATTTGGCTTGGCTGTTGGTTCTAAGGATTAACATCAAAGCCTATATAACTCTTGAAATTGTATTTGATGGTTTTATAGGTCTGTGTTCTGTTGATTGCGGTTGCCTACACACAGACACATACACACAAATGCAACTGTGCACACATTCAAACCATACAAATGTCAGTTTACCTGAACCTGCTCACCCTATCAGTATCTGTTGGTCTGCTCTTCTCCCTCCAGGCTCTAGTTTGGTCGACTGAATTACCTCACAGAAACACTTATGGGTGCCGCTAATGAGCGCAGATTACCCCCATAAACCTCACCTAGTTGCTTGGCTCCAAATCATCTCCAACCCTGAGTAATTTAGACAGGTAGCAACACAGCAAGAATGCAGCTCCGCCCACCTCCAGCAGCCCTCCACCAATCAGCACACAGCAAACAACCTTAGAGTATTGAGTAATTGTAAAGAGTACAAAAGAAGCCTTGAGTGATCAGTCAATAAATCAATCTTCCTAAATCTAGTAAATATTTTATAAGCTTCATTAGTACAGCACCTTAAATGAAATCAACATAAACTATGACTCAAAAGATGAAGAAATTATAGGTTTAGCTGTTATCTCTTTGGCTTGAACTCTTTGGCTTTAAATCTTTATGATTGTATTTTAGTTTAAAATACTCTAAAAGAAAAACAACATTTGCAATGTCATTCCCTCTGGTTTATTGAAAAGTAATCCATTGTGTTAGAAAATAATTGTTGTGGCTGGCTAGCACGCGCTAGGGTTGGGACAAAGTTGGGTTTTATCGTAGGTTGTGAAAAAAAATCACCCACAATAAGTCGAACTTGGTGAATTTCCATTATTGGGATAATGCCTGGGAAGTGAAAAATCAAACCCGATTTTTTTAAAACAGGAGTTTTTGTCAACTTCTCATATCTTAAAATGCATGACACCTAAACATATTTCTAATTAAACTATCAACACTAATATAATTCAGTGTGCAAGATGTCTAAAACTGCTCGTAACCATAGCAGTAATGCTTCATACCACGTTCTTCGCTGGTTACTGTGACATAGGTGTTGCGTATAACCTCGTCCTAACTAGTTAAAAGAGGACCAGCTTTGCATTCTAGCTTGGTACTTTTGTTGTGTTCTTGCCATTCCAGTGTATTTTTTTTCAACTGGATGAAATGCAAAGCTATACAGTGTATCTGTGGTTTCCACTCTGTTCACTCTGACTGTGGACTGTTGGAGTGTGTTGACATGTCAAAGTGAAAGAGAAATCCACCCTCCTTTGTTGCTGGGATATTGACATTAAATCAGGGAGACAGCCTAGCTACAATCCCAGCACCTCCCTAGTTCATCTGAAATTAGCAGTGAGAAGGCTGTACTGTGGAGAGGACAGTCAGAGGGCATGCAGTACATTCACAGCGCAAGCGTGCATGAAGTGACAATGTCAAAATATCGACACCTCTTTCTCTTTTTTTGTTCCTCTGGGTACCGGCATGTGTGGAATGAAGAAATAACAGCACTAGTTAATTCCCCCTCTGAAAGGTGCGACATGTTGAAATGTAATGACTTGGCTTGCTGAACTGAAACCGAACACTGCTTTAAACCACAGAGGTGTCGTGGATGGGAGCCGAGAGAGAAAAGGGGCACGGAGGCAAAGGTTTCTTATCCAAATTAATACAGAGCCTCGCCTTTCATCACAGCCTTTATTGAGTAATATAGACTGTTCCAACTCACAATGGCTCTTTCAACACTCTCTTGGCAAAAGACTGCTACAGATTCATGTCCCCTTTTTTATACTCTCCAAACATTTTCCTTATTTCCTATTTCTATCTCAGAGCCCGTTTCTGCTATTCATCTATTCCCCTTGCATCGCGCCTTTCCGGAGCCATCTTTTCATGGCCCCTTCATTGACAGTCTCCCAGTCCACCACCTCCCCTGGTCACCGGGGAGCTCATTCTTAGTTGCACAAAAAACGTCCGTCACGGATTGCCTTCCTCCCGTCCGCCTGTGAATTAGCTGTGTGATTACACTGAGCTGGTGGGGTAAAGCCCATGGATGGATTAGGGGCTGCACGGGCTAAGGCCTGTGATTGGAGAAGCCCAGCAGAGTACAGACGGACCGACCAACAGACGGGCAGACGGCTGAAAGCGCTAGCGGGCTAACTAGCCACAGAAGAGAGTCAAGGCGAGATCTGCGTGGCATGCAGTTGTCGCTTTGGCACATCACAATGATACTGGCTGCAGAGAAAGGCCAGCCAGATAGAGTTTGTGCCAGGAAGCTACAGAGAGGAGAGTGTTTGGGCTTTGGGTTGTTATTTTTGGTTTTGGATGAATGAGGCCGGGGGTAGGGGGCTGACATTAAGTTGAGTGAAACTAGATCCGTTTGAGCAGTAAAGTTTGTCTGACTAATTGTCATTGTTTATGCCCTGTCATGCTCAAATGTCAATGAATGATGAGTAGTTCCATAACATAAAGAGTTTGGTAATGCATGCGGTGCATAACTCACTGATGAAGTGCAGGCCAAAAGCACTAAGGAGGTAATGTGTAGGATGCACTTTTCCCATATAAACTCCAGATTTTTGAAGTGGTGGTTTGTTGCAAAGCACATTACTACTCCATTGCATTATTACTTGCTTTAATGGTGGCTACCTTATATATCCTGTTTTCTTTGATCAATTCATGTTCAATAGCTATATGCAAACTTTTCCTCTTTGAGAAGGCTTGAGAGTCAAGTAGAGGTCTCAATGACAGCAGTTAAGATTATATCAAATCACACACAACCTTTAAGCAGTTTTTCTGTAGAAATATAGTACATGTAAAAGGTTATAACTGTATTACATTTTACCAATTTATGGTGTTAAAAAGCTAATGCACATAATGTGAGCTTGACAGCATTTACATCTTTTAAATACGTTTCCCTTTTTTCAAAGAAACGACCCCAATTCCCCTTTACACAAAATACACAAAGAATACTATCCTTTTCTCTAACCAATGTTCTAATGCCTTCTTAACATTTGCACATGTCAACGTCTTATGTGTCAATGTATTCTGAAAGTACTACTGTACTCTGAGGTTTAGAGCTGCTGGAAGAATGTTCCACATGCCTTGTTGCCCCTTTAGTGTTACCTCACTCTATTGTCAGTCTCATAACTGCAGACAACGAAGCCTTGTCTTAAGACTCGTATGTGAGAAACAGACTCACTCCCCCAGCTTTGATTTTATACATACAGTCATTTATATTTTATTGTGTCCGAATCATACATTAGGATGAAGACAAATGAAGGTGTGTGCTTGTCTATGCCTGTGTGTATTTGAGAAGTACGAGCCAATCCAAACAAAACGGCTGACATCCGTGAAATGTGTTTCTTGCCTAGATTCATAGTTCTCAATCATCAGCAAACATCGCTTTGGAAGAGAGCAATTCTGGGAGTGAAAACCTGTGCTGACCCATCTGACCTTGGCTAACAATGTGGCCTGCAGAGAAAGGGAGACATAAAAGAAGAAAGAGGGGGATAGGAGTAAAACAGAAGAATAAAAAGGGGAGGTGATAGATGGAGATGGAAAGAGAAACAGAGAATCAAGACGATATACAGTAAGCGGTAAGAGCAAGAAACAGCTGCAAAGCAATAGCCACAAAATCATCCCTTTATCATCAAGGGTGATTATTAAGCTTTCCCCTGCTTTGGCAGCATAGTTAAGTCTGTGTCGAAGTACAATAAAGATAGCGAATTATGACTGAGATGTATTTCTGCCTGCTGAGAATGGGTATCAGTGAGGAGTCCATTTGAAAGCTGCGTTCATTACCTTGCGCAATTTGATTTTTGTGAAATCTAAGCAGAATTTTTAATGGTATGCCACACTGCTCAATAATTCCCCTGATAAGAGCCAGGGAGAATGGGAGTGCAATGGCCTGTGTAAATCTGTGACTGAAGACATTGCGGTTATCGCTCTCCCGCCACCAACCCCATCCCTTCCTCCATCCTTCCCTCTCTGTACGCATCCTTTACATCCTTCTTTTTCCTTTCGCCTTCTCTTCTTCTTCATTTGGTTCCCTCTTGCTAAGGTTACCCATCCTTCTCATTCTTCAATATTTATTTCTTTCCTTCTGTTTCTTCTTCGATCTCTTCCTCTTCTTTGTGTCTCATAGCAACACACTGCTGTGTTTCCTCCCAAGCGGCTGTATATGCATTGTGATCGATTGTCTGCGCCTTTAGACGAGCGCATTTAAATACATTTTTATCTCGTCTGTAGCGTTTCCACTTCTTGTTGTCCTTTTTAATAAAACGAGATAAAACCAGGCTTCATTAAAAAGGTAATTGTTTGTTTATGCATTGCTGTTGTTGTTGCAGAGGTTCATAGAGACCTTGGACGTATATCAGCACCCATCAGGCAGGGACCTTTCATTACACTCCTATACTAATAATGTTAAAAAACACACACGCTTAGACGAGATAAGGGTCCCTTTTAAAAGCGGATGCATTATTTAACACAGCCGGCTAATGGCCCAGATTGTCCTGTAACAATTGAATAACATCTGCAGATAACAGCGAGCCTTTGCTCTGCGCCTTTTAAAGGATGGCCCTGTGAAACGGTAGATAGTGGCCTCGGAGGAGGAGGAGGTGGAGGCCTCTTCCCCAAGCCAGGCCACAAAACATTGCTCCATCAGAAAATAAGATCACCGCCAGAGGTCCAGAGCCGAGAAGAAGAAAAGGAAGGGGAGTAAAAAGGGGATATGGGGTGAAGAGGGAGGGGGCGGAAATCAATAACATGTTGGTCAGTATTAATCTGGCATCAATATAGCCGGTATCTTTTACTTTTCATGGTAATGGCTCCAATGATCTCCTAAAGTGCCTCTCAAGTGCTTAGAGGACTACCGATAGCATCTTATCAGGGTCAGAGGAGAGCACTGGCCAGGGAAAGAAGGAAAGTGAGGTGGGGGGGGGGGAGTCGTACCAACAGGGTCCTAGGCCAGTTTAAGAAGGGGTAAGAGTGTGTATGTGTGTGTTAACCTACGAGAATCATTTTACTTAACCCTTGACAGATGAGAAAGCCCTGGCCATGCGAACAATATCGCATCAGCACCCACTTCTTTCAATGGAGTCGTGTAACACAGTGGTTCTCCAATTGGGGTACGCGGACCCCTAGGGGTACGTTGGAGTACTGCAGGCGGTACGTGAGATTTATTTTATGTTAATGAAAAAAATAAAACATAATTAATGCATTTAAACAAACTACTAATAGTAGATTAACTACTTTATTCAAAGGTTTACAGTAATTCTGGATAATAAAATGGGAAAAATAAACGGGGTGCTCTCTTTTCCTCTCCCTCTCCTGACAGCCCGTCAGTCTCGTGCAGCTCGCTGAACCTGTAATAAGTGACCCGACAGTAAAGAATACATATATTTATAACTAGTTTATAGCTAGTTCCAGAGTAGATTAACTATCTAAGTGTGTTAGGTCTAACTCTTAGTGTATTTTGGTTCGCTCACCGGTCCTCACAGCAGCGGAGCTGTGATCATGCAGAGCTGCGTGTTCTCCGTCAGCAGCAGCTGATCTGATCTCTCGCTTGTGTCTGGTTATACTTCACTCACATTTATGTCCAAATCTATCAGATCTAGCTAATGATATGACTGCCTGCTTATCAAAGGACCTAAACAATAAGCGTTGCTTGGCAACGGCGTGTGGACGCAAAGTAGCGCAGCATTATGCATATGTTTATATGAGGGGTCAAAATCCCATGCTCATAACATGCTCATATCTTTTTTTCTCTTCATTCCCCACGCACCAAAATAAATAAATAAATATACAAATATACCAATTTTAGGAAAAGTAAGGAAGTTTGAGCAGTGTGGGTACTATATGAACAGTGTTACACATATTTCAAAACGCGAAGTGTAATAACTGCAGTTAGCCTCCCTGTCAGAATAACAAAGATCCTCAGTGAAGCACAAGCCCATGTTTCTCACTACATTGTAAGAACAACTTATTAAAAAGATCAGTTCAATGCAACTAATGTCGTCTTAGTGTTATTGCATGATGTTAAAATTGGTTTGCCATGACTTTAGTGATGGATTGTAAACATTTGAAGTGTAGCATTTAAGTGTTTCTCAGTTACAATGTTGTTGTTTTAATAAATCAGACACTGATGGTGCAGCGCTGTACTGTACCTCTTTATGTAGGCGTTTTGTCCTTAACAAATAGTTTTTGCGCTGATCAGGGGGTACTTGGCGGGAATATTTTTTTCAAAGGGGGTACATTATTGAAAAAAGTTTGAGAACCACTGGTGTAACACACATATGGCGAACTGTCCGGTTACTGTTTGTTCCTTTTGGAGGACAGATTTTGTTTTGATTTATTTGTATGTGCAGAGAATGGCATCATAATCAAGCTCATCTTAAAGTCCTCTGTGTTTGATTTGATATGGAAGCATTGAGCTAGCACCCCAGTGGCTTTCTGGAATTCTTTATGTTGGTTTTACTGTGATGACAGGGTTTTTTTCCATATGCAAATCAATTGACTGTGCTCTTGATACAAGGGTATGCGATAACTGTATATGAATCTTGAATGGATTGTGAGGATGGACATGGTTTGGTACGGTTATTACAGATGTGATCTTGTGTTTAGGTTCACGGTGGTATGTGGAAACTGGCAGGAGATTACTAGTCCATCAACAAGTCCTTCCTTTTAATAGTTGATGTGCATTTCCCTGATTGGTTCTTTAACAATGGTTTTTATCATATATAAGCTCACGGCTTTACATAAGCTGACAAGCTTATACCCACAAACTGGATACCTATAACAGTTCGTCAGCTGTCAGTGAATGTCTGAGTGTCAAATAGTTACAAAATTAACTAATATTGTTGGCATCAGCAACTTCCAAAACATTGCTAAATAACGTAGTTTCAAATCAGAGAGAAAATTACCCAATACATAGCCTGCAAAAAGTATTGGCGGCCAGTGTTTCTTTCAAAAAAGCTATAACCTTATCAATAACTATTATAAGTAATTAAAGGGGGTTTTACGACCTATAAAAGGGACATCTTAAAGAAGGCAGCTCATCCGCCACTGAAAGCTTAATGTCGAAGATATCCTGTAAAAGACTGAACATGGCTTTGTTGTTAGAAGTTATGACTCAGCAAACAAACTTGAGACAAAGCTAATCTTACTATTACAATGGAAGGTTTAGTCATTCAAATGTATTTTTCTCACTTTTGGGCTCATTATACTTTCACATGTTTTACTTACAGTATGGCATTAGTATTTGCAGCCAACAAAACCACATGATGCCTTTGATGCCAGTTCTTTCATCAGATATTTGGAAAGATGACTAATGGCTATTCTTACAAGAAGGCGTGATAGTCAAAATAATTTAAAGTGTTCTTTACAGTTCTACATCTAGGGATATTCTCGACCCAGTGCTAGGGTTACACTGGCTACAGTATGTTACATGATTTCCACCCCCAATATATTTTTTTCCTAAAGCTATCATCCACTTGAAAAATGGCATCCCAATAAGACCAGTGCTCTCTTATTGGCTGATGGACCGGGGTGGGGTACGGATGTGGTCCACCCAGCGGGCTATATGAGGGATTCCTTGAGGGAGGGAGGCGGGGCAGATATAAACTGTGTGTGTGTGTGACTGTGTGTGTGTGTGTGTGTGTGTGTGTGTGTGTGTGTGTGTGCCAGGCATTGGCAGCATGCCCTACTCACTGATCCTGTTGGATGCCTTCCATTGGCCCTCTTCCCCTTAACTCCCCCATTCCTCCCTCTCTCACTCTATTCCTCTCTCTTTTTATTTCAACAGTGGTTCTTGTAAAGGCAAGAGTGAACGTTCTGTAATACTAAACTCTGCATGTAATATGATGAATAAAGCAGAATTAAACACTATTTATCTTCTTTTTTTTAGATGGCAAAGCATACAATCTCAACACGAGTAACTGCAAAACAACATTATTTGCTTCACTGCCAGGAGTTGTGCAACACCAGTTTAAAACAGGAAGTGCTGGTGTTGTGTGACAAACCCAAGCAGGTCGATGCTGACAAAGTTAACAGTGGAGTCTCCTCTGCTGTCCTGTGTGTTTGCATAAAAACACTCCGCAGCAGTGTTTGGCCTTCGCCTTAGGATTTACTCTTTCTAGCGTCTTTTGTCTCGGCCAGCTTATACAGTGAACTGAGGGACATTTGAAATGCCCCCGGAATGCAGTATATCTAATAAAAATGTTTTAAATCTCTATGCCCATATAAACTATTTGGGATTATACAATATCTTTACAAATAGAGCTGATTATCCCATTAAGCTGAACTCTTACTATAAATAGTTTTTTAATACCGATGTAGATTTGTGGGGGCCGGAGCAGAGGGGTGGCGGGGATAAGTGTTTCTGCCGATGTTTTTTTATTTGATGCCCCCCTCCCTTCCTTCCTCCAGCCACATACAGTACACACACCAGCTTTCTTGTGCCCGTGGTCCTTTCTGTACGCTGTGAATATTCTACACTAATACCATTCTCCAAATGTCAGAATGGGAGTCCAGGAGAGGGTTTCTTTTATTCCTGTTCCCTCTCTCGGTCTCTTCCTCCATCTCTCTTCTGTCTGCGGCGCTCAGTCTCTCTATTCCTGCTTCATTCTATTCCATTTATTCATATTCAACAGTCAATCATTTTCTGAAAAAAAGAGAGTGAGAATGAGGGAGGAAGGCAGAGAGAAATCCGGAGATTGCAGATGGAAGTGGTATTTTTTTCATGTTCTTATCCTTCCGCATTTGAACCGGCGATGTGGAAAAGCGCTAGGAGCACCGCTTTACATAGCAGCCTCCCTCTCATCAAAAGCCGCCAATCGGGCCTAAATCAGCATGCAAAATGCCACTCAACCCTGTAGCCTTTATTAAAGTTTGCAGGGACTCAATTTGAGATAGCGATCGTTCCTATTAAAAAGCCAAATGTAAGATAGTTTTTTTTATATAAATCTCAGGGTGGAATGGAATTGTTAATCAGCATAGGCTGATGTGATTTCTCTGTCACAAATCCTGCCCAGGGCTCAGCGGCACACCAGCTTTACCGTAACTTCGGGCTTAGCAGTCACCACGGAAACCAGGGGAGGAGAGTATAGGGAGGTGGGGGGGGGGGGGGTTAGTAGATTCGGGTGGAGTGTGTATGGTGTGAGTGTGTGTGAAGGGGTGTAGGTTGGGTGATGGGGTTGGGGGGTCGGCTTAGCCCCAACACGTCCCCCCCCGCCCTCCACCCCAGCCAGCCTCCATCAGCAGCCCTCCTTGATGAGAAGGGAGCTGATAACGGAGCTTGATTGGATTTGAAGCAAAGTGCTGGAGTGTGTTTTATTTTGCAGGTCTGAAAATGCAATCTCTGACCTGTGGCTTGAAAAAATAAAAATAATAATAAAACACTGTCACCTTATTTGCAAATTCTTTTGAAGGCGTTGGAAGAAATAATGCAACTGTTTTCACTGAAGCGTTTTTTTGTTTTCCAGGCTTACTTGAGTTGTTTTCCTGTGTTTCCATTTCTCTGTAAGGGAGCCATGCTGTAGAAGACTGTGAAATTGGGTGGCCCCCTAGTGTGACCCAAGTGCCAGGGTTTTAAAAGGATGAGAGTGGTTGTCGTCCCTCCCCTTCTACCGCCACCGCTCCACCACCAACATCCCCAACTCTTGGCCTATGTCCTGCCTGGCACAGCCTCCTGTTTGGGGGCTGAGCTGCAGACCCTTGGCCCCCTCAGACCCGTGGTTCTCTGGATCGGTATCGGCCACGCTTAGAGATCAGCAGCAAGCAGCTTAACCTCCCAAACTACAAGAACCCTGCATACATATATGCATAGACACTTACAGAGGGACACACAAAGTGTACACATGTGGGAGTGGATTAAAGAATATGCACAATAAGGAGTGAATGAGAGTAGTCATGGCTTTGCACATCCTATAGTTTCAGTTCCTCTTATCCAATTTGAGGCATAGCCAGAAAGAGGTCATCCTGTTGTAGATATGATGGTAAACAAATTAAGCTTGCAGCTGATTGGTTAGCATTTGCGGGAAATGGCTGGCCAAGAGAACATGATCCCATGGTGCATTGTTGGGTCGCCTAGCCAATGCCTTCCTCAGCTGCATATAGTAAAACCAAACTCCTGCTACATCGTGAGAAATGAAATGCACGAGGTGGCAGATCCCATGAAAACACAACCAAAATGCATTAGAACGTCTGAATTACATTTTTTTATTATCTCGGTTTATATACATGTGCCAGCGTATGTACTGCATTTGCAATCATAATTTGACGACCTTCCCCATTAGCAAAGCTGCTGTCTCGCCAATCTTCCCTGACTCGCAGTAATTGAATGTGATTTTAATGGTGAGAAGCCTGTGTGTACTGTAATCCAACACTAGAGAAGGGAAGATAATGCCAGCAGCTGTCAAGCAAAGGGTTAGTCTGACTTGGTTATGATCAGGACAAAACATATATGTGAAGTCTTACATTTTGTTGAGCCAACAGAGGCTAGAGATATTAGAAATTGAGAGTTATGATCATTTGATCCAATCGTGCCTGTTGAGCGATGACCGTAAAAAAGGTACAAGCTCTATTACAGCGATGGTGTTGTTCGGGTCAACAAAGAGCTTAAGAGTTTAAGAGTGTTTGTAATGATGCACATTCCCTGCTTTTGTCTCTGTCTGTGTTATTGTAGTCTGTGGTTTGGATTAGCAGCTCTCTAACCTGGCATGGACTCAGTTGCCGTCTCTGTCTGATGATGTCACAAAAGCTCTTAGCTGATGGTTATCTGTCGGTTTGGCTGATGCCGCCGGGTTTGGCTTAGCCACAGTGTCTTGTGGTGTTGTTAGCAGGATTGTGGTGCACGGGCTGGTGATTGCATTCATCGCACTGCCATAGGACCCATTATCAAGAGGAGTGATTGGATAGATTGCAAAAAAAGGAAACCCATGGCCATGTCGTGTGAACGCCAACCCTTTGGCAAAGGTCAAGACTGAGCTAACCAATACCAGGTCTCACTGTGATGTTCAAAAGGAGAAGCTAATGGCGCTGAGAGGAAGTTAAGTGATGTCTTAAAGGAAGAACAAAGGTCTATGAACGGTTTATGATTATTATAGAGACATCACCTCTTTTTATCCCTCTTCATCATCTCATTCGGTTTTAATCAACAACTTTGTTTAGCATTACATGTAGTCTATTATGTTGAATTCACCCAAATACATTATTCTTACTTTGCTGATATGATAATATACACAACTTCCTTGGGTAATATCATAACATATCATACTTCTACAGTAAATTAAAGTCCTAAAGCCAATCATTCCGGGCCATCTGAACCTGATATAATGTACTCATCCGCTGACCTTTTTTCCTCACTAAATCATGCTTTAGCTATTGTTTATGGGTAGACAAAAGGGTTATCTATAAAATAAATGCAGATGTCTCGGCATCTGTCTCTCATATGTATGTTCTTTCTGTTCTTTTCTCTCCAGCTCCCTAAATTGGACAACTCCATTTATGTCTCCATGTGCTTTACAACAACTCTACATTATAGGACAAAACAAAAATACAAAACAAAGTGTAAATATAAAACCAGTAGAGACAGATCAAACATGGTCGTATTCATTTCATTTTCTCTCAGCATGAACACTGTAGAGGGTTACCAGAGAAAAGACTGTAAGTATTATTATCAATGCAGCAGGCTATGCATCCCATACAGCACTGCCCCCCTTACAACAGCATAGGGCTAGAGGACAATCTTTTGTCTACGGTCTGAGGTAGAACACACATACACACTTTCAAAACGGCAGCCAGACAAACATACATTGCTTTGGGAGTGTTGTTGCAGTATATTTCCTTCTCTCTTTCCTCTGTATGATATGTTTACCAAATACCTGTTTAGAATGCGGCGGTGGCTGCACCGCGCGCTCCCTTCCAGTCCCTGAGGATGCTCAGCGGTAAATGGCGGTATTATTTGTCAGCTCTGGCAGTGTCTTGAGGCTGCTTCAGAGAGATACAAGGAGGCAACTGATAAGGAGAGCATCAGAAGGGCAGTTAATTGCCTCCAGTCTCCGGGAGCTGGGGAATATTTAAAATCTATGGGATTAAAGACAGATTAAAAACTGCAGAAGCAGTGGGCCCAATGGCGCTTAAAGATTGTAATCAGCAAGGGTAATGGCGGAGAAGAAGGAGGGGAGAGAAAGGGAGGGAAAAAAAACACTGAGAAAATGCAGCGGCTGGGGGGGGGGGGGGGGTGTTTGAAAAAAAAATGACAGATAGGAAATTCAGATCCGCTCCTAATGCCCAGGGTTCCATCTTGTAAGCACGATTCATCTACGTGTAAATCGTTTTTTCCCCCCCGTCTTTTCGTTTTCTTTCTCTTTTTTTCCTCCCCTCCTCATCCTGCTTTGCTAGCATTGCCGGTGCTTTGCTCGGCACCCCTTATCAGACCATCAGTGAATTAAAAAGCGCTTCTCCCTATGAGGATTAAGGAGGTTGATTGAAGACGGTACGAAAACTAGCTAATAAGTCGAAAATGTCAGAAGGGCACTCTATCGAAACTGTGTACTTTTCATAATAAAGCTGACGAGAAAGGGGGGGACGGATGGGAGGGGAAGGGAGCGGGGTGAGTGAGGAGTGAAAAAGGGGAAAGAAACTGTCATGTCAGATGTGGCGGATGGAAAGACGACGGCGCGTAGGAGAGGACAACCAAAAGCCTGTTTTTCACCTGGTTCGAGAGGGAGGCGTCAACATTTTCCGTTGTGGCTTTGGGTGTACAAATGGCAACAGTCAAATAGTGAGAACAAAGGAAGGGGCAACTGGCAGATTCCTCTATCCCAATCTAGAAAAATGATGCCCTCACAGCATGATGATACAACCATGACATACGAGAGGGCTATAGTGTTATCATTAGTAATATTAATGATATCCGGAGCTTATCTGCGGCATCTGAAGGCATCACAAATTACACAAGAAAGAAAAACATGGACCACATACACTGATATGTCTCTGTTTGGGTTAAAGAGGACAAGATGTGCCGAATCCTGAATTGTTTTCCTACCTTATCAGAAGCCCACTCACTTAATCCTGTTAATGACTACATGAGATACTTAAGGTATCATCTCCAAAATCAGCCATTCGCTTCACATATCAGCAAAAAATCTGTGGCAGTTTTTTTTTTTTTCTTCTTTATAATCCATTTTTTTCCTACTCTCACACTCCCTCTCCTCTCTCCCTCTGTCTGCAGTCTTTTGGTGAAAGATTAGCCTTATAAATTATGCATTGGTGGGTAGTGGGGGTAATCCGAGGCAGAGATAGAATCGCCAGAGTGTTGAAGGGGCCATCGGAGAGGCAGCGCCACCATCATAAATATGAAACAGATGTTGGGTGACATTTTAAAAAGTGAATCCAATCACCTCCTCTGCTGCGTCTGGTGTTTTATATAAAGAGAAGAAGCTCACATCCATCGCCTTCTCTCTCTACGTCACTCTCCCTTACTCACCATCGCTTTCCACCCCTTCACTCATCCCTCAGTCTCTCTTTTTCGCCATAATCCTGTGGACCCAGCGATGCATAGATATACTCTCCCTTTATTCAGCATGTGTTTTACCAGTGTGATTTTGCGAAGATAAATCTCTAAATGTCAGTTTCCATCAATAAGGTCTGAATTGGCATCTAATCTACCCTGATTAAAGTCTATTTTAAACGATCATTTTTGGAAGAAAAAAATTAAATGACGCCTTATGAAGGTGCAAAATACTCATGCGGGCGTGTGAATGTAAGAGTTATGCAAATGTGAGATGTTTCTGATAGCGGCAGATGTTATGATTGCGTATGACAGGCATTCAGAGGATTCAGAGATGAATATGAAGAGCTAGAGCCTCGACAATGCTCTCCTAATGTGCTTGGATGGGCGGTGTGGATGCAGCGCATGGTTGTGATTGTTCTGCAGCTGGCAGCGGCCCTGAGGACTCCTCGCCGGTGTCTTTCATGGCAGAATGAGAAAAGACGCCACAATGAAGATCGTCCTTCTCATCCCGCTTTGTCTCGTCTCCTCTGCCACTTCTCACAACGGCCTCAACTCTATTCTGCCGCTTTCCATAAAGGCTCCTGTTGTTGCCGCGCATTGTCATGCATTGTTTAGTGCTAAAAAATGAAGATAATGCTCGTTGGAACAATGCTTTTGTTTGCATCTTCCTTTTCGTTGCGCTTTCATTCTGCTTTGCTTTGGCAGTAAAAAAAAAAAAGCACCTTCAGGGCATATTGAGAGTTCAACAGTCAAGTTCTTGTCAGTAACCGATCATAAACTATGGAGAGCGTCTACTTCCTTCCATAAACACATGAAGAGCCTTATTATCTATCACATTAATTATTTTAAACAATCAATGTTGAAGCCATAAGATAAACCATTTTAAAACACATTTTCAGCAACAACTCTGTAACTCCACTATTTTGACATTTAGTGACTTCTGTGTTTTGTATTTATTTCATATCATTAACAAGACACCGCAAAACTGATATGTCCGGATCAACTGAGGGGGCATGAATATAATGATGACTAATTTGACCATTTGATGTACGTAGGCCTATATGTAATATAGAAGCACGGCATCCTGGTTTTGATATAATTTAGCAATTTTAGCAAACAGTGTTATAACTTTACAACGATTTAAATGTCTCTGGTGTTTCCATACACAATTGAAGTACAAGGTCTAAAAGACACTTAAGGGACTGGTGATGGACTCATGATGAACAGCACTCGTTTATTTAGAATTATATTTAAATAGGGAATAACTCAGTTTCATACTTCCTGGTTGTAATTTGTTATGGTTTTCCAAAACACTGTAGGCCTACTCACATGTCATTAATACCTTGGGCTATTGATGCGGAAATGTTACAAATAGGTCCAACGGGGCAAGAAACTAACACACTGTCCATTGTTAAAATCCGTAACAGTTTACGGACTAACTTCCTGGTTCAACTTTGAATTTTGTATATTTTAATTTAGGATGACGAGTACCACAAGGTGTGACAAAGTATCAAATAACATATCGGGTGTGCTCAATTTTCAGTTTTACCTGATATCAGTGGTTGACAACAGATCATCTAAGAATTATAGAATACTTTGGGCTACTTGTTTAAGCTAGGGTTGATTTTCAATATTTTAAACCAGAAATGTCCTAACAAAGTCAAGTAATAAAGCCTGAGGAAACAAATGACTAAGCAGAAGCTACATGATGTTGTCTGCAGAGGTGAAGCGTAACACATATTTTACTATCGTTTGATACAAGGAAGAAACATGACGTTCATTTTGTAGAAAAAATAATAGACAAGAGCAGGCTTCCTGCTGGTGAGCATACAGACAGAAGATGTGACTATGCTCCAGAACAATAGGAATTGAAGATTTAAAAAAGGGATATACTAAATAAAAGCAGAAAGTGTATTTGGAAACAGGTGACGGAGGAAGAAGAGGATGATGGAGGGGATGATAGAGGCGGAGAGAGAGAGACAGAGAGAATGATGGCCTAGAGAAAGTGTGATAGCGGCAGGGGAGAGTGATGGAGCGAGGTGTGTGTCTCGGGGCTTTGCAGAGCCCTCCCCCGGCCTGTCAGTCAAAATGGAATGAGGAGGTCTTATCTCTTTCGCACACGTGACCCCTAACCTGACCTCCCCCTCCTTTTCCTCTTTGCTCCCACCTTCCTCCCTTTTTTTACCTTTACCCATCACTCCCCTCAGAACCTTTTGCTTCAGCTCCTTCCATCTCTCCTTTATCCCCAAAAAAATGTTTGCCCAGGAAAAAAGAAGAGGGGGGAAATATGAAAATCTCTGTAGTGAAAATTGATCGTTTTGGGGCTCTTTTTCTTCTTTAGAGCTGTGGTGAATTGAGAAAGTGCTCCCACTCTCCTGCAGAGAAATGATAATCTATAGGGAAATGGAGGAAACATCAATGTACTGTGTATATCTGTGTGTGTATGTGTGTGTGTGTGTGTGTGTGTGTGTGTGTGTGTGTGTGTGTGTGTGTGTGTCCATATGTTTATAAGTTTTAAAGTCTTAGTAGGTTGGAGCTTAATACCTTAATGACAGCACCGTAAATCTACCAGGTTCATCTGCAGTATTGTGCACACGCACACACACACAACTAACAGGTGCTGTAAATCAACAGGTTGTACTCATCACTACTGAAGTAGATATAACAGCTGCATGCCAAAAGTCAGCCTGCTGTCATGGGAAATGTGTACTAATTAGTCCAAAAATATATTTCATGTCGGTTAAAATGCAGCACACTATGTGAAAATAATCATAAACTTGAACTATGACATTGACAACATTAAATTCAGCCCTAACCCTTAAGGTCAAACTGAGGTCTCGAAAAAGAATAAGCAAAAACATTAAAATAAGGAGGTACAAAGGAACACGTTCATAGCAAAGAATACTATCATTTTTCATGTGTGATTGACTTTCACGGCGGCAACTTGCTTTAACAAATGAATGTTATACCATCACAGTTAAAGTAACACCCATGCCACTTGAGTTTTTTATGACTTTTTTGTTTTGCTACTATATTGAAAAAATGAACATTACTACCTTATGTAAAACGTTTTAATTGCATTGCTGTTACATAACCCTGTAAAAGCCTTAGTTGCCATGATTTTGGGTACATCTAGCTGACTGTAGAACATATTCAGTATATAAAGTAAAACTTTATGTCAAACTGCTTCAAGGCATCTGTGTAACATGTACTCATGTATGCAGTGCACAGTGCACCACACACATATATGCATGTACACCATAACACAAATCACCTGTGGAGGCGGGGTGTGTCTGCCGTAGTTAGCAGTCCCATCAGAGGACAGATAAGGAATAATTACATAAGTACAGTTTAGAACAGCTTAGAACAGAAGTCAGTGTGACAGTAGGAAGTCAGGGGCAGGACCGTACCACCACTGAGGTCATGGCGTGGGCAACTTCTCTGTGAATACATACTATTGCCATTTATAAGTTAAGAAAATAAGAAGAATATAAGAAAATAGAAGCTAAAATAATCAAAACAATGAAAACTTTTAAAACCAAAGACCAAACGGCTATAAACATGTTTGTATCAATTCTAAAATGCTATATTAATTTATGTTGGGATTGTCCGTCTGCTTCTGTATTTTGTTTTTGTCTAAATATCTGTACAAACTTTAATTGAACTATTCATATCTTAAACTGCACTGTAACTTTTATCCATGTATTTTTTCTTTTAATGTTTATTTTATTAGCTTTTCTTCTTAATGACTGATTTTAAATGCCATTTTCTTAATGTCTTTCATTTTTTGTAAAGCACTTTGAATTGCCTTGTGTTGAAAAGTGCTATATAAATAAACTTGCCTTGCCTTACATTGTACTTTAGTGAGATAGCATTATCACTCTTTAGGCACCTCAAATTAATAAATGATTAGCAGAAAAATAAAGTGTTTTTGTCAGGCATGTTAAAGTCCCTCCACTCAGGACTCTTCTCTTTTTACCCTTCAAAGTGTCAAAGTGTAAACTAACAAACTTTTCTGGCTCGTTCTGTTTCCTGCCTCATGGCTTACTTTCAAACAGAGGTGAAGGTGGGGGGGGCAGATCCCTTGTACCTTTCCTGCTCATTGTCATGCCATTCAGTAATGGTTTTCGCAGAAGGACTTTGTGCCCGTCAGAAGAATTCACCAAATTGTCAGATTGTTTGAACAGCGCTGGAGTTATCCATCCTCTGTGTGAATTATGAGCGAACACTGAAACCCAGTGGGAGTTTTTCACTCTCCATTCTTCCCCTCCCAGTAAAACAAACATTTGAAGGCTTTTGTGTTGCCTGTCTGTATTTTACCATTTCAAAACGTTGTCTTCATACGGGTGATCTAAACTATAATCACCTTGACATCCGTCAAGCTTCGGCATGAAACAATGCCGCCCGGCTGCTCAGAACTGAACATCAATAAGCTTAGAGGCACACTGCCTTTCCCTGACGCCGATTTACACTTTAATGCAAATAGCCGGCTTTGTACTCTACATATGAAAGGTGTTATTAAATCTTATTTTGCATTATTCTGGGGTTGGGGGGGATACATCTATCAAAGGGTTCAGAATTCAATAACTTAGTTTTTTCCCGTTGTTTTTATTTATTCAACATTTTAATTAAGTTTTGATTCTGGATGCGTTGGGGGGTAAATTGGCGACTAGTGACAGGAGAGAGAAAGAAGAAATCCCTGTGAAGTTTTCCCCCGACTCTCCTCCCTCTCCCAAAGCTTGCTTCACTGTCAAGAAGCACTCTCTAAATATGGGCTCACTTTATTTTTTGGACTGGGATGCAGAAACTTTGGGTGAGGTACAGTCAGCAGGGGAGGATTGGGGGAGGTTGTGCTATACAGACAAGCCTCGGGTCAACCTCTTCAGGTCAAGCGAGGTCAATCCCAGCTGAACCTGGCTCATCATGTTGTAAATGTATGGCCTTCCCCCCAGACCCCACCCGGGCTGCAGGAGTTATTCACTGCTCCGTGGCCTCTCAGCTCTGCTGCATCAACTACATTCTATATCAGCATGAGCAACAGGTAAGAACTTATGGGGGTTATCTAACTGACGGGGAGTAAGAATATCAAGCATAAAGTTCATTATAGAGTCCATTATAGAAAGGCTATACCTTTTTTGACAAATGAGGCATGTTTCTATAGAATTAGATTTATTTGATTGTCATTGAAATAAGATGTCACGTGGAAAGAGCCAAAACATAATATTGTACGATGAGTTGAATCCAGTCTAAGACTAATAAAACAGTACAAATACTTTTTGAAAATGGTCCATCAAGCTGAAACAAGGCTGGTTTTACTGTTTCAATAGACATTTTTAATAGGCAAGGTTGAGATGACAACAGCAAAATTAGTTATTCCAACCTTAAAAAACTTTTTGGGGGGACATTTCTACCTATTTACAATTAAATTATTAGTTCAATTAATATTTAATTTAGATTTTTTCTTTCGTATTTATTTGTATTAATTGTAATGTGCATTATTTTATGTTATGGCATTTTCATATGTTTTTAGTTATTTGAATTAATTTTTTCTGCTCGATTTTTGTTTTCTATTGTTCTTAAACATTTTTTAATTTAAAATACATGTAAGAAAATACATGTACAAATCTGTGAATATGTGCATTAAATATATATGTGCAAGAACACTTTTTGTAAACACTCTGGGCCCACTCCATAAACTCCATTACCATGTCATGTTCAGGATGTGTCAGGAGTAATTTGCTGCTCCCTGTATAGCCAGTGGACTGAGAGCATGACCCGGGCCACATACAGCTGTTTAACTGTACAGAGGGGTGGGGTTTTGGGTGGGTGGGTGGCTGGGGTTTTGGGTGGGTGGGGGGGTGGTGGTCTGAGTGGAGGTGTCAGATGTTGGCTGCGGTCTCTGAAAACAGCCTTAAAAGCCTTGTGCTTTCAATTAAAACATCCATCACGGATTACTCACACAAAAACATACCTTCAGCCTGCTAAGAGTGGTGCCTGTTACTTACAAAGGGCTTACAAATCCCACCTCGCTGCCTCAGGCTATGGCATCTCACTAACACACACACACACACACACACACACACACACACACACACTCCTTTCTCTCATTCCTGCACTCCCTTTTCTCTTTTCCCCTCTGTCACTGTCCTCCTCTTGTCCCGTCTGTCGCTCGTTGCATATGTGTAAAATCAAAACGCAATGACCTGCTGAATGAAACGGTTATTTTTAGCTTGATGAATGGCGGCAGACGATGAGGTGGCTCGTCTGCTCTCGGCCTTTCTGCCTCGCAGGAATGCGGCGTTGCTCGCGTCGGGCTGTCAGACAAGTTGGGAAACCCACACCGCTTTATAGACAATACTTCCACGTCTGACTCCCCCACCTCCCCTGGCGCTACCAGACAGGCTGTTCAGAACCGTAACCCAACCCCTGGCCGGTGTGTGTGTGGCAGAAATGCCTGCCACCACGGCCACCATGTTTTTTTTTCTGCTTTTCACAGGGGCTCAGGTAACCTCTCAAACCTGGAGGATGCCAATTTGAATAAACCCCGCTCAACTCAGGTAAGCAGGAGGAGGGAGAGTGAAATATCTTGCTGAAGAAGAAGTAGGAAGCTGAGAGGGGTGGTGGTGGTGGTGCTGAGTTTGCAGTAACAACACACTCCCTCAAAACTCCCTCCCTTCTTCCTGTTTAGTGTATCATATTCATTTCCAGATAAATGTGCTCAGAGGCTACCGTTGGGCTCCGAGATATACTCCCCGACTCGGCTTTGAGCGCAGACGACCGTCGATCTATTCTCCCTCCAAACCTCCCTCTCAGATCAGCGCGTGTTTACATAGCATTACCATATATTAAGCCTCGCATTTTCATGCATAGTGTCCCCGTCGCAGTTCTGACAGCAGCAGAGAGAGGAAAAGTAACCAGAGGCCCAAAGGGACGGGAGCAGCCCCATTCCCTGCCATTGATATTCATTACAGTAGATCTACAGAGGCTGAATCTGCCTCCCGCCCCCTTGGGGATAGAAACACTTTATGTCCTTATCAGTGTTGGGAACAAGGATTTTCTCCTCAGCTAACAACAACACTGGCTGCAGCTACACTGGCTCTCCCTCTGCCTGCGTTTCTTTAGGCCCCGGCAGTTAGAGCCGCATCGAAATGTGTTTAATCTCTGCGAACACAGCCCACCTCGCTGCAGATAAGGTGAGGTTGGGGCTTCTGCAGATGACCCACACCACCCGACATCCCCACACACACCTATATCAACCCATGTATACACTCTCTCCACACAACGGTGCACATCTCAGAGCAAGACAATCTGCCGAGAGTTACCTGCAGGAAAAGCAATCACATGCTGTGTTTGCACGTGGATAGACTTGGCTTCAGTTTGCCCTTATTGACCTTTGGAGAAAAATCACATGTACACTGACCAAGGATGCTTCATGTTCATTGTTCCTTTATGTGTTTATTTTCCTTCTTATATGTGGAACATAACTTGTCAGGTGCCATTAATCAGTTAGGAACATTTGAAGATATTGTGTCTGACTTTTTCATCCTCACAAGAAAATTATTATGTAGAGCTTGTATTTTTTACAACAGCTTATTTAGGCAGCGGTTCTCAAAAGGTTATACAGTATGTGAACCAATGAAGAAACAGTGTAGATATTTAAAACTCAATCACATTGTCACATGTGCACATTTTACTTGTCTTTGAGTTATCCATAAAAAAGCCCCCAAAAGCAGAAGTAACACAATAACAACTTATTTAAAAGTTTCCCTAACATCTTCATATATTATTTAATGTTAAATATATATGCGTCTTTGAAAACCAATAGAGGGTAAGGGTAACCAAAGAATGTTCACTCATAAAAATGTATAGAATACAAGTTGTTAATAGTTATGAGTTCATTCAGTGCATACGGCTGGTGGCTGCTCACCTGTTCTTGACACCCATCAGGGAGAGTGCCTGCCGCTAGTTATCTGTGTGTGTGTGTGTGTGTTTGTAAGTGTGTGTGCATGTGTGTGGTGGTGTTTATCAGTTAAGCCCCAAACAGGGAAAGTTCATCCTCTGTATAGATCATATCACAGAGTGTTGACAGCAGCGAGTCTTGGGTAAGCCGAGCGCGTGACGAGCACTGCGACTTGGCTTTGTGTTGTTCTCGACACATTTCACAATTAATCACCGTTCGGCTGCAGATTCCACACATGCTGCAGGTACTGTTGCCTACACTGACAATTAAGGACTTTCTTTTACTGAAAAAGTTAACCGACTTGTTGTTAGGTATTGCTTGCTATTCAAGGTTTCATTAATGTAATCATTTCTTTCAAAAGTTGCAATGTAGGACGCAGAAATAAAAAACACCTCAAGTCTTTTTACTGTCTTAATGTCTACTCTTAGGAATAAGATTATAGATAAAACAAAAAAATCTTGTGATGCTTTAGCATTGAAATTATCAAATTTTAGAACAATGACAACCAAGGTTTTCTACTCACACAACGGAAAACTTCAGTTCAAAATGTATTAAAACAGTATCAGCTTTCAGAGCCCATCATGTTGTGTTTCACGTTCATCAATTTCAGTTTTTTGAGCTGTTGAATTAAAGGGGACCAATCATGCAAAATGCACTTTTGTACGTCTTTTATACATGAATATGTGTCCCCGGTGTGTCAGGGAACTCACCAAGTGTCAGAAAACACAACCCTCTCCCTTTTCCTCCATACCTAAATCTCTAAAAACGGGGCTGCAACGGATCTGAAACAGATTTGATATATCTCTGACGTCAGAAACAAGGAGCTCCGCCTTTATGGGCAACTCTTCACCTATAAGGGGAATGAGAGGTTGCTGTGGCATGGTAACAGCATGGTAACATGCCGCTCGTGCCTCGCCCCCCTCTCCTTTGCAGGGGGGCGTGGTCAGCTGCAGCTCATTTGCCACAGAATCAGCCCTTGCAAAAACAGGGCTGGAATAGAGCAAATAGAGCGAAATGAGGCATGGCTAAAATGCATGATCTGTTTGGTATTTTGAAAAAAAAACTTCAGACATGTTTTATATAGGTATGGCCCTACAATATATTATTAAAATATAGCATGATAGGTCCACTTTAAGTATTTTGCACTTCTTTGTATATCAAGGCTTAAACAATATACAGTATTTCAGTGGTTCTTTAAAAAAAGTGTTTTAACTACAACAGAATTCAGGCCAGAGTACTACTTCTCTTTGTGAAAAAATAAATAGACCTTTGACACTCAACAGCTTTTGTGAAAAGAATAACTGAACAAAGTCGTGGACACTACATCTTCTTATCAACACCTGAATACAGCATAAACAGGTTTACTTTTGACTAATTTGATATCACGTGAAGCAGATTTGAGTTTTAAATTAAAACAAATTATTTAAACTTTAATCATCCCTGCGTCTTATATTACATGTCTTTATATCAAGCAATAAGGCGCCCCATCAAACTAATTTCTCTTTTTAAATGCCTCAACACAAACGGCATTATTGTCAAAAATCAATATTGATTCTCCATTTTAAACAATGCAAGATTTATAAAACAGGTATTCCGAAAGTAAAAGCGCATTAAACACAAAAAAAGTTATGTTGGCTAACTTTATGAATACCTACTGCACTCAACTGACAACATTTTTTTAAAGGTCAAACAATTACAGAAGTGTTAAACCCGGATATGAGCTCAATACAGTTCACTAGCTTTTGGGGAAACTGGATGACATTGTCGTCAAACATAAACTCATCCCAACATGAACATTTCTGGCTAATCATAGTTATTTGCAGTGGCTAACAACATGGACGTTTTCCGCTCATCCCTTCTCCATCCATCCATACCTGCGGGGGCCCTCGAGGAAATAAAAGACAGAGAGGATAGTGTTTTAAGAGGAGGATCTCCACCTTTTTTATTTGAAGGGAAGACAGACACAAGCCTTATTATCTCCCTTTGGACAGCCACAAATTACTGCTGGCTCCCCGGCCCGGCATCCACATCCACACGCATGAATGCACAGACACAATCCTCACTCTCTTTTTACAAGGCTCTCCTCTTGCTGCCTCTGTCTTTTACTCATTCTATCTCTACTTGCTTTACTTCAACGTCATTAAGGTGGCCAATACCACATGCAGCTTCTCGTCCTAACCCCACCCAGGGTTTAAGGTTGGAGGGTTAAGTTTATGGTTGCTTCAGATTGGTTTATTGCACATTGAGAATCCGGCGTCAGTTGGGGGAAGTGTTTAGGCTGGTCATTTATTCGCGAGGGTTTAATTCAGGATTAGAGTAAGATATTTAATATAGGCTCTCATGCATAGTGTACAAATATTTTTGTGTGTGTGTGCGCGTGGGTAACCCAACCCTGGTCCGAGCCCATCCTGGGCGGCCCTAATTGGTCCTAATGCCGCCTCGGTCTACACTGCTTTCATGGCTGTAATTAGGCTAATGGAGGGCGCCGGTGCCAGACTGTGAGCCAGACCAGGGGTCAGTAGCCAGCGGGCCAGCAGACTGCTGCCGGGCAGCCATGCGACGGGGAGAACAAGGAGGCCTTTGGAGGGCGGGCAGAGGCTGAATGGCCACCGGTAATGGTCGTAGTGACAGTCGCGTTGGCGAGGGAGGCCGTCTTAGAGGGGGACTAACGCCAGGGGGTGAAGTGCAGCCTGGCGACGACAGACGTGATGCCAAAATGGCGTCTCCTTCCTTTCACATAAATGCTACGATGAGGTTTTGTTTACAGGAACTTATTAAGAGCCAAGCATAAAGGTTTAGGGATTTACAGATTTGAAAGAAGGTCCTCACTGGTAAGAGAGAAATGTACTGTTTGCTTATTCAAAATCATTCACAAGTGTTCCATCTATGCTGACATTTTGACCTGTACAATGAGTCATTGCTCTATTTCCTCTTCAAAAATATACTGGATTGGATTAAAGGAATGGGAATTATATTGATATCAATGTATGATTGTCATCGATTATTGCTGCTTAGAGCTAGCTTTAAGAATATCCTTTTATATTGCTGTGAGAAGATTTATAAACAACTGTCTTCATCCATGTATTTTGCTGAATTTTCTAAATAATGGTGCCTCCTCTCAGGTTTATCGGCACCTTGCACTTTCTTTTGAGCCATGGCTAGAGTGCAAAACAAGCAGAAAAATGATACAGCCTGAACATGAGAAGTCATTGTGCACTTGTGAAAAAGTATCAATAAGAGGAACTGATAGGAGGCATACAATTCCAATTAATGAGACTAAGAACTGATTCTTGATTCCATCAGTATTGAAGTGCTCTTGTAGTTGCAGGGCCTTCTTGTTAAGGCTTTAGTGAATTGACAGTCCTAGATCCTGCAGTATACATGTGGTGAACATGCATGTATACAGATTTTCTGTATCTACGCACAAGCAGGGAATCTTGACTGATAATTAAATGGCAGAAATTTGCACACACAGCCAAAGTGTTTGTAATCTAAGAGGCTTAACACAGCAAGGCTTCAACACTGCAACACCACCGCGATGCATCAGTCCGCCACCACCCAGATTCCATTTCAAGGGTTCCCGCTTAAAGTCTTACTTACTTAAGGGGGGGGGGGGGGGGGGGGGGGGGGAAATGACTACACTGCATATTTACCCCATCAAACATGCCCCCATCTTCACTGGGGGCTCTTCTCTCCCTTTTTCTATATAATATAATATCCAATTTCAATAAGCTTATCTCTTACAACTTCCTGTAATGGCTCTTTACTTTTGTTATCACCTTTATTGACTCACCTGCCTATTAATGTGGAGACAAGCCTTGACTGGTGGCTACTCGGGTGTTTCTGCATGTATAAGGGGAGAGGGGGGGGGTGTATTTGGAGGCTGTGGTGGACACCGATTGTATCATAAAGTTATACACCTGAACTTTGAAAATGATGAAAACTAGCATCTGATAAAACACTTGAGGTCTATTATTGTGCTTATGCTTTGGCTTATTACCAAAAGATAATAATATATTGTTATCCATTAAGTCAGTATTACCTGTGAATCCACTTTGCAATTAAATTGTTATATTTATTTATTTTTGCGCTTAAATATTTGTATATTTTAATTAATTCAAAAACAACTTTGTATAGACAAGGTACAACGCAACTAAGACTTCAAGCCTCAAGGTGATCATTTCACAAGGTCATGTACAGGGGCTGAAGTAGTAGTTAATACAATACCTATTATATGTTTTGAGGTATACCGGAGAAGATGTGAGGTATGGAAGGCCAAAGGGCTTGGATGTTGTGTTTTCCATACCCCAAAAATCAGGAATGTAAAGAACAACCCCCCCATACTCTTTGATCACCCACATAAACCACCTTAGGATGTTTTACCCGCATTCTTTAAAAGAGCGAGATGAGATTATTACAATGGTAAATATTGAATTATATCCAATATCACTCCAAACTCACTCTCAGTTAAATGGGAGCTTTATTTGTGTATAGTGCAAGCGTCATTTATAATTCTGATATTGAATTTCACAAATGCCGGAAGCAGAAGAAGAAGGGGGGGGGGGGGGGGGGGGGGGGGGAAACAAGTGGTTGGAACGTGAGGATGGAAGCCCAGAGACGACGACAAAAATGAGGCCGGGAACAGAAAGAAATAGAAAATCAGAGGAGGCAACAGAATGCTTCCTTGTGTCTTCTGGCAGTTGAGCTTTTGTTTGAAATGAAAATGCAGAGTGTTTGAGGGATTACAGTGGATTGGCTGGCCCATGGGAGCCAAGCAGTTATCTGTACACCAGTAATATGGAGAATGGTAATCATCACTATGTATGTGCGTGTGTGTGTGTATGCAGGGAAGTGTGTGTGTGTGTCTTCTATTATGAAATGATGAGTGGCAATTCAAACAAACACACAATGTGGTCAATCAAAAAAGCTTTTTGTTGGGTTTGAACACATCTTTTTTAACCTCTACCGCCAGCCTTGGGAGATAAAATACCCAAAAATCGGATTCTATTTTTTTGCAATTAAACTTCTTATTCTCTCCTCATTGGGTCACTTCCCCCCCCCACCACCACCTTTATTTATACATTCACTCATTTTCCCTTCATCCCTGCCATTGGTGCAGAAGAAAACTCTGTCACACTCCATTGGTCTTGAGAGGCAGTAATTTTTGGTTTGTGTCCAACTTCAGATTAATGTCTGTATTTTGGCTTGTAGTGTAGAAGGTGGGGAGTGTCGCCCTGTGTGTGTGTGTGTGTGTGTGTGTGTGTGTGTGTGTGTCACTAAGTGTGTGTGTGCTTTAGGGGCGTCACTCCCTTCCGCTGACTGCTTGCTCACCTTGTCCATTAGGGGGGTCAGTGGGAGGTAATGTTGTGGTTGAAACATACCTGTGGGGCTGACTTGGGTACGAACATAAACATCAGCTTTGCACACACACACACCTGACATTCCTCAACCAACACACACACACACATTTCTCTCCACCCTTTCTCTCTTGCATTTCAACGGTTAATCCCCAATATAATTATCTAACTGCCATAAAAGTGAGTTAATTATAGTTCATGTACAGGATTACAAAATTATGAGAAAAAAACATTTCTATTTTTTTTACGCATCGTCCTAAAGTAACAGTTGTGTGTGAGAAGAAGTGTTGGTTTTCACTATCCTAAAAAGTATTTTGTGTTTTCCCTAAAACAATGTTATTCCTGTTAAGAATAGACAATGTTTTGACAATCAGACACTTCAAATAAATAAATGCATACCTGTAAAAACATCGGAACACTATAATTCCAGTTAGAAAACAGCATTGGGATGCACCAGCAGTTTGCAAATGTATCGCTGAAAATGTGTGCACATTTCTGGGTAAGCAAGCAACACATTATTAAACTTGACTGACAACTCATTTTAAATTGGAAATCACACATTTGACTTTGTATGTATTTGAATATGTTTATTTACCTTTCCTTTTTGTTCAGAATTATTTTGAGAACATAAAAACCTCGTCTTAATTTCCTCTGTTCACTTTCTTAGTCTTCGCAATATTCTCTCACAAAAACACATACACATAACTTAATGCTCGACAGAGGGCTCGCAAAAATGTCTTCAGTGTAATAACAGAAGCAATTTCTCCATCAGAATAATTTCAACCACCATAACCTGTAATGCATTGTAATTTAATACTGTTCCAATTCGCTGGAGATTTGTGTTTGGCTCACACACGCCGCCATTTCTGGTCTTGTTGGACTTGGAGTTTATAAAATCACCCATTGAGCTGAAGTACCTCTGTCTCATTCTAAAAATACTATAATTCCTCCTGTACACAGAAGAGAATGTAATACTACCCTTTCTTCTCTGTCTTCATCTCTGCCTCAGTATTTGTGTCTAAACAATCCATCCCATAACACAAGATAGTATTCGTCTCCAGTTTTGTCGCCCGTTAGCTGCTTTAATGTTGTGTGCAGACAACACACTTTGCTTCAACCTTGCAAAATGTGTGTAAGGTTAAAATAGACATGCCCTCATGCAATAGTATGCTTCCTTTGTCCCGTATAAATAAATAAAAATTCCGGAGGAGATGTTGAACGTGTGATGAATGCAGTGTGTTTACTGAACAGGAAAATAGTTTTTCATTAAAAAGGTAACTTTTTGACTTTAATGCTTTGATTGTGGGATTAAAAACAGGGGCTTAATCTTCACAGCTACTTATTTACAAAAAAAGTTACCAAAATGGTGACAAGCTGAGACAATGACAAATGAGCTTAAAGTTAGTTCTTCCATTTTTATATTCATTTGTTTTGTATTATTCTGATCCACTTAAAATTCATGGTGATCACCAAGTTGACATTTTTCTGAAAGAAGTAACAACCCTCCAGGAGGATCAGGCCAAAGAATTCAACAAATACACAAAGCCTAAAGCAAAAGATGATAAGTTGACCAGATAATCAATAGCAAACATAAGACCTAACACTAAACATTACAAAGACAAAAATAATGTAAAGTTTTCTAACTGCATCTTGCATGTTTGTGAAACTATTGCGGCCACTATGTCTGTCCTAAAAAACACTGGAAACAAATAATTCAATGTACACTTTCTTTAAAGGGGACATATCATGTTATATTTGAACAATATATTGTAGGGCCATACCTATAAAGTATATAAATATAGTTTTTTTTTCAAAATACCAAACAGATCCTGCATTTTAGCCATGCCTCATTTCGCTCTATTTGCTCTTTCGCAGGAGAGGGGAGCGTGCTCTGAGATCAGCTGCTAGGCTGCAGCGGGGAGAAGAGGGGGAGAAAAAGAGATCTCCGTCCTCCGTGTTTTATTCTTATAGAAGTAAGAAGAGAAGTAACGGGGCAGAAACCCTCCTTTTTACTCAGCGGTCCAGACATAGACATCAAACGGCGATACATATTCAGTTGCCAGTTGCTTTGGCATTAGGGCAGGGATATCTAGATACTTTCCAAGGTTTGACATAATGAATTGTGCTACTGTTAAAGCAAGCAACGATGTTTTCTGTAATCAAAAAGCTCCTCAAAAACGCTATTGAAGCGGTTCCTGCCGATCTAGATCCCTCCGCTTCGCGTCGGGCTCCTGATCAGCCTGTCGGTGTTCTTTTCCCCATAATGACGCTGCACATTATCCCTTACATGTGATTATATAGAGTCATTATTCATTTGTTTTAAAGCAGGAGGCGCAAACGCTTGCCTCGGGGAGGGAGAAAAAGAGCCACAGCGGAGAATAAACAGAAGGGCAACCATGGCAACCATGCAAGGGAAGTCTTCTTCGCTGCTTTTGTGGCAGACTACAGCGCCACTTACTGGCCTGGCATATATACTACAGCGTCTCCAGCGCTTTCAAGCAGCAATGGCCGGCTGTGGCCCAACCTCTCATTCCCCTGATAGGTGGGGAATTGACCAATAAGCGGAGCACCCCTTTTGTGACGTAGGAAATAATTCAAATCTGGATCAGTCTGTATCAGATCCGTTACAGCCCCTTTTTTAGAGATTTGGGTATGGAGGAAAAGAGAGAGGGTTGTGTTTTCTGACACTTGGTGAGTTCCCTGACACACCGGGGACACATATTCATGTATAAAAGACGTACAAGAGTGCATTTTGCATGATAGGTCCCCTTTAAGAAACTTGGGTCAATGGTATTATTTATGACACTGTCAAATAAGACTGTTTTTTGTACAGGCTAATGTTGCAACTTGTAATGAAAGATCTCCAGGAATGGTTCAGCTTAAAAAGGTATATTTGGAAAACCTCAGTACAGAATATTACTACACGATTGAACTTCTTCTTTCTCCTCTGCTGCTGGTGGGACAACGTGTTTGCTTAAGCTCTAAAGCTTTCCTGAAGTCATGCATCAGAGGAACTGGCATCCTGTCTGAAGCCATTGTGAGCCGACCACAACCAAAGGGTCAGAGGTGAGCCAATAAATACTGTAAATGATTAAAGAGACAAGAGAAACAGAGGCAACTCACCTGAGTCACTTCCCCCTACCAGACACACACAACTATTTGATGTATGGTAGGAATGTGTGAATGCAGTGTGCTGACCAGGACTAAATCCTCTGAGAGCAGAAGAAAGGGGCTGCATTAAAGCTGCCGTTTAGTTCAATTTGCTAATTACAGGGCTTGTTTTCTAATTTTTGGAGCCAGGGTTTTGTCCCTGTGTGTGGGCATGTGATTACATTTGTGTCTACAACACACACCACAGTCTATTTTAGGGCTTGAAACGTACACTCAGTTTCTCCTGGACCAATTTAGCAGTTATTTACTTAGAGGCAAGAGAGAAAAAAACGCTGATCCTGAGTGTTTAGGACTTAAGAACAGGTGAAAAAAAGGGTTTCACCAAAATAATCTTCCTGTTCCTAAACATATTTTCATATGTGGAACAGGTGAGAAGAAACGTTTTGCCAAGATTTAGTACAATGAATGCGAATGCATATTTTTTACCTGTTTTCACAGATGGAAAAGGTAATTTGGATTAATTGTCCCGGGCAAAGACTTATTCTCACCTGTTCCTTAAGTAAAAAACTAAATATTTGGTCAGATTAGTTTTTTAGATTTGCCTCTCAAGGCTTAGTTTAAAGAAATCATTCTTAAAAAAACGTGTTTTCATCACATAAAATCTGATCAAGTTTTCTGGCTTTTTATGTTTCTGCTGAAATGTAAGTAAAAGTCAGTGTGTGTGTGTGTGTGTGTGTGTGTGTGTGTGTGTGTGTGTGGCTACTGTTTGTGTGAACACAGGCCGCCCTCTCTGCTCTCCCCTGGTCATTAGACGTGTGTCAGTGAACAGAGAGCTGATCAAAGTGTCTGCGTGTGTGTCGGTGGCGGGCGGCCGGACAGACCTGTCTCTAATTGGCTGGGGAGGAAACTTGTAATGAAAGGCTATTAGCCCGTCCAGGAACCTCGGAGCAGCCAGGCGCACACCAACAGAAATTGCTTTTTGGTTAATGGACAGTTTTTTCCCTTCTCTGTTTCACCCTCTTTTTCTTTGCTTTTTTGGCACTTTCTAAAATGCGCCAACATGTTTCTAGAGGACGGTTAGACATCTGTTGAAGGATCCTGGTGTCAAACTGTATTGGACTTGGTCAGATATTCTTTTTTGGTTATGGAAATTCCTAACAGAGTAAAATGTCCATGAAATACCTAATTTCAACGTGAATGATTTGATCCTTAACATCATTGGAAAACGTCATGGGGTTAAGGAAAGATGAGAAGTAAAAGTGTTTAGGAAAAGATATAGGCCCAGATTTTTTTGACAATTCGGCAATAAATCAAAGTGTAATTTCATTCTTCACTGACGAGTGTATGCATTGCCTTTTTTTTGCTTTAACCACTCCAAAAAAAGCGAGAAGCTGTAGTGACGGATGAATGCACTTGACCCTGTGTTTTTTCTACTATCATAAAAGAGCGAATGGAGACGAAGGTCACCTACCTCGCACTGCCTTTGTCACCAGTCCAGGGAAAGACACAAAAAAAAAAGCAGCAGCAGACGGCGGCAGAGGAAGAAAGAGGAGAAGCGCTCTTCTTCTTCTTTCCTTCCTTCTCGCTCTGTCTGGCCCGCCTTTGTTCACCACTCAGGAGTTATATATCATGTACACGATGCATGAAGTTCACCTTGTCAGAGAAACCCAACACAACCCTGCTGCCATCGGTGTGTGTGTGAGTGTGTTAGAGTGTGTGTCCGATTATGGAATGCATAATAGAGCTCAGGTGTGAGGCAAACCTGTCATCACCCCCATTGCTTAGATTGCACATGACCCTTTTGATTCCAACTTCTTTATTTTACACTGACTTTCTTCCTCCCGCTCTCTTTGACCGCATCCACATGCATGTAATCTGCCCTGATAGAAAGCTCCAGAGAGATCTTCACGCCCCCCCCACCCCCGCTCCTCCAACTCCCTAAATGAAGAAGTGACTCTGCCAGGCTTCCCCCTAGGGTTAACCTGACGCTCAGTAGCCCCCTTCCCTCCACACACACTCTCTCATCTCCATTCAAAAGTGACCTGGATTCTTCTTCACACTCCATTCTCACTTATCCTTGCATTTTGTCCAGGCAATCTTTGAAAAAAAAATATTCTTTTTTTAATCTGAAAGTCTTCTTCTGGTAGATTTGAAAGACATAAGGATGAAAGCGTTGGCTTGAAAATGTGTCCTCTTCCCATACTCACAGGCAAGGAGGGAATTCAAACACTATAGTTATAAAAAGAGGGAAAATGATCATGACAAAACTTGCATCTCTTTGATAATACCTGATATAATGCATGTTCTGAATTTACACCGCAAAGGCTGCAATTTTAACTTTGCACACGGTCAAACTACTGCAAAGAGGACGGAGAGGTATATAATATGTTGGACAGCATTAGACCAGGACAAGTGTTGGAGAGTAAAGTTAGTAAAACTGATAGAAATGTCTTTCAGCCGATATGTCCCCAAATCACGAAACTTGATTCCCTCACGTTTCATCTTTCCTCTACAATTCCTCTAAAACCTAAGGCAGCCTCAGCAGAAAGGGATCCAGGTACAGCTAACATGATTAAAGAAATATTACAATTTTACCGCAAAAAGACAACATACAAATCATAGATGGGTACATTTTAGATGGGTTCTTCATAAGCCTTACTTTTACTGTGCACTATGGGATACTTCCATACTAAAATCGATTTAAGACACTCCGCATCACATGGAGAAAATCTGAACATTTCCTGAATTGTAAAAGAAACTGCTTTATTACTCTTTGAACAAAGATTTATAATTGGCTGGAGACATCCTCAGCATTACTCAGTATACTAGGCTACTGAATACAGACCACATATCTCCTGACAGCATTTACATACACGGATGCATTTGCACTCACACACACACACACACACACACACACTCATGATGCGAGTAAAGTGAGGCCCCCCACACAAACAACCCAACAATAACACCAGCGATTCTCCTACAGAAATATAGCCACCCAGGCCTGGCTTTCAGATGGAAATATGTTTGTGTGTCATCCCGCCTCACAAAAGGGGAGGGAAGGGGGAGTGTGAGAGCGGGGGTCCGACCAGTGATTACCTCTTAAATACATATAGATGCGTCCCTTTGAATGGCGGCTTATTGAACAGAAGATTGGGTTAAATTAGATGTTAATCATTTCCGTTCTCCTGTTGGTGAACTGATAAGGGCTTCACGACCCCCCCCCCCACATGAGATAGTCTCTACCACCCTCTACAAAGACACACACACACCACTTTCCCCTTTTTTATGGTAATGCAAGGAGTGTGCCTCCCCATTTAGATTTTTGCCTCACGGTGTCCCTTAGAGAAACGCCGATCATTCGCTCACTGCATTTAATAACAAAGAGGAAGCGCGAGATAAGTTGTGCAGCTCAGACTGAAAGCAGCCTAGAAACACATTTACTTTTTTCAGCAGGGTTGAAAATAGCCCAAGTTAAACCCGTATGGGGGGGAAAGAAGGGAGGCGAAGAAAAAAAATCAACTCCCTCTCTTTCAAAAGGAAGAAAATAAGACGGCGGTGAAAAGTGTTGTATGAAATCCTTCAACTTCTGAAAGACTCACGGACAGAGATGATTGTGCACTGGGATCCTGTTGCCTCATTCAAGGCACAATCGAGAGCTTTTGCCCGAGAGATGACATATTTATGTATTGGGACGAATAAGCATAATCTAACTATATTGTGTACCGTTCAACTGAATATAAAGTCATTATATTCTCCACATATGGGTGTGGCCTGCTGGAGTCAGCGCAGCTATGGATGTGGGATTATAAGACATCATTACACATTGAGATGAACTAAAAGTATGTTCATTCGCTCTCACAATGCCTCCTCTGTCGTTAATATTCTCGTGTTTGCATAGGGATATTGTTATATTTTAACCAATGTAGAATATGCACTCGAAATAGGGATTTATTTGTTAAAGAATAGCTCTAATGATGGCAATGAAAGCCAAACATATCTGGTATTTTGTGTGTGTTAAACCAGTCTTTGCATAGAGTTGTCATATCAGATGGAAAAAATAAAATGACAAGCACTATTGGAAGTTCCACTGGAGGACTTTTGGCCCAGATGGCAGATTACAGGTAACGTGCAGTGGGAAAGAGATAGCGACTTAAAAGCTTTCTGCTGGTCTTTTGAGGTGTTGCAACATACTGTACAGCATGTGTGCTAAACCGCAGATGAAACACAGGTGCAGGGCAAAAGTCAACGAACACGGCGCCCCCCACTTTCCTTCAAGATGTTCTGGTGTTTTGTCATCAATCAATCATCAGCACTTTACCTCGAAGACACAAGTGTAATTACTGTAAACAAATAAGAACATTTCCATGATGATAAACTGACTAAACCAGGTGGCATTTTACACTGTGCTCAGGTTTTGGTGGGAAAATTGGTTTGTGGTACAAATGCACCAAAAGACCAAGAGAGAATGCTGAGAAACAATTGAAGCATCAGACCAAAAGAAGAAAACAAATCAATACATTAAAAAAGACTAAATTACTAAAATACGATTCAACGTATACTTTGAATTCAATTGAACTAGTTTACAAGAAAAACTGTATATCATGATTTAACTGAAAATGTATATCACAAAATTAGACCTGCAACAGTAAGTCTAGTTTAGACAGATATTATTCGGTATCTATCTTTAAAATCTATCATTTAACAAACAACTATGCCGAAGATTTGATGGTTGCACCTTGTAAACTGCGTAAAAACGTTTGGTTGTCTTACATCATGGTACATTTAATATGTTGTGGTTTAAGTCATTTGCTAACGGGAACTGGATCTGTAATTATTCAAAATAATACTACAATATACTTAAAAAATATTGATAGATACCTATATTTTGCTTATAATATAGTCAAATTTGGACCTTAGGGTGTTTAAAACAGTATGGTTTTCCTAGTTAAAGGGTACTTGAATCCCACTGTTGTGTCACAAATGTTCTTCACCAAGATGTTGTTTATTTATAGTAATTACTCCGAAGTATCACGACTAATTTGACAATGATGTATCGCAGCGCGGAGCCTCTTTAAATGTCTCCCATCGAGATTACTCCTGTGTGTGTTTTCCCCTCCACCAGCTCCTTTCTCTGTGACTTCATGCTCCGCAGTTTGACTGTTTCAGGTCAGAGGAAAGGAGATAAGAAGAAGTGATTTTTCTTACCTTGGTCACCCCCCTCCACCACTACCCACCACCCTCCCTCTTCAGACAGGCGGGAGTGACAGGCCTCCAGTGTAAGACTTTATTTACATTAACCGTAATACTACAGGTGATCAAAACAACATGGTCGTCTCCCACGATTAGCCTGCTAAACGCTAGATGTGTTATGACAAGCTGACTCCCACTCCCGACACACACACACACACACACACACACACAACACACACACACACACACCACACACACACACACACACACACACACACACACACACACACACACACACACACACACACACACAACACACACCACACACCACACACACACACACACACACACACACACACACACACACACACACACACACACACACACACACACACACACACACACACACACACACACACACACACACACACACACACACACACTATCTAAGCACGGGCCAAGTTGTTATCTGGAAATGTATGTGTGCATGTCGTGGGCATTTGAATATAATGAAACATCTTTTGGAAAATCACATCACATCTCCACGGTTAATTGTATCAGAATGTTTTCTTGGTTTCACTCAAAATCACTGATGTAAACAGGCTGATTTCATATGAGTCACTTAAGCTTCTTATGAGCCGTTTCATCTGAGTCTTCATGCTGCTCTACACTGTTGATCCGCTTGAATAGCAGTGACACGTAAAATATGATTTATATCTTATTTTGGCTAGAATAATACTATTGATCGGTTTAAATAACTGATTTTGACTTCCCATTTCCAAATGAAAGAGTGACAGAGTAACATTTTAAAGAAAAAAATAATTGTTCAATAAAGGAAGACACTTCTGAAGCTCGTATGACAAGATACCGAATTTCAATTTGAGTTTGCGGAGGCGTGGAGGAGGAAGGCGGTGTTGTGAGCCTTTGATACGCTGCCGAACGGAGTCCTTCCCCAGCTGTGCTGGCTAATTTGTTCCCCCGGTCCTATCTTGCCCCCTCCCAGCCTCCGTTTAGCATTATTAATCAAATTACACCCACTAAACTTTCTTTTTCTTCTGTTATTGAAATTGTCTTTCTTTTCTCCCCCTACTTTCTTCTCGAGCATGTCTCTTCATGTTCTCTGTCGTTGCTCGTTGAGGGTGAGCTGGGGAATGAGTGAAAAGCAGAGGACTTGTCATTCAGAAATGGTGGCATCAGGTTAATGATTTAATTTTTTCAATTAAGATAAAGAAACACTCTCCCTCCTGACCTGCGGGGCAGCACTGAACATCAAAGCACCACTGCTCTTAATTGTTTTTGTACTCAAGAATACAATTTCAAAAGAGTTTGTGTCAGTGTGTGTTGCGTGTGTGTGTGTGTGTGTGTGTGTTGCGTGTGTGTGTGTGTTAATGTGCTTTCCAGCCATCTCCACCCAACAGTGGCCTGATCATTTGAATCCTCCCATTCCCTCCCCAGTATTAGCCTGTGATATGCCATTTACACCAGCACTAACTGCTCCTTCTCCCCTGAGCGCCTCCTGCACATATAGGACGGCAGCGTTTACAGTTCAAAGTTTAAGCGCATATGTTCAATTAAAAGCAACCTTATTGAAAAGCGTTTACTGCATAGGCAATCACACCGCTGCATCTTTAGCCCCCTGCACTCAGCTTTGTCTTTGCCGCCTCAAAGTTGAGCGCTACTCTCGTGTATGAAATTACCTTTTTTGCCAGATGAAAGTCATTAGGAAAACCATTTGAATATGCTAATTCTGGCTAGATTAAAAGCTGCTGATGAGTGTGGATGTGGAGCGGCAGAGGGGTAAAAAGCGGGATGCACACTTTCATATGAAATGCGTAATAATTTATGAAAAATGTTTAGCTCCGATTTCAAGGTTTGCACACAATAATTTACAGAGAAATAAATGACAGTAACGGGCAGGTAAAGTAAACAGTAATTACTAGATTTCTGCCATTCATTAATTTGTTTGCAAATAAATACAGCTAGAGACATTGTCACACATTTCAAATATTGTCCTGTTCTCAACGTCTATTTTACTCTGGGGTTATTTTCAGGGATGCCCCTAGTTGCCCGAAGTGTTTCCTGTGGTATCGAGAAACGCTGACCATGACGCTGATGTTTTGGTCATTCCGCAAATACTATTGATGTGGCATAAAGTAGGAGTAAATACAGTGGTATGGCTGATTTCTGAGAGGATGTGTGTGTGTGTGTTGCTGGGAGCAGTCAGCCTCAGCTCTCTCGGTGCGTAGCCTTGCATTGCCCCCTACTGAAACCCGACTCCATCCACTCTCCGCTGCTCTTTTCACAGATTTTTTTTTCCGCTCCTGGTTTTCTTTTCCAGTCAGTTTTCTCCTTGCCCTCATCACTTATGAAAGGATGATTAATATATAGATTTTCTTGTCAGACTGAGGAGCCTTGGATGTGGGGGGAAAAGTTTGAGAAAATAAATTGGAGTGATTTCTTTTGTGTGAAGTCCAAGTGCCAGAGAGCGTTTTGTGCAAAAGTTCACGGGGTGAACGCATGGTTTTTCTGACTCTTACAATCACCTATTTTTGCACAGAGTATCCTGAGATGAGCAGCTTCGTTGGGGCGTGGCGGAGAAAAGGAGGTGTTGACATTCACAGATAAAATGAGTTAGATTTGACCTCAAATTAAAAGACGACGTGTGTGTGTGTGTGTGTGTGTGTGTGTGTGTGTGTGTGTGTGTGTGTGTTGGGGCGGCTCCCGGGGCTTTTGGGAGGCAGTGGCTGCTGCTGCTGGTTAAATCCTCAAAGTGGCCTGGCCGCTCCTTGCCAAAGCTGCCCGCCTCAGTCCAGAAGTAATCCACAGCAAATTCCTTCAGCCTCAGTATCACAGGCCCGTGCTGCCAGGGGACTCTGGTTGTGCATGTGTACCAGTGTGTGTTTGTCAGTGTGTAGTCCACTCTCTGATTCCGAGCATGAACAGCGTGACAGGGTGAATGTGTTTGCTTGTATGTATAGTGCTGCGTGTACTTGCATGCTGATGTTTGTGGATGTGTGTGTGTGTGTGTGTGTGTCTGTTGGGAGATGGCAGCCAGCTGACATTCAGACGGGCTTTCTTGCATCTCTTCCTGGCCGCTCTCCCAGCCAGCGGTTTGTTGGCGGCCCAGGAGAAGGAGGAGCACTCCATTCGCCTGGTTAAACATCCCCGTGTGCTCGTTCCCCGCTGATGAAACATTTGTTTCTTTACGAGGAGGTTAACGGACATGGAGGGTGGAAGAAGAAGAAGAGGAAGTGAGAGACGATCTGTTTCACAAATTTATAAGAAGCAGACAGGTTTGCCATCGCTCTTTATTTCCCTGTCCTCCCTCTTGATCACCTGTAACACAATTCCTTCTTCTCTGCGGATGGCTTGTGTTGCCAGTGTGGATTCTGTTCTGCCTCTGCAGCATATATCAAAACTCAGGAGGCGCACTACAAAGTGTTTGATGGACGGGCCAAGACCTGCGTCTTCAGTTTACAAGTTTTCAACTCAGGGAAAGATATTGCGAAATGATATCACTGCAATGCAAACAATATGCATCTTTATATACATTGAAATTAAAAGTGTTAGATAGTTGGAGGACGATACAAACGATCAACATTAATGCAGGGGTCTTTACAAATATGATGTTTTAATAGAACAAAACTGCAGTCTGAATTACACAAAAAAAGTTTCATAACATGTGTTTAAAGTTGTGAATTACAGCAAAACTACTTGGTTAGGTTTAGGCCACAAACGCATTTGTTTAGTTTTGGTCAGAGATCATGATATGGCATAAATTAAGGGTTTGTGACGTAACTTAGGTGGAACATGTAACAAATTTGACCCAAGTTAAGAATATTACCTAGGTTATTTATTGAAAAAATAAGTCAACGCTGACATTTGGTTCCATATGGGACATGAACAGTGGTACGGTACTTGATGGAATTGACCATTTTGATCACTTTTTCCCTCCTTTCCGGCACTTATTTCTGTATAAGCACCTCTTGAATTCCCGCTGGCTAGCAGCACACATTTCAAAGCCTTCCCCAGCCTATGCCTGCTCTGCTGGTCATTTGTCCTGCAATGTCTGATTTCATGAATCTCCACAGCATGAGAGCTGGTTTCTAACTCTCTTTCCCATGTCATGAGTGAAACCACTTTGGTGGCACAGGAAAGCAGAGTACAATGTAATAAAGTGAACGTTGACATTTAATGAGTTGTCAGTGTTTCCCTTCTCTTCCTCGCTCTCTGTTGGACTTAAGCCGTTTGGTGAGAAATCTTTGAAGTTCAAAACAAGCAACCTGGACATTATTGAATCCTATTTGGAAGGGCCTGGATTGAGAAAGCCTTAAAGACACGCAGGAAAGCAAAGCTTGGGCTTCTGTGCCTTTTAATGTTCACAGCATCCTGCTGCCTTTCATGTCCATGCTATCTGGAATTAATTGCTTCTTCAAAGTCGGTGTGTTCGTTTTGGTGTGCACGGCAGAACACGTGTGTACGTTTGATTGTGAGTGTGCACATTTCCCTGCATTTGTTTACCATTTATTGGTGCATTTTAGTGTGTTTATGTACAGGAGATGCTTTTATGTGCTGGAGTGAGTGCACATTTGTACTCTGCACGCTGTCATGTAACCAGATTCAGTTAGGTCCGACTAATTTCCCATTCCTGTATTTGATGTAAATTACCAAATCCTTTAGACTTCCCGTTTAAATTGTCAGGTCATATATGCAGACTGAATGACCGCAGCACCTCATGACAGTCCCTTTGGGAGGCAGAGTCAGCAATCAAAAGTGAAAGGAGACTAAAAAGAGAACAACTCCAACCCAAACAGAGTCTGAGAGAGCCAGGGAGGGTTTCTGGTTCTCACCAGACGCTCCATTTTCACCATTTTTGTATAAAATGTCAGCTAATGCAGTGTGGGGCTGGCGCCAGCAGTGTGTATGGCCGTACGTTGGTACTGTCGGTAATGTGTTTATATAACATCCCTCACATTCCACGCTAAGAGCCTTCCACTCTCCCAAGTTCATTCAAGCAGGACACACACACACTAAGTCTGAGCACATGTGTGCAGAAAACTACACAGAGCACATGCAAACACTTTAAAGGAATCTACATGCATGTTCTCAGACACACACACACACTCCCAGTCTCAAATATCCATTGTGGCATTGCAGAGGGGATCCCAACACGCAACAGCAGCACTCTGGGGTGCAGAGGACGGAGTAGTTTAGTTTCTGAAGACATCCATCATCGGCAGGCAGGCCGTCAAAGCCCGGCGCTTAGGGCCTCAGTCTCTGATACCATTACTGCATCACTGTTACTGCCAACACCGTCACTGAAGGGCAGCAGAGGAAGGGAGGCTGCTAACGAGATATACTCGGACTAGGATAAAATACAGAGTGCGAGTCGAGTTAAACTGGAGTTACCTATTCATTCTAGGAGCTCTTTTACTAATATATTTCAGCTGGAATTATTGAAAGTCTAATGTGTCTGTGCATTTGAGAAAATGTGTGTGTGTGCTTTTCATGATGGTTTGTTTCTACACGCTGACGATAGTACACACATATTTTTTGTATGTTCGGGACATCTCAAAACTTTTATAAAGTCAAATTAGATTTGCTGCACAATTTAGCCAGAGCCAAAAAGCACCTTCAATGTCCCCCAGATTTTCGGTTTGGTTCTTTGGTTAGTTTTTCTGTTTGTCAGCTGGATTATGGGAAAACTGAATGACACTTGGTGGAAGAGTGCAGGCCAAGAAATAACAAATTCAACATTAACTTTGATTGAAATCACGGAGTGGATACTATACGCATTATTTTTACCTTATGATGCGCATAGTAAGAACTGGAAAAATGTGTTCTTTCAATTAACTACAGATTTTTTTTTTTTTAACTCTGTACCTAGTAAACAAATATGAATATGTAAATGTATATTCAGCCTTTATGTGTGTTTTCTAAGTGGTTTGGTTCCAAATAAAATTACTCAGCACACAGTAAATCATCCAGTTTGCATACAGTAAAATACACCATTGCTTTGTCATGGCAACATTTTTCATGTATGTGTTTGTAGTCAGTGCCAAAGCACCACAGCAATGGTGCTCAGTACCAAGAACGTAGAGCAAACCAAATGAACATGGCATAATAGGGCAGTTGTACACATCACATCTACTGCACCTCATTCTTTATTTTGCTCAAGGTTCCCAGTAGTGCACAGACCCATGTAAACAAAGCCTGTGATGGCATGTCTGCCAGAGAGGTGTGGAGCAGAGCTGGATGGAGAGCCACGGCTCTTTGTGGCATTGCCAGGCTCCGACACTCTTTGCCATCCTGCCAAATTCTCCTGCCGAAGACTCACCAGCCTTCCCTTATCCCCGCTCTCCTCCTCTTCCTCCTCACCATCTCGGCTCCATCTGTTGCGCTGGAATGGACTTCTTCGTCCTCGTCCGTTTGTTTTTTACCGCCATCTTGTTTTCTGGCTCCTTGCTGCACCGGAGACAGATGTCATCAAAGTCCCCGAAGTGCAGGAAACAGGAAACAACAACCTCTGCCACCCCTTTAGGATAATCCCTGTCTCAAATTAACTTTAACTGAAAAATGTTTATTTTTCAAGGTGTATAAATATTTTTCAATAACCTGTCGCCATTTATTTCCCCCTTAATTCCCCAGTGAGCTGTTGCGGTGATAAATAAAATAGAGCGGTTGACAATGGGGGACGTCAGAGAGCGTATGAGGGGGGGTTACGAGGCGAGTCAAAAGGCATTGAGTTCCCTCAGCCATTGTGTGTGTTGACACCCTAATCCGCCACAGCAGCCATGCAGGTGTTGTGCAGCATTCAGGTCTTTGAGGCAGCTTTCAGCGCACGCCATGGCACCTCTGTATTCACCCTGATGTCTCTACAAGGAAACAGTGGATCAGTGTTTCAGCGACTCACCGTCAGCTGTCACACAGCCACTGTGAGAAGCACATTTACAGCACAAAGATCCCCTTAGACTGTCTTTGTGTCAGCATTGTGCCACAGCCTCTTTCTCCTCAGCCATAATGACGACTGATTAAATCCCAGCTGTTTCGAATGCTAGGTGTCAGTCGAGCGGGGCACAGGTAAGCCTGCGGAGAACGAAAGGAAGGAAGGGCGGAGCCGCAGGAAGTAAAGTATTTCTGATGTGGGCTTTATCACGTCGCCAAGGTGTCAACTACAGAGGGAGAGAGAGGAATATGAGAAAAATATGTATCTGTTTATTCTATTATTCATAGTGTATCTTATTGTCACCCTGACATGTTAAGAATGCATGTCAGCTGCTGGTTTGAGGTGTGTGTTTTTTGGGGGAGCTTACAAAATGGATGTGTTTACCTTTTCCCTGAAAGCACCGCGCTGAATACCTGCGTGTCTGAGATGAGACTTATTAAATTTGATGAGTAAAAAATGTCTTAACGCTTTATCTCGCCTTTGTGTCGTCCCATTGGTATCTACCCCGAGCCAGACGCTCTCCTCAGGACGCCAACAGCGGCTAGAAAGATAAACAGGCCCGTGTTTTCCTCCTTTTACCCCCTTTTCTCTTCCCTTTTCATGATATGCAGTCATACGCCTGTAGCCCTTGATAATTGTGTAGTCAGTCAGAAATCCTAAACGGAAACTCTGAGTTTTGCTGTATCTGTCTGTCGGAGCGACAACAGTAAAGCGTGTTCTGATGACGCTTTGGGATTTTGGCATTTCCTCCTTTCTCCTGAGGGTTAGGTGATGGATGTTTGAAGGTTTGATCTGACACTGAGACTCGTCTGAATACGTGGAATCAAAGGAACATGCAAAGGAAAGTAAGCAGACAGGCTTTATTTATGAGGAAATGGACTCCGGGGAAACACACCCATCTCTATTCTGCTATACTTCTTTGCTACGGAAGAAATATTTGAAATTGGATGCATTTCTACAAAGATACATGTTTAGGCCGTCTCTATAAATTAACAACAACTTGATATGCATGAACTGAGCCTTTATCATTGTTGGGAAGATATGGGAATATCAGAAATCTGCTCTCAGAATAAACACACAGGAATGCTCACTACTCATCTATAAACACGCTATCAAAAGGTTCTTGGAATGGAACATAAAGCGTCTGATTTATTTTGTAGTTGTTGTTTAGGAGTTTATTTCACTCCATTATTGTCCGCTTATGTCAATTTGTGACGACTCATCAAGGATCACTTGACAACATTGCTTTTTTAGTATTTATGTTTTTAGGCACTGTCACTCTTTGCAGCGAGATGAAAGAAAACTAGGGGAGTTCAAGGGAAAACACCATGCAAAAAACCATCGGTTTATGGTTGACACCTTTGCCCCCAGGCCACCATGACAACGTAACTTTTCAATTGTTAAACTAGAATTGCAATTGAAAAACAATATAAGTTCCAACCTGAGTTAGTTAGTTTATATTAAGTTGGCTTCGATATTGAGTAAAAGCTAAATATTTTAAATAGAAGTATCCTCATGTTTGTGAATGTTGCTTTTATGTGATACTTTAAACCAAAGGAGGCCAAGTCAATGAAATAATTAATATTAATCAATGTCTGCATCGCCTTCTAGTGAATCTATATTTACTCATATATTGGAAAATCTGAAGTGAGTTGGGAGAATGCTTGCAAATGTAGTTCCAATAGTCCATTTGGCATCAAAATATAAATAATTATTTGACATTTCATTGAATGGATTGCTCATTCTTTTCAGCATGTCTTTGTCATTCGCACCTACAGAAAAAGAAGGATTTCTACAAAAAAATCTGTCCTCGTGCAGCTTTCAGAAACATTTTCAATTGTAATTCACAGGCTTGGATTGTACAGAGGGATACGTGAGTATTTACTGTAAATCTAAGTAGCTCAAGCCGTGCAGATTTCTGATTAAAGATCAATTTACAGGCCCAGAGTTAAGTTTTCTTTTCAGCGAACGAAAAGTTGTACACAATGGACCAACAGTAAATTAGGACACAAACTTTTTGTTATTCAAAGCTAAATCCAAGGGCATTCAGACAGAGAGACAAAGTTAGCCGGAGAGGAAAGAGAGGGAGATCTGTGCTGTGTCAGCAGTGTGCTTAAACCAACTCCAAAGATTAATCACAGGAAAACACATACAGCACATACACACAAGTACTCTCTTTTACACACACACAGGCATACACACACGCATATACCCACAGTTGTATATCTCACATTCCCAGCAGTTCAAAGTGTGGTTGGTTTGAAACAGATTAAAAACTGTCTATGAAGTGATGCATTGCAATTGTCATAGCAAGGGTGGGAGAGATCTTTTTTGCATAAAAATCCCCTCTTTCTTCCCACCGCTATCAGCAAAGAGATGGAGAACTCACTAATCCTGCTGTGGTCGCATTTGCATCGGTGGCAAATAAACAAAAGCACACCATTTTTCATCTCCAGCTTCTATATTAAACAGAGATGGCGGGGGTAAGGGAAGGGAGAGGAGGGAGAAAGGAGGGGGGGGGGGGGATGAAAATGAGAGAAAAAGAGGGGGCACCCAGGCAGACCCTTTGGTGTCAGAGATATGCCTGCTGATGTTTGGTCTTGGTAAATGGAAACTACTGTGGCGTGTTCGCCGCATCAATCCCTCCTTTCTCATTCCAGGTGGAGATGTGGCGGAGGAAAGGGTGACAGATGTGTGTACAGGGGGGGGGGGGGGGTGATGAGAGTAGATACAAGAGGACCTCGCCCTGAAATGTTGAAGACGGAACACTCTCGGCGCTCCTCCCTTTCACTGTGACCTTGTGACCTTTAAGGTACAAACTGAATCTCTAACGGCTCCTTGACCACACATAAAAAAACAAGGGGGCTGCAGCAGTCTGCTCTCATTTTTAATGTCATTATAAAGACGGGTTCAGAAACTTAACATGGACCACATCCTTCTGATTGGGAAACCCCCGAAGGTTGGCAAGGTATATATGAGGGGTTTAAGGATGATCATAAGGGTAGTGAAAACATTATGCCTCATCTTTTGAAGTACTCAAGAGGCAGGAAAATAGGGCAGGGTATTGGTACTGTGTTTGACAAGTTCTTTCAATTCTAGGACAGGGGCCATCATATTTACATTCAATTCATTGATTAATCTATTGATATTAAATGTAAGAAATGTGTCCATCCCAGCTTCTCAAAGTCAAAGAAGATGTCCTTAAAGGTCTAGTTTTATTTTTATGAAACCCAAAGATATTATCTTTAATATGAAATAAAACAAAAATTCAGAGGCTTTATAAAGCAGTCTGAAAAGCTCGCTTTAACACAAAGTCATTAAGACAATCATTTCCTGTACAGATAAATCCATTGAGATTAAGATTCCTTGAATTATAAACTAGAAAATAAGCGTTTATTATGCAGTACTCATTGGTGTTCTAATACCACAATCCACAGCCAAAAGTACACAAAACTTGTCCATCAGCACTATCAACATCCTCATCAACTCCATTGCCTCTGCCAACAACAGCTGGGAGATATCATTTCACATTGGCTGGTGTCTGATCAGCCCACGTTGAAAACAATTTATCGATTGGCCGTGGGTAAACCTGCAGCCCTTGACGCCTTTTCTTCCCTCTGACCCGTGAGAAAAGAGATTAGCTATTCAAGGCAGGCAACAGAGTGACAATCACCGCATCAGATCAATATTACTTATCTGTCCCTCTCTCCCTCTCTCTCTGCATTACACTCCTGGTACAGTAATACACCTGGAGGAACCTGTGAGTGTGTGGTGATTAGATTAGGTTTTTACTGTAAACACACACACACACACACACACCACACACACACACACACACACACACACACACACACCACACACACACACACACACACACACACACACACACACACCACACACACACACACACACACACACACACACACACACACACACACACACACACACACACACACACACACACACACACACACACACACACACACACACACACACACACACACACACACACACACACACACAGACAGACAGACAGAGATAAGAGAGATGCTGCTCTGCCTCTCTTGCAGCTGCCGTGTGAAGTGGAGAGGATAAAGACTACAAGCCCCGGGTGTTGGTTGGGTGCTCTCTGCTGAAAGGTTATTGGTTACCCATCACACCTACAGTATGGTTTCTTTTCTTCTTCTTGGTGTTGAAAGATACAGAAAGTTAACTTTGTTGAATTGTTGTATTTAATTAGCTTGCCGATCAAATTCTGGGGAAACCAGGTATTGTACACATCGTGGGATCAGAAAAAACAGGTTTGAAATCAAGCTAGTAAAAAAGGACTGGTGGGTGGGTGCGTTTGTACGTGTGTGTGTGTGTGTGTGTGTGTGTGTGTGTGTGTGTGTGTGTGTGTGTGTGTGTGTGTGTGTGTGTTGCATGCATTCGATTTGGAGAGGTAAACCTTTGTGGGTGCATCTGTAGCTATTGGCAAGTGTGAAGAATTTCAGTCACCATGTTTAAAAACCTGCACATGAACATGCTGTTGGAAAAAGGGTATGAGAGAATATAACTTCATACACTAATCTAATACGTCTGCAGGCTTAGGTCAAATACCTGAAGCATACTGAGAACATAACAAATACAGAGTAAAAAACAAGAGAATCCCAAGATAGTAACACTTTAATATCAGACATAAAAAATGACATAAAAACAGCTGCACATTTTTGTATTTCTAAATTAATTTCTTGGGATAACTGATGCCAAGTTTTCAAGAAAACCCCCCCCCCCATAAACCCAAGACTTAACTAATAAAGCTTTTAGTAAACCAAGACACAAACAACTGACTCCACCAACTGCCTTCAATCAAGGTCATCTGCAGAATTCAAATGTGTGTTGGTGAAATGCTTCCTTGTTCATTTGGATTGTTGTCATGGAGTCGGGTCTCCTGTTTGCGTCTCTCCTCACCACGTCTGTATTTCATAACGGCTTGCCTGCAGTGCGGCTGTGCGCTCGAGATGATTTTGGATGCAGGATACGTTGGTTTCAGATGAACCGTCGGCTCTCCTTCTCAGCCTTGTAAATAATTAGAATTCCCCGGCTGACTGCAGTGCCTGGACACTTCCATAATTACATTGTCAGTGCAGCGGCTGATTAAGGCTGGGCTGTGAAGTATGGCATTAGCTGCACTGTGTCTGCATGTAGAATAGAATGGATGACCCTCAGCTACCTTCAGCGCTCTGCAGGGACTCGCACTGCAGCCGACCAAGACTGGATCATGCTGGATTACGTTACTGATCGTGACCATTTACGAAATATCGTTTAGATACTCGCGCCTTTGATACATGGTTAATCTGTTAAAATCAACCAATTACAGTCTACTTTCTCAGTTTCCCAGAATGCACTTTACCATTGCCAAACTTTGAATACTCATGTATAGGCTGCGTTAACAATATGGCTGCACATCTTTTATTCCATTCTATTTCAATGTAAATTATATTATTATAGTGTTCTTAAAATAGTTCTGTGTTTTTACATTTTTGTTTTACTTGTATGTATGCACCACAACACCAAGTCAAATTCCTCCTACGTGTCAACCTACCTGGTAATAAACCCGTTTCTGAATCTGATGACAAAATATTGGGCAGCAACAATTTGAATGAATGATTCTCCTTATTCAATTTTATATTTTCTTTAGACTTTTCCAGGTGCTCATGTTCACAAACTAATATGCAAATAGTCATACGCTTAAACAATGTTTATCCGACCACACTGGGCGCACTTCATTTATATTTTTACATTTATTTGGCAGTTGTCTGTTGGTGCTTTTCATTCTGTTCTTTTGAGGCTTATTCTACAGGAGGAACCAGTTGAGTAGCTTTCTAACGTTTGAGTAGACTGACACTCTGCATGTTTAAGAGCTGAAAATACTTGTGTTTATGAGCAAGAAGAAACATTAGCCTGAGGAAAACTGTTGCAGGAATGCACAGGTGCATCGCTTAAAGCTGTTTTCTCAGCAGTGATGAAGAGGTTTCTGCAAGACTGTTTCCTCTAAGCAGTGCTAGAACAAGGAGTGTTGCATGTCAAATCTTGCTTAAGAACAAGTACAAAAGTATTGGTATCAAAATATACATACACCCATTCAAAATACGAAAATTGTGGTTTATTTATTATAATAGGTGATACAATAATGTTTAGTATTCTGCTGGGAAGCTTAATCCATAATAATATATTGAAATTTTAAAGTAAGTACAGCTGTAGAAATATAATTAGTGGAGTAAAAAATAAATGATTGTGAAGTGGAAGTACAAAGTTTCATGAATGTATTTTCAAGTAAAGTACAAGTACCTCAATTGTACTGTGCTTAACTCAACGCCACCACTGCCTTTAACGCACACTTCAAAAACTACTAATAGATGTTTTTAGACACAACAAATAGCAGGAAAAACAGGAGATAGTGTAATTGTTTGATTCTGTATGAATTGTTTCCAGAAATGTGCTATATGTGTCATGTTTTCTTTCAGTTCATTCCATAAACTTCCTAATAGTATGTCAGAACAGTGGGTTAAAGCTTTTATGAACTACATTGGAAGCATGCATCTTCTCTCTGAGATGAACCATCCCTCTAAGACCTTTGTCGCATGTCCCATCTCCCTCACTCCTCCTGCCCGTCTCTCAGCTCTCACTGCAGAGAAACGGTCATCTCGATAGCAGCGCTGATGATAAAGATGGTGATGGATATTTAACCTGACTACACTCGCTGATTTATCACTGGGTATGATAGGTTACTGTATCGTTCATCTCTGCTGGGTTAAGCTCCAGTGTAGGCAGAGGAGATGACTCCCCCTCCCTCCCTCCTTTCCTCCCTCCCTCCCTTTCCCCTGACCTTGCAGCTTTATGACTGCAGTAATGCGCTGCAGATGAAGAGAGGAGCAAATCCACCGGAGATAATAGACAAAATCATCTCCACGAGGTGGTGGAATAAAAATCCCCAGAAAAACAGACAGCCTGTGTGCTCTTGGACACCCCTTTAAGCAACTCTAGTGTTGTTAAGTAATTATCCCTGCCCACAGAGAGAGAAAACATTTGTATGGAGTGTTTGCCGTTTCGCACGTACACTAAATCTTTAAAGAACGGATTGAGGACTAAAAAATCTGTGGATCAGTAATTAAATTAGGGATTTTTTTACAAGTAGGAATCTGCATGCATGTATGTATTTAATGCATGTGCATAATACCACTAAGCAGGGCTTGTATCAGTGGATTTATACATTGGCCTCCCTCCTCCCACTGCTGTCCTCTTCACTAACAATCCACTTAAGATTCACAAGAGAAATAAAAGACATTTAGACGAGAGATTACGGTAACATGCTGCACCTGTTGATCAGACAAGCTAATGGAGCACATTGGCTGCATAATGAGAGGAGAAGGAGATGGCAGGAAGAAGATTGAGTTTGGAGTTAATAATTGATGAGGAATGAAAAGAGGTGACATTTCTGAACCTGCTGACTGAGGGTTCACCAGACTCGTGCTCGTAGGCTGGTTTCCCCGGTGTTGACCTCGGGGAGGCGGGGCAGGCCTACATGCTTGCAGCAGCTACAGGAATGCAAAGCATGACAAGGAGCAACCCCCCCCATAATGCTTGTGTATACTCCTGCACAGGTATGTGAGTGGGAGAGGAGCTACTGTACATGATGCAACGGTACGCACGTGGGTGCATGCACTGAAATGTATTAGTGATATACCAATATCTGTTTTCTCATGAGGTTTTTTTGTAATCCCTTATTATCAAAAGGCCAAAATGTGTTCCAGAAACTACTGCCTCATCTACAAACAAAATCCCTTACACAAACTAACTTCGGTTTTCCTTAACTGTTGTCTGTCAAGTTGTGTTAACAGACCAAATTATAGTCAAAATACGACTAATACATATAAGTTTAATTCTGCAAATTAGCAAAACAAAAGCAGGGCACTTTAAACAAGCAGCACCAGATAATGGAGTTGAGATCATATAAAATAATATTTTAAGATTACGCCTGACTTATCTCATTTTACTTTAAATAAATAAAATTACATGTAGCTGCTGCTATTTACCAAACCCACTTACAATGAGTGCAAACAACCATGAAGATGCAAACTAAAAACATGCAGGTACATTTTCTTAAGTAAGCCAAACTATTGTTATTGCTTGTGCATTAGCTTCAAATGGGTTAAACCGTGTAAGAATTGTAATATATACTTAGATATTAAAATGACAAAAAAACAAACTAAGTAGGCCATCCGAACAAAGAATACAAAAAATGCCCCGTGTTTGACCCTGAGAGTGAGGCAGGTCAGGAGGAGAGGGGATGGGAGAGGAGGAGGGAAAGGGAGTCGGGCTTAGCGCGAGGGGGAGGCAGAAGAAGGTGGAGGACGGGTGTCAGGACGGAGCTCAAGGAGCAGTTAGAGAAAATAAACAGATGGGAGCTTTGAGGATATTCTATCTGAAGCTTAGTCCTGTTGAGTATAAATATGGTGGCGGGTAAGCCATCTAAATAGGCCTGTGTTTACCTGTCTGCACGGCCCAAATTAATCACCCATGCCGCCACGAGCCGCCGGGGGAGGGAGGGAGAGGGGGGAGGGCGGTGGGGAGTTAGGAGTGTAAACACGGCTAAAAGCTACTGGTTGGCACCATTTTGTTTTGGTTAGGATACAGAGTGAGTGATTAGGCTGCTCCGCTGTGATGAAGGGTGGCAGGAGTGATGGAGGACCAGTGTGTGTGTGTATGTGTGTGTGTGTGTGTGTGTGTGTGTGTGTTCAGTTTTTGAGTGCTGTAATGAATAGTTGCCAAAATGTGCTAAAATACCAATCTTTTAAATGTGTTTTTTCTTTTATATACACTGCACATATTTTAAGAGCCATTATTCATAATCTTACTGTGGTTACTTTTTATATTTATTCTCTTGTAAACATTTAATTATTTCACTTTTTTTACAGTTTAATTTCACTTACTGTGTTTATGTAAGCACCATGATACAACAAAGGCAAATTACTTGTATGTCTATACCTACTTGGCAATACATCTGATTCTAATGCTACATTTGGAATTTTACACAATTTAAGTACATCGCCTGGACTATGGGACAGGTGGGTAGTTTTATAATGTTACATTTAAAGCCTTAATCATGGGTCAAATTTAAAACCCATGTGACCAATAATGAAATGGATTGTAAACCCAACCATACAAATATGAATATGTCAATCAAACTGGCTTTGGATTACACCCATTGTCTAATATTTCTGATACAAGAACAATATCAGCCAACTGATCTATAAGAAAAGCCTTGTATGCATCTGTACAGATTAGCACAACAATCTTCAGTCCCGCACATATGACTTGTATCTCCATTGTGCTGCACCTCTGCTGATGGAATAAGGAGTCAGATAAGATGTGGCGCAGTGAAAGGAAAGGCCTAGGGTTGCGTGGGGGGGTCATAGCGTTTGTTCTGGATTTTCCATTATGTGATTTGGCATGCTGATGCCTTTCATTTCAATCATTAGAATTCAGCCGGGATCAGGGGGGCTTTCAGGTGCAGGAGAGGAGCTGCCTTTGGATTAGCGGTCCACGTAACCACGGCAGGATAGACTCCAAACGAGGCTGATTATCATTCCATTTCTCCTACCTGACACGATTAATGCAGTTTTTTAACCTCTTCTTTTAAAAAGGGGGGAAATGGTTTAATTTAATATATGCTCTGTGTTTAATCATAAGCCCTGCGTTTTAGGGCCTATGCTAAATTATATTAGTGGTTTCAGAGCAACAGAGGCCACCGTGACGGAGTTCGGCTCCTTGAGTTTAGCAAACTCCAGTTCCTCAGAACTTTCTATGTGCATAAAGTTTAGAAGGAAGTAAAGTGAGACATGGGAATATAGTGGGTACCAGAAGTCGGGCCGTTATCCACTGTATGGATCACCATTGTCATATTGATTGTTGAAATAGTTAAGAGTCATGCAAAGAGAAAGGAGGAGTAAATAAAGACCAATGCAAGAAAGTCGGTAGCATACTACGTGGTAGGGTCAATTTCTTTAGTCAAGACTATATAAAACATCTTAATGTTGAAGCATTTTGGTTCAGCTTGTGTTTTTATGCTAACCTATTGTAGATCAACTCAATATAAAGATATAGTTCAAACAAAGACATATTTTACAGCACTACCTGTGCAATGGCAGCTGTAATTTATGTTAGAATTGATTATTTGGATTTGTTTTTTCCCTTTTTCAAAAGTCACAGTATTCCCAGAACCCACCAATTAACTTATTGATCACAATAATAAAAGAGCATATAGCTATAACTTTGAAAAAAAAAAGAAAGGCCAATGTCGCAATAAACTGCAATTATCCTTCTTAATATAAAAGCAATACAGTTATTTGCCACATGGAAATCACTACGGTCATGTACCTTTTGTGGTTTTACACTATGAAAACTGCTCTTGATATTTAGTGTGTCCTTGTTCAGTACCAAACCTCAATGTGTGCAGTTTACAAGCCGTAAAAGCAGCAGGCCCCTTTTTTGACAGCAGAGTCTTTTACAAGCCTCAGCAACTGTACACCAGGCCGCATAAATACAGTAAGCCAAGTAATTTCTGCCTCGCTGCAAACTTTTCGGATTCCATGACTTTCAGGGCGGCGTGAGCAGAGAAGAATGGGCTGTTACGACATGCGAGAGAAGTAATGCCTTTTAGTCTTTCTGACATGTTTGTCTTGGGCTAATTCCTCTCCACACCACGGCAGCCACGACCTACCGAGTCAAACGGCTCTGTCACACCTCTTTTCTCTTGCCAGTTCTATCTCTTCTCTCTTCACGGGAAAAGGCCAAAGGGTTTTCCTTGGTTTCTGTAGTGTGAAATGCAAACTGTCATTAACTGGGAGAGGGCAAGCGGAGGGGCTTACAGGGGAGCCATCAATACAGATGATGAGAGGGGGGAACAGAGAAAGCCTCTCTCTTCATTGTGTCTCAATAACTTTAAAAAGGAAAGTAATCCATTCTGCTCTTAATTGCATGCCACGTCCCCCGATGTGTCTTCCCCCCATCTCAGCACAATGTGGAGGAGGCAATATTTAAACAGACTTCCCAAGATTCCCATTTCAAACGCTGTAATGAGTTTTTAAAGAATATAATGGTCTATATTATATTATACATTTTTAGCAGGAGGAGGTGAAGAGGAGGAAAAAAGGAAGCTTTCCCTGTTAAAATTGGGTTCGTCTTTCAGGGTTGGGAGCTGAAATGTATGTGTGCGTGTGAATGTCAATGGCTACAACACGTGTGAAGGGGACATGAGAAGTGAGAGGCGCGACGGGAGACAGAGCTCTGAGGATTAAGGTCTAATTTCTCCTGTTCTTTCACTGAGACTCTGCAATCCAACAGATTGATTGGGACTTTTAATTACACAGCAGTAATTATGGGCCAGATCTAGCATTTGAAAAGAAAGAATTAAAGTTCATTTTGCTTTGCTAATTATCAAAGCTTGAAGCTTGTCCTGGTGTGTGTGTGTGTGTGTGTGTGTGTGTGTGTGTGGTGTGTGTGTGTGTGTGTGTGTGGTGTGTGTGTGTGTGTGTGTGTGGTGTGTGTGGTGTGTGTGTGTGTGTGTGTGTGTGTGTGTGTGTGTGTGTGTGTGTGTGTGTGTTGGTGTGTGTGTGCTAAACCAAAGCCCCTCCGATGCCAATGGCAAGCAGGACCCTGGATCACAGATACTCGGTAATTAAGGCAAAAAGGTTAGTTCCGAAATAAAAGATGAGCGAGCTTATTTAGAGAAAAAAGCTAGCGGAAAAAACACTTCTGATAGGGAAAATCGGATCCCGTCTTTCATTCCTCTAATTCTACTGGATCGAGCGCCACTTTACTATCTTCCCTCGCAAATTACAACATTTCACATTCATCAGCCTTACACGCGAGGGGCTGCAGAACAGTAGCTCGGTCTGGGTAATTGGGTTGATATTTTTTTTCTTTCCTCATCTTCTTCAATAATAATAAGTCCAGTCAGCCTCGCTCCCTCGGCCTCGTCCGGTCGAATCTGCACTTGCTGACATGCAGCACAGTAGCTATGTGCTTCTAATTTTTACATTACATTGCATTAGCTTCACCAGGTTTAAGAGGGAACCAATACAGGAATCATTTTATGGCGAAAAGCAGGAACTACGATTTGGGCTCAGGAGTCAATCTGGCGCCTGGTGATGATGGTGGTGGAGTTAGCGGGTTGGCAGGCCTGATTAGACCGTCTTAGGCTGGGGAGTCATATATGTGCTATTTCGCTGATAGGCTGCGAATCTGGATTTCCTGCTCCAGTGCGCTCATGGAGCTAAACCCATCCAACCGAGGAGGCTAGGCAAAGTGGGGAAGGTGATTTCCTCCATCACACACACACACACACACACACACACACACACACACACACACACACACACACACACACACACACACACACACACACACACACACACACACACACACACACACACACACACACACACACACACACACACACACACACACACACACACACACACACACACACACACACACACACACACACACACACACACACACACACACACACACACACACACACACACACACACAACACACACTCAGAGTCACACACATGAACATCATCGCCTCGGCACAACCTCATGAAATCTATTTGAAATTGTCTGTCTATGTGTGTGACAAAGAGCGAAATGTATTCATTGAAGGGTTCTGGGTGGGGGAAAAAAGGATAACATTTACTGGATACTGGATAATTTTTAACCTATTTTTGGGATGTTTCTAAGTTAGTGAGCTTTCGGTCGCCCCAAGCTGCCATTTCAGCACCGTCTTACTTTCTCCTTCTACTGTGTATTTCTCTTTCAGTCCGTTTTGTCTGTCTGTCTGTCACCTGAGCCTGCCCACCTGCATGCAAGACGCTGCAGCAGCCTTCTGACCATTTAGCGGGGACACAATTACGCAATTGTGCGAGCAGACAAATGCCGTGTAGGACAGTTGGAGACGGTATTTGTGGGGTAACGCAATCTCCCACTATCCTCCTGCTCTTTCTCCCCCCCCCCCCCTGGCCTCCCTACAGTCCTCAACCTCAACACCCCTCCCTCCACACCTTCTCCCCCCCCTCTCTGTCATCCCAGGCTTGTCCATCTCAGCCCGGGGAACAGTGGGGAAGCTGTGTGTGTCGGCTCTTCCCAACAATTACCTTCAATTACGGCTCACTGCAGTGTGGCCTAGTGAAAGGCTTAGCCATTAGGAGTCTCTCTCTCTCACTCTCTCTCTTTCCTCGCTCAATTCTGGAGTCTGGCCAGGCTCCATGTGAAAACGACCCAAATAGCCCCCTGCTCACTTTACACGCCCCGCAGCTCACTTTACGTGCTCCAGCCCCAACCAGAATACCTCACCAGCACTCTGTTAATTCACATCTTTCCCTGCCTCAGTTCTCTCCCCTCTTCTTTTTTCCCTCAATCTCCCTCCCTCCTCCACCTGGCCTCTTCTTCTTCTCCCCCCTCCTTCTTCCCCCCCAGCTGCCTCCTCTTCACAGTCTTCCTTTCTTAGACTTCTCCTCTGCCGGGACCTGATCCTGTTTGCGGTAGTTGGAGAGTTCAGGGGCAACAGGGACAATAGATACTCTGGGATGGGAAGCATCTCATTCAGAATATACTGAGGCGTATAAACACACAACAAATTGAGCATTTCAAGGTTTTTGAGTAAATCTGGAATTTATTTTTCTTAGGTTTGGATGTAGGATACTTTTAGCTTCAACCTTTTTTTTTGTGGTTTTCAGTGTGTGAGGGTACTCAATCCGCCTGGCTACTGTATCCTGTCAACTCTCTCTTATCTGATCACCTCAGCGGGCCGGGTGCGAACACACAGCGCCTTATCTCCGGGTGTTGTATTTCTATTCCAGAGATAATTAGCATAGCGTTTGTCCTAAACCCACTATGCTACACACACAGCTTAAAGGGGGGGGGGGGGGGGAAGGTACGTCTTATTTAGTATCGAGCACAGGAAACAATACGGTGTGTGTAAGCCCAGTCTGCATCCCTGTCCCTGCTGCAGCTCTGGGCCTGTGGACAAGGAGGTCCAGCTCAGAACAGGACAGCTGTGTCTGGGATCACACTTCTCCGTTACAGAGGGGGCTGACCACGGCCCAAAAGCAGCCCAAAGACCGTCCCAGCAACCCTCCTCACCTCCCTGCTTGCGTGCCCAGGAAACCCCTCCAGGGCTCCCCCGGCCGCATCCAAACCTGGGCATCGCCGCTGCCGTTTGTGCCTCTCGCTTTCAAGGCCGGCCAAGAGCCTCTCCTCCTCTCTGCTCGTTCTCAGCCGAGAGCCTCCCCCTGCCACCTGGCACTGGGCTCGGCTCGCTGCTCAGAGTGTGTGTGTGCACGTACAGTGTGTGTGTGTGCGTTTGCATTGGAGAGTGTACCTTTGGCTCGGTGTTACGGTATATGCCAGTGCTTTTGTTTGAGAATTGTTCGAGTAGGTGTGTGTGTGCACGTAACATCATTGTACATGTTCACGACTGTGTGTGCAAGAGTGTGTGTGTTTGTGTGTGTGCGCTTAATACCCCCATCCTCTCCTGCACCGGGGGACCTTTCTAAAAACGCGTCAGTAATTTTGGCTCCGCAGCCGGCGACAACACGGTTGGTTTTCAGCGCACCACCGGCAGGGCTTACCGCTCAGCCGGGGACGGCCAAGCAGACACTTTCCCTGGACAATCCCCCAGCCTTACCCGACCCAACCCCCCCACACACACACACTGCAGCATCCTCTTCCAAGCCTGCACTAACACGGTAAAGGAATACTCGGATTGATCCAAGGGAGTGGCCAATTCCAATTTCTCCTCAAGTAGATACCTTTATGATGATGATATGCACGTGCTTGTGCAAGTGTGTATTTTATTATTTCTGAGCCGTTTGCTTACTATTTATGATATTAATATGGCTGTTGGCTGGTGTGCCTTGGATCTATGGCAATAAGATAGGAGTTTGTGGGAAAAGAGAAGGCTTTTTTAAATTTATGTTAGTCAAATTTTGCAAATATGACAGCTGCAGATATACAGTCGATCAATTCAGAGAGCAATACAATATATTAGTCTGTGCCGCCTGTCTTCTCCTTTCAACTCAGTGCCATCAATTGTGCAGCTGTGCCAGGGCTGTCAGTGTTCTGATTTACTGCTGTTTTGCTTAATACACTGTAATGAGTCTGTTTATAAGGATGCAGAGAAACCACCCACATTCACTTTCATCCTGCAAGCAACAACGGCAGTGTCCATGAATGGCAACACAACTGTAGATTATTTTTTTTTTTTAAAAGGGCATGCATTTGAGGCGATCAGTTGATCAGCCTGCGGAGACGAGAAAGCAGCGACTGTGTCTAGACACGGCCCATAAATCAGGCGTTTCACATTAATAAAACCAATAACAAAACTGTCTATTAATCATGGGGATGTATACATTTCGACAGACGGTGAAAAATAATGTTTCCCCCTCCACTGAGTGCTACTCACACCGAATAACAATACCAATTTTGATGTTATAAAACTGTCATTGACTTAAAAAGGGAAGAAAATAGGTCCTTTACTAAAAATATTGCAGTTTGTCTTATACTGTATGCTGCTCCCCCCTGAGGTTGCACACACACATACCCGCAAACACACACAAACCTGCCATTGTTTGCCAATTTAACAGAAAATATGACACGTTCCTTTTGGAAAGGTTTCTTCGAGCTGTTGTTTATCTGAGTGGAAATATCCTCTTAAGTATTACAAAACACTCCCAGCTGCTGCCAATAAATACAGAAACTCAGCCTTCAAAATGTTGGTTTGTTTTTGTACGGGTGTACGTTGGCATTTTGGTCCCGTTCCAAGCTCCGTCTGACACTGTGATTTTTGTGGTTTGTGATAAGAGGCAAGTCAGGAAAGTTGAGATGAGAATCTTCACTCTGTTCTTATTTGTGCTGTTGTTTCAGCCATGTCAGATAGTGTAAACACACTGCAACAACTGCGATACAACTCAGGGGTTATCAGATCTGTAATTGTCTGTGTCTCTTTTGAGAAAGCGCACCGCTGATTCTTCGGGTAATATCTACAAACATAATCCGCAGTCGACTTGATGCGCTTAAACTGGCTCCTCTGTCTCAGAGTGGGAGCGCTTGCATGAGTGTGTATCACCGAAAAAAGCACAATAGAATACACCCCATAGAAACTGTTTATTTCCGAATGTGTGTGTGTGTGTTTGTGTACGACTGAAAGCCATGTGTGTTCCGCATGCATCACGTCGTCCTGATAAGATTTGAGCTGTTTTTCTAATTAGAAGTTGCTGGAATTGTGATCATTATTTTCCCCTCAATTAAATGATACAGCCTCCTGCAAAAGGAGTTTCTAATCAGTTGTAATTAATGCCGTGGAATTTCTCTCATTGCCTTCTGTTTCCAGTCCCCACTAAAACTAAAACAAAAGCCCTGCCTTTATATGCTCTTTACTGAGGTTATTAATGTCTTATTGCGGATGTAATCTGAAAGTAACGGCACATTTGACTTGTTTACCAATGCAGAATGGAGAATATATTCCCCCATTCCACTGCACAAGCAAACATTAGCATTGTTATTAGCTATGTGATTGGTATTTTAGTACAATGTGGTTTTACCAATTCAAATGAATATAGTATAAAAGGTCTCTGTAAAGCACTTTGTAAAAAAAGAGTCCACAGATCTCTCATACCTAAGGAATTCAATGTTTTATTGTGTATTAAAAAAAATATGAATCTAAACTATAGCTCAACAAAAACAATCATAGACCAAAAGGCCAATCGTATTTCAGGAAATTCTGAAGAAACGTCCCAGTCTCAAATATCTTCATGACATTTTGTATTTGGGGTCCCAAGAGGATGAGTTCTAATGATTTCAATAATCAACAAGTGCCACCTTTCAGTTGGACTTAAAATAAATACTGAAATCTCTTAACTTGCCATATTATCATTCAAAGTTATAATGAAGACTGGCCTGAAACAAAATCAATGAGGGTAACCAGAAATCCTGTGTGTTAACACACCTAGATTCTCATTTGGAAATTCAAAATGACAAAAATAATGGGAAAATAAAATATTCTTTGATCTGTTTATGTCTTTAAGACAACATGTAATTTCCAAATACTTCTTCAACTGTTTCTCCCATTAGTGGAAAAGTTAAGTTGAAAATTACCTTAGGCCACCGTGCAAGCTCAGTTTTCCTGAAGTCAATATTCATCTTTGCAAAGTGTTCAAACGCACAATACATGAAGATCTGAGCCATACAAGCTTACACATGCTCCCTGCCTGCCATTCACTCAGTCATTTAGTCAGTGTGTCTGTGGATAAGGATCTGGATGAGCTCAGGTGATTACACTCTTTAGGCCAATGCTAATTGCAAGGTCTGTGCTCTAAGTACTGTAAAAGTATTAATTAAAGCGAACCATTAATCAAGGCCGTTGGCAGGCGAACCGAGGGGAAGACAGCGAGGAGGAGGAGGGATCGTGAAAAAGAAGAAAGGAAGATTTTTGCAGAATGAGAAAAATACTTTGCAGATTTTTTTCTTTCACTTCCTCTGTGTGTATGTGGGTGTAGGTGGAGGCGTGTGTGATCTGAAACTGTTCCAGTGCCTTGCAGAGGGAGGAAAAAGATAAAGGGTAAAAGGGTCACAAAGGTCGCTTTGGATCATGTCAATTGGACTTTTGCAACAGGAAGCATTATAACAATGATCCTCAAAATCTAATAAAAAAAGTCAGAGGTGCAACAAAGAGCTGAACAGTTAAAAGGTTTCTCTAATGGCTGTTTTGGATAACCTTCGTAATACAAGTTCTGAGTGAAAGCAATACAGTTTCTCAATAAACTGGCAAACAATTACTTACTAAGTGCTGATAAAATACGAGTGTTTAACTACAGATCCTTTACTTTTAGTAACAGTTTTTTACAGTGCACTTTTGTCTTTTAACTATATTTGTTAATAGACAAGTAGCTAAGGATAACTTTATGAAGAATTTACAAAATGCTTGAAATCCAAAATATATGCTCAAAAATATATCATATATTCTTTTATTCCAACATAAACGTATTCTTATTTTCTTTGGATGCAAAGGGTATCCGTCCGTGCACAAGTGTTTCAAGAAGTGCACCATATAAAACAGTTAATGGTTGCAGCTTAATATTTCAGGATGTGGACTAATATGACGGTACCATATGTTTGGATTTTGCCTATTTAGAATTGAAGATGAAGGCAGCATCTTCCCACCAACATGTAACATGGTGTTAAAATGCTTTTTTTTATAGTATACTATAATCGCTGTTTATAAAATGTTTATAAAAATGAAATCACTCTTAAGGATGTTTTGGCTTAAATTAATTTTTGACTTATTAGGCTCGTTACAGGCTGTTACAACCCCATTTTTTTATTCAGCTATATCGAAACTCAGGGGCGCCGTAAATGTAAATGTAATTAACCTTTCATCAATCTTCAATAATTAACATTAATAGAACGTTATATTGATAAAGTACTCACTAAACTTACGATTCATTTAACTTATTTTCTTCCAAAAGTTAATTATCCAAAGCCTCTGTACACCCCCTTCTATTTACATGTAATGGTTTGGTCCTGCCACCAAACGCGGTGCGGCACCGGCACTTGCAGAGAGTGAAAGCATGTGAGGAGGGATGCTAGTACTTAGCCTACGTACGTGTGTTGAAACTATCAAGTGTTTCCATTTATTCCAAACAAACCATAGTGCCACACGTGAGATTAAGCAGGAGAAACATAGAATTAAATATAAAGGGATTATAAAGAAGAAGTAAAACATGTTATTATAAAAGGAAATGGTTTTACTTCAACGCTCATAATTAACTTGCAGAGCTTTAAGTTCCAGTTAATGGTCATCTTGATTAATTTCCCTCTTATTTTCTTAAGTTTACCTCCACTGCAAAGCTTATGTATGAACCCCTTTTCACGAATAACTCATGTTTGTTCTTCAGAATAAGTTCAGTGCTCCAACCTATATGAAACGGCTGTAATTTGGCCAAACAGTGTCATGTTTGGACATGGAAAATATTCACATTCTTTGCAGTATTCACAAGTCCCCCCTGACTTAAAAGTTAAAATTATACACTGCTTCTTATTAAAAGCTCCGATTATTGCCCTGAGCCTTAATTTATACATATGCATGTATTTAAGCTCTAAATATGCAGACGGACGGAGCAGCAGTGAAATCCTATTATATCCTACCTGTTAGATGTAGAGTAGTACGCCCTCTGACTCTCAGCAGAATGGGACTGCAGAGACAAAAGGCATCAGTGCTAAACGACGGAGGTGATTTTAATCACATGCTTTTATAGAAAGAATGAGTGAAGAAAAAATAACATCTGAAAACCAATTCAGCGAACAAAGGCCTGAGTGTTCCCTTGTGGCGGGATCGAAGAGGAGAAGAGGACGAGTGAAGGAATGAAAGCGGAGGAATAGGGTGTTATCGTGGTTTTGAGTCAGTGAACTAAAGGTTGGGGTTCAGAAAGGAGATGAGGAGGGGAGGGAGGGAGAATTAGAAACCCCCTTCTACTCAGCGAGGATATTTAATTTCTATCTCTTTCTGCCCATCGCAAACCCGATGATCATTTTCATGTCTGTTCCCACTCTCTCTTCTTTCCCGGAGCCGTCATTTACAAAATGGCTGCTGCGGGTTGGAGGATGATGCTCAATTTGTACAAAGTCAAAAATGTAAAAGAGGCTGTGAGAGATGGGGGGTCGGGGTCGGCGCTCGGGTTTCCCTAATGGCTGCGCGGGGATCGGCCCCTGTTCTGATTGGCCTGTTAAATGATTTTCTGGGCTCCGGGCCCAGCCAGGTCTCCGTCAAGTCTTTGTCCCGTGACAGACGGACAAAACTGGTAGAGAAGAGGAAGCGCTGTCCAGATAGGAGAGCTAATGAAAGGGGAAACGGACACGTTGGAGGCCGACGTGCTTTAGCGATCAGACAGTGAGAGGGTTGTGTCCCGCTGAACGTGAAGAAGAATATTCAGTCGGTAAAAAGGTTAAGAAGAAAGATTGATACTTTGCTTAAGAGACAAAAATACTTTAGTTTATGGTTTAAAAACCACAAGAACAATGATGGCATAGAAGTTATAATGAACAGCCATTCATAAAATGAAAGGCTAAATGTTAAAAATGTAGTTGTCATCAAAATCTAAATCATTTAAGGTCCAGCATGATTTTTATTTAAATGTTTTGGCTTGGTACCAAATTAGTTTTTTGTAACCTAAACCTGTTATTTTGAAAGAAGAGGGGGCTCTGAAGTCTCCAATTTTGTGAATGATTTTTTGCAAATATTCAATTTTGAAGCAAAGTCACCTGAAATGATAGTATAGCGACAAAATGACAAAGACAAAATGTATCCAAATCCAAAATTCCGTGCAAGAATGTATACATTTTTACAAAGAGGGGTTCAATGGGAGCCATTGAATACTGGTTTAACGCAGGGCCCCCTAGTGGGTTAAACAGGCCATGGAGATGATGATTGTCATTATTTTCTGACAAATCTCAGCCCAAATAACTGACAAACTACAAAACAGAAATTAAAAGACTAATACAAAATATATAAGTGTAATCTCTTTATGCAACACAATATCTTGTTTTGGTTCTTAAAAGGAGTTGGGCATGTGTTTCTAGTGCAACCTACTGTTAGATTAAGAAGCTAATGGCTCACTGCAAATAAAAGCAACTGCAGAAAAAGCAAGTCCATCAGAAAGTTGGTCTTATCTACTAAAATCAGGTTAAATGAGAAATGATTCCTTTTGATAATGTCTTTGAGAACACAAACTGTCCTCCACCACTACTCAGGTAAAACCCACTAAAATCAAAATGTCTACAGTTATTTAAGCAGGCGTAAGGAGGGACTTCAAATCAGTAGAATTATTCATGGTCAAAACTTTCAAAATCAAGACAATTATTTCCAGTAACCCAGCCACGCTAAAATTCAGCCCCCTGAAACCAAAATCTCATTAATCTTGTTTAACGTACAATTTAGCCCAAATGTAGGTTTATATGGGTGCGTGAAAGGCGTCTATGCAGTGCAATTGTACTGCAGCAGAGAGGAGGAGGAGTCCGTTAGTGAGGCAGTTCAGTGCAGGCAGATGAAGGTGCATTAACTATTTTTTTCCATTACTGTTTAACTTATCCACGCTCTTTCACAATCCCTTTTACAAGGTCAATGTAAAATTAACTTGAAATGTATACCTCCTCCAGCAATCACTCCTCAATTCGGAAATGTCTTTTATGCTGGAAATTGTGGGAGTGGAGAGGAAGAGCGGAGAAGACCCTCGCAGACCTACTTTCTTTTTTTCTACCAATCGATGTTGATAATGTGGAGAGTTCTCAATTAATTAAACTTGTACATGCAGTGCAAAGTTGAAAAAAAAGAAAAAAAGTGCACTTATGTCATGCCGTGAAAGTGGGCAACTTATCAAATACAAATTAATTAGTGTTTTGCATCCGTGTTCGGAGCAATGAATTGCATTTAGAAAATTAAAAAGATATGGCTGGCTCTTCACTCCGGCTGTGCAAGTATCATTTATTACTAGAAAAGTTTAATAAAAAATACTGCAGTGCTGCTCTAATTTTAGATATTTAGGCACTGGAATGGTTTTCCTACTAGTTATACCCTGGGACAATACTATTCATTTTAATTAATATACATGTGAAAATGGGGTTAGAGATAAACATTATGCTTGGTGTCGGAGGGTGAGTGTCGCCACAGGTTATGCAGGGCTTTGTCTCATTGCATAAATCATATTTGAGTTAAAATGTGGATACAGTTTTCCCTGTTTATGAGCCATAAAAAGGTCAAATGATGAGGTGTCTGAATGTCAAGCGACCGCTGCCTGGACCTTTAGGTCAACACAAACCAACATGGGTAATCATCACTCAGAATTACACAGTGACATGAGTCCTTGTGGGTATTTCCACCTTTAAAACCAGTCTGTGAAAAGGGTTTTTAGTGCCGGCTGCTCCAACAGGAAAGCTAAAAGTGATACGTCTATCATATTTGACATTTCACTCAGGAATTTGAATATGAATGCGATAAAGGGAAAGCAAACGCTCCCTCGCTTCCCTCAGAGCCAGTGTTAGGGCTTCCCTCATGAAAGGTGAGGATATGTATGGGGTTTTACTGCTCCGTCGTCTTCACCCAAAGTGGCGAATGCGCCGCACTCTGCCCACTCTTAACGACTTTAGAGCCTTATCTGGCCTCTCCATTGAATTCTCCTTCAGACATCTTGTTCATTAAATCCTTTCATATAGTCCTTTGCTATTCCTCCGTCCCTCTCTACATTCTGTTGCTCTCAGAAGTTTAAGGTTTTGTGTGTGCGCACCTACAGTACTATTATGCGGCCGTGAATACCGGCGCTGTTGGGTGAGTGAGCAGTGGGAGGCTCGGATGTAGAAGGCGAAGCATTAAGAGTTAATTAACGGCACGTCGGAAAAGCAGGCATAATAGTACACCTCAGAAAAAGACTTGACATTGAGATGGACGGATAAGTCATTAATTGGTTTTCTTATTGGTACAATGGCGGCGGCAGAATGGAGGAAGGTCAAGGCGACTTTGACAGGGACCACAACTATATTATGCGCAGGAGTGCCGGAGTATGAAAGGGGACAGATGCAAAGTCGATGGGAGATAAAGGAAGCTGTGAAACAAAGTAATTACACCTGAGATGTAGGTCCGGGCCGCTGCATGGTGATGCAGGTCAGGCCAGGCTTTACAATCTCCAACCTGCGACACACCAGATCTGTCTTTACCCAACCTGGGTTCTCTTCTCCCTCCTCCTCCACCTCCAAAACATATCCTCGTCCTACCTCCTCCACCACTTCCTCCTCTCCTCTTGGGGGGTGGGGGAGCGCGGTGGCACCCATCTGAAACGCATATAATTCCAGAGCCAAGATGAATGCCGGCGATAGGGCGGGAAGGGGGAATACGGCGAGATAATTACGGGTGATACTCGTGATTGTGAACGAGGCAGTGTGAAAAGGTGGGCCCGAAAGATAAAACACTCATCAGAGAGGCAGCGAGAGAGTGCTGGATAAACAAACGCAGGGAGAGATGGAACAAGAGAGGGAAGGAGGGAGAGATAGAGGAGGAGAATGGCAAGGTTAAAGGCAGTGAGATTAAGGTTACGCCTTGCATATAGGGAAGGGATTCAGATACTATTAAAAACAGCCGGGGTGAGAGGAATGTATCGTGTTGCGTCTGCTAAATCAAGCGGGGTCAACACGTTGCATCGTACGCACAATCTGCAAGCCATGACACTCTCCAGAGCGGCGGAATCTGGATTTTAATTTATACTATGGAACCGTTTATCCCTCACATTCAAAGTGATGATGCTGCAGAAGTCTAATTTTCACGTCTCGATAGAATTTGAAGGGACATTTACATATTGGAGGAAAACTCATCTGAAAAGATAACGCAACAGGCCTTCCGTGAACAGAGAAGGGGGGAAACACGTCTGCAACAGTTTGATTTCCTCTCTACTTTTGGTGGGGAGCTGTTGAGGTAGCACTGCACATTTGTTCACGGCGAAAAAAGGCTGCAGGAGATAAGAGCATGTCAGACTCGTGGCCTTGTTTGATACGTGGGTGTTAAGGGTGACGAGACTGCGTCCGTGTCCACTCGTACAGGTGTACATCCATGCGGCCACAGCAGCCGCAGCGATTTTTATCGCGGGCTGCTTTCTGTCCTTCATTCTCTCCCTCTCTGTCACACTCTCTTTTCCTCTCTCGTGCAGAGACAGGCGATAAGAGACACAGATAGGGCTTTATGGCATGAATGATAAGGAGTCACCACTCATGCGTCCCATCAGGGGGAAAAAAACAGCGAAAACCCAAATGAGGCAGCCTTATCAGGGACATCTGACACTTAATGCAACTCCATTTTGAAGTAATATGTGCTTCGTGGTAGCCCTAATGGATTTGAGATTTCCAGGCTTTTGAGTTTATTGATTCATTTTGTACACTTTGTCCTCTGAAGGATACTGCCGGCCAGCCTGAAATGTGTGCAGATCTAGCAGATACGGATATTATAAATGGTTTTGCTTGTTTTTGAATGCGACAAGATTCGACTTCTCAGAAAAGCAAAGAGAATCTGCATCAAGATTAGCTTCTTTCGGCAGCTTTGGTGAATTTGGATGTGTTTTTCAGATGTGTTTGCATGCGTGTGTGACCTCTGGACAATTATCTGATCTGTCGGTCTTGTTGCAACATTTTCTCTTATCAAGATCCGGTGTTGGTTTCTCTCGTTTCGCAGAAGCGTCACGAAAAAACCCAACCATCAAAAGACACTCGTAATGAAACGCACCTTACTTGATTCCATTAAAAAGGTTATAGATTAAACAGCTAATATGTTTCTACAGTTGCAGCCTCTTCTACCACGTACATTTGAACACAAATTAAAACATATTAAATGAAAACAGATTAAATAAAATCAGCGCCTTTCCTTTGGCTGTTCCATTTTTCAGTCAAGATCATTATTCGTCTGTGAATGTATTTCTCCAGATAAAAAATAATAATTTATCAAACTGTCTGTGAATAAATGCAGTTGTCACTGTCTTGTGGGCACCGTGGCGGAAGCATGATGTAGAATTTATTAAAACTCATCCCCCCTCTCTCATCTTTCCCCTGCAAATGCATTCATCTTTGTGACGAGAGAATATGAGTGAGATCCCAATCATGCTTCGAGGTGCTTTATTGAGCCGTTTTAGGTGTTTTTAGGTGGGTTTGTGTGACTACAATCAGGTGGGCTTTCAAAAATAACTAATGGCATCGTTGGCAGATACTCCGCAGCCATTTCATATCTGAAATATATGGGTTATAAATCATTTTTGCTGCTTTTAAATGTTTGATTTCTTTTCCACACATTGACCTTAAAAAGGGATGATGGGAGGTTTGAGATTGTGTTGTTATTAAAGAAATGTGACACGGGAGTGATGAAAATGCATTACAAATGTATCAGAAGGCTTTTCCTGTGACCTGAAGAAACAGATTCTCTATAGTTGAAGAAAAGAAAAGAAAGTACTGAAGGTTAAACGTGTACGGGACTTTTTTGATGTTCAAGGTGGAGGCTTTTCATCCAAAAGCACTATTATGGACCACCAATGTGTTCCTTAAGTGCTTGGCGATGCATTCACTGTTGGCCTACCTGTGTATTTATGTTTGTGCACTTCTCTTGCCTTGTGTGTTTGTATATGGTACACCAGCTCAGTTTAAACCATCGGCTTTTTGCGAGTGGAAAACTCAAACACAGATGTGGGCAGCAACGTGGAAAGGAGACTCAAACCCATCCAGACATTATCTCCCTCTGATCCGAGCCTCCAATGGTTGGATAAACAAGTGCCTTTTCCGAATTGTGTTTGGAGAGAGAATTGTGCCCGCCGTGCTGCCGCTGGGTGCATGGCTGGAGCTAAGAGAGTCTACTTTGTGCAACACACCAGGCGGATATGAAGAGCAGATGTCCTGTCTGCTGCCATCCAGACTTAAATCTGCACACACGTCACTGAAGAGGACTAGCTGGAAAGTGGAGCCCCGAAAGCTCCAAGGTTTTTTTGCATCTATTTTTGGGAGGTGGTTGGCGCTTTTAAGGGAAAGCTTATTTGTTGCAGGCCCTGTTTGCTACAGCCAGGAGTGATTCACAGTGCTCACAGAGCCCCTAGTGGTCAGTTAGAGTAGTATGGTTTATGTTTTTTCAGTGTCAAGACTGTCTGATTACATCCTGAGGTCAGCCAAGTTTGCTGAGGATTAGTTTTCCGATTACAGCGGTGACATTTTCTAAGAAATACCACCACTATTTTTCCACTGTGAAAGTTTGCGCTATACCGTGAGGACTCAACTTTAAAAAATGACAGAATTGAAACAAAATTACCAAGTTAAGAATCTCTTACACTTTTATAATTACAAGAGACACCATCTCTTCTCTGTGCTTAATTAGAAAGGTTTTCTGTCCATTTGTTTTCTTTTGTTTCACAGGACTGTCACCAATCCCCTCAGAGACACTAAAGCTCCAACTCCTTCCATCCCTCCATCCCTCCCTCCCACTACTCATTTAAACTTTTTTTTTAGAATAATGCTGATTTTATCTCCGTCATAATTGCAGTATAATTATGGGAGGTAATTCTCCCATGGTGCATGGCCAGGTCCGCTGCCATAGCGTGAGCAGAATCTGCTTGGAGGTTAAACTCCTGATTTGAAATTGAGAGGCAGAACGATGGGGAGGATAGGACAATAGCACAGCATGAACAGCTAGTTAATGGGGTGGACGAGTGTGTCTGACCTTGAAGGCTTTTCCCCTTTTTTCTGTGTGTAAAAACAAGTTTCAGTAAAAGAAGTGTATGCATTGTTTAGCCTACATCTTTGCAGTTACGGTCAGTATTAGCATCTTTAGATTTGCCTCACCAGAACAGAAAGGCTAACATCGAGAGATTGTGGAGTGGCCCAGCTCATTTTGAAAAGATGAAATAATTATGTGGTAAAAAGAGTAGTTATAAAGCAGCTCTGTCAGGTTATATTAAGGCCATGGTATTTGAGCTAAATGCTAACATCAGCATAATAACAGGTTTATAATAACATGAATGATAAAAGTTCTTCCAATAGATATTTCAGTCTGGGCTAAACTGGTGAATCAATCAATTGACAATAGCACCTACAGAGACATGCCAATAGCATTGCTATACACACTAATTACAATCAAATAAGATCAATAAAAAACTAAAATATTACAGAAATTGGTTTTAGGAACTGTTTGTACGCTTGAAACCAGAAAAGTAACCCTATAATTTGTGTGACCAACTTAATGGTGAGAAAAGACATGTCATCTAGTAAAAACAGCAATATTTGGCATGCCAGGCGATCAGGTATAGCTGAAGTAAAGAAACAAATCTAAAATGATCCATTGTATTGCAGGAGTTCTTCAGTATTTCAATGAAAGCGTATATCCACAAAGTACAATTGTATATTCTACATGGGGAGATGATATCGGTTTCAATTAAACTACACTAGAAAAGCCAATCTCAACATTGGGATTGCTTTTGTAGGTTGAATTTTAATAAAATAAAATGATTCCTAATTTCTCTGAGGTTCTCTTTAAAAGACCCTTTGATGCCCCCAAACCCACAGCAACAAGCCTCGAAGCACTTGCATAAAAAGTTGGTTGTTGGTTTGGTTGCACATGAGTGTGAGAAGCAGCAGTTACACGGCACGTTATTGTCATGGTGGCCAGGTGTTCTTCACGTGGTGAGTAGGGGGGGAAGAAGGGATGACCACGAATCCGGTACCTAAGGGTGCATAGAAGACGGGGGGGTAAAACCACACCCAGCAGCACACACTCCATGCTGGGGAGAGAGGCTCTGCGACCTCATGTCCTCCATCCAGAGGTCGGAAAAGTGGTGCAACTGACTCTTAAAAGTGTGTGGGGGTTTGTGTGCTTTTCCTGCAGGCACCATGCTTTTCTTTAAAGTCTTTCTGTTAATGGAGCTCTTGATTTTTCTTTGTATTGGTGATGTTTTAATTCTTAGAGAGGCTTTTGAACTCTGACATATTTTTTGGTTCTCAGTGGTGTCTCTGGAATGGAAAATTATTCATTTTGAAAGATCGAAATGACAAACAGAAAAACATTCTCTGAATTTTACAGCATTGTCCTCTCGGTATGACTGGCAGCTTGAATGTATTCTGTCGGGCCGATCACTGCGCAGGTTGTGTGTGTCGGTGTGTGTGAAGGAGGGAGGATGTCGGAGAGAAAGTAGCAGAGGAAGCGGAAAGCATTGAGGCACAGGTGAGTATTCCCCCTCTTGTGTTCTTGAGCTTTTTGGTTCTAAGAAGCTTGCTGTGATCCCACATCACTGAGTTATTTTGTTTATCTCGCCGCTAAAGCTAGTCCCCTCCCCCTCAACCACACTCTTTAATGGCATCACGACTGTGGGTGATCTGACACCTTTTGCAACAAGTCTTAGGGGAGAAAAAGGAGGGAAAACGTATGTAAAAATCCCCCGTCAAATGATCATGCTTTTGTCAATAACCTGATCAATTCTTCTCAGCCCACTTTTTTTTCCCCCCTTTGTTAAAAATATTTTATTCTTTCTTAGAATATTGTACTTTGCTTTGGTTCTCTCACTTGCAACATGTACATGAATGAGTCTGAATAAATCAGATTTGGAGGGCAGAAGTGTTGGGTCTTGTTCAACACTTTTCTTTTCTGTAACCTACTTTGTGAGTTATACCCCCCCTCTGCATTGGATTTCTCCTTCAGAATGACTCTAACTGGACGCCTGCAGAGTTGGAGAGCCATCTTACTGTGTCACGTAATTAGAAATGCAAAGGTAAGCCTTGGGTTGTTAATAATTCAGTACGATAAAAAGAAAGAGAAAGTAACGGCGGGCTTTTGTTTCATAATGCATCTCTTGAGAAAACTTTAAATTAGGAAAATTAGAGGAATAAATATGCGTCTGTTGTTTTGAAAATCCCAGCCCGGAGCTGTAGCTAAATCTTCAGGAGTGTCTCTTTCTCGGGTTCCTTTCCCTGCGAAGGACAATAGTGGTCTAAGTTTTCCTAGACAGTGGTAAAAACTCTCCAACTGCTGGGACGTTTGATATTCCCATATGTTATATATACAGTACGCAGTCTCTTTCCTCTCGATGAAGTGCTATTACAAAGGCCAGGTGTTGGCTGGAAAGGAAATGTCTGAGGGCAGGAAATCCCTGTTGACCTACTTTTAGCAGAGAGAGAGTGATGAAGAGCACAGAGGGGAAGAGGAAGTCACTGTCATTCATGTTACGCTTATCGAAGGAAAGTATCCTTTATAGGTTTGAATAGGTATTATTGAAGATAGCATAAAGGAGGCCACATTTAACAGATTAAGCCTTTATGTCTCGCATTCTTAAAATATGGTTTATTTGATTGACAAACAATAGGAGTTTCGAAAACACCTTTTTACTATAACTAGCTGGCTCTACATCGTTACAAGAAAAAAGTTTGTCTACTGTACGTAAACAGATGCTCCAAAGTTCCCCCAAAAAACCAAATACATATATATACCAATTATAATTCTGAATAAAAACTTGGTTAAAGTTAATATAGTATGTACTTAATGAAATACATCATTTTGAGTGACATTGTGAATTTTCATTATGAAGCATTTGGGTATTTTTGAAATGTTACAACAATTATTTCATTAATGCAAATGATAAAAAATTGAACTTACCTGTGATTTTAATATTTAAACTGTATTTCACTTAACTTGGAAAGACAATTGTTAAAAGCATTAGTGGCTAAATAATTTTTAAAAAATAGATATAAAACGTTTGTTAGGTGTTCAAGATTGTTATTACATTTTTATTTATACATCTATGATATTGGACAAACTATTGTTTTTTATAATACATATCCTATTTCTCTTCCTTTGTATATTATTTTGTAACTCAGAAAATCAGTGTGTAATGGCTACTGTATGGATTCATTATGAAATAAAAGGACTGTACAGTGCATATGCGTTTGAAGTTTTTGGTTGGTAGATGTGTGCCACCTCTGACGAACACAAACAAAAAACAGAGTGTGCCGATGAAGCGGAGAGAGCGGCATACGTGCCATGGATGCGGAGATTAAAATGTCAGTCATCGACGGAGAGCTTTTGAAGTCTTTACCTAAAGTCAGCCTCCACACTCGTTCTAGGTCAGAATATATACAGTCAAAGACCAGCATGATCATAATACAAACCACCAAAATCTGACCTTTGTTTACTGTGAGGCAGCGTCTTTAAGGAGTTAACTATCTGCTCTCCTTCTCAAGCCACTGAAACTAAACTCAGACACTGAAAGTCTCCGCTGAAAGCCAGAGGTGTGACCCAACGGCCGGAAATAAACCCACAATGTACATTTACAGTATATTCAACAGATTGTTTTTTTCTTTACACATCCATAATATTTTTTGTAGGTTTAAAGTCAGATTTATATATGTGTTGTGGCTATTACTGGTTGCAGCCATAATGATAACTTAGGAACTCAGTTATGTGTTTTCAAACAATTAGACCCCTAATCTATTAAATGGAAGAATAGGAAACACTGTACAGTATAGACACAGTAACATTCACATATCATTTTGGGCCATAAAAGCACATTTCTCAATCCATAATCCATGGTATTTTGTAGTTTAATTATCTATTATTATTATTGTATCTAATATTCGCTAAGTATTTTCATGTTCTACCTTTTTTAATTGATTCAAATGTATTTATTATTCATCCCTGCCTTTCACATCCTTGAGGTCGGTTGATCGTTTTTTTGACTACAATATGAGGTCATGCAAATAAACAAAAATATTACAAGGTGATTTATGTGGGGGTTTTTTTTGCAATTAGACCCATAAAACCAACTCCAAACTAGTTTTTGCAAAGAATGTATTATGAAACTTTTATAAAAAGTTAAGTTTTTATCACCTGAGGGAAACACAGAAACATATTTTAAGTAGTGTTCTCACTGTTATGCAAATCAAAATATAAGCCTACCACACACAGCAGCCTGTCAGTCAGCTGAGAGGAGACTAAAGAGCGTAGATGTGTATCAGACATTTCTCCAGTCAAGCATTACGTCTGACCTGGTCAGTGAATGCCCACTTCCTTTATCCCCCCCCCCTGTGCACACCAGTACCCATCTATCCCCTCTTTATACCTCCCCTACTCCCTCCCAGTCTTCACCCCAGCTACGTTATCTGCCTGTTTGAGGATGCTCGGCTCCTCCCCGGCCTCTTTGTGCTGGATGGCAAGGAGTGGAACTTGAGAAAGTCCATGTTTGAGACCCTCTTGTCTCGCCCTGAATGGGCCTTAAAACCCACTTTCACCACTTTTTGGAAAATGGGTGAAGAAGTGTCCCCCCCTCCCTGCACAGAGTGTACACTACCAGTGTCAGAAGTAGTTAGTTCCACATGGAAGTGTTACATTTAAATATGATAATATCTTCAGTAACTTTATCTGCTCTGTCTGCGCTTTTACAAATTATTCAGGTCAGAACTTCTTTCTTCCTCAGCAGCCTCTTACACGGCGTGCTATGCTACTGCTTATGCAATTGGTGCATGTAGGGCCAAGCTTTTAGCGCAATTACATGTAGATATGTAAACACATTTACTTTTGGTAAATAAGGTAAGAACCTTTATTTTATTACGGTAGATATACTTTTATCCTGGCTTTACGAAGTGAATTGGAGCAGTGGAATTGGTGCATCTTGTGTTGTTAATGTAGGAAGGTTAATTAATGTACTTTTGGTTAATAATGTAAATATATGATCCTGGCTCTACTCAGTAAATTTAAAAATTGGAAATATTTTTACAATTTTGCTTCGTAAATGTTTCGTTAAGAAATTATTATTTTATTGAAAATGCTACATTTTGTACGACTCACCTTTTTGTTAAATTCAGTGGCACGTTGACCTCGTTTTTAATAGTTTGAGTAAGATTCTCTTTATTATAATCCTGGCAGACATTTCTCTCTGTTCTCGTGCCGACTGTGTGCACGTGTGGTAGGTGGTTTTCTAACAACTATTGGTTATTGACAGAGAGAGATCGAGAGCGCGGGTGTGTGAGAAGGCCGGGTGAGTGGAAAATGATGCTGAGATAAGACATGGGCCTGAGGAGGGGCTCGATGCTGCGATAACAGTTTGAGGTCTGACGGGACTTCACACGACCACAGCTTAAATTCTGCACAACAAAAAAGGAAAAAGAAGATTTTTAAAGAGTTGCAATAAATAAACAAGAGTTAATTCATGCTACGAGGGCGTAAAGATTCACATTTCCACAGTGCGACTGAGGAGTGACATGCCTCTTCTTCTCTCGATGCAGGACTGCATTGCGCAGATAATTAAGGGTGAAAAATCCTTGTCATTGCAGCGAGAAGCTCTTTAGGTACCAATTCACCCTGATGAATAAAACCCTAATTAATCCACTTAATCTGCTGCATGAGATTATTTTCACAACCATGCACTGTACAAGGCCTGTCCTGAATAATAAAAAGGTCCAGGAGGAAATATAAGGGGGAAATTTCCCATCCTAACTTATATGATAAGGTCTTGATCTCTCTATTATTCTGCCCTCCGTTTTACAGCCAGTGCTCTGCTGTTGAAAGTGTGCTATAAAAACGGCAGCATGAAAGGGCAAGAGAGCAACAGTAATCATACTTGTCTTAGAAGACCTTGTGGCGGCATTGTGCTGCCCTCCATCGTATGTCTGCAGCCATTTTTCATAGGAGCTGTAAATATGACAAGCTCCAGTTATACGAGTTCCTTTGATTTAGAACAAGGTTACAAAAGTCCTGCTGCGACTCTGCTTTATTGAGGTTATTACAGACATGAGGAAAATATATTTTATTGCGACAAAGAAGCATATTTCTCATCCTGTGTCTGTTTAAGATGTACACATTTAGGTTTTTCTAGAATAATGTAATTTGTGGAATTGTATTTCAATGAAAATAAAGCAAAGAAAAAACCTCAATGTGTTTTCTGCCATTTAAACATCTTTCTATTGGTTTGACTCAGTTAAAAAGTGTTTTTGTGACACAGAAAATTATGAAAAAACATTACCAGGCACACTAATGCATGTCACATTCTAAGTATGAAACTGTGATTCAAAATGTGAGGAGTTCCAGTGATTTTTATATGCGTGGAGGATTCATAGAAAACATGTAAAGTGTGTGTGTGTGCCACTGCCGATGCCACCCCCTCACTCTGATGCTTAGTCACAGTGGACTGACATATTGACAGCTACTGTAGAAAGTCAGAATCAACTAGTGTTTCTGTGAGTTTCTGTCTTTCAGTGTGTGTGTGTGTGTGTGTGTGTGTGTGTGTGTGTGTGTGTGTGTGTGTGTGTGTGTGTGTGTGTGTGTGTGTGTGTGTGTGTGTGTGTGTGTGTGTGTGTGTGTGTGTGTGTGTGTGTGTGTGTGTGTGTGTGTGTTGAAGGAACAGACTTTAAGGAGCCTGAGAGGGAGACATATAATGGTGCCTGATGACAAGGCAAGTGATCTGGGCTACCATGAGCAGGAGAACTAGCTGTGTGTAACCTAAAACACTCTGAAAACACAGAGACACACAAAAACACACACACACACACACACACACACACACACACACACACACCACTGTACTCAATTCAAATTGTTTACTGGGAACTTTCACAAAGGGCAGAGCACCAGGCTGCGTCTGAAGCTTACCGTTTTAGCGACCAGCTTATAACTTTTTCACTGGATCGCATTAAGTGTGTTTATCGATACACTTTTTTTCGAGTGAATTATTAAAAGGATGGCTTTGGTGATATGGCTCTAATCACTCATTATAATCCACAGTGGATAAAATATTCACCAGGGCTCAACGAGCGGCCGGCCTTGTAAAGACTTTATCAGCCCATATCCGGGAAATCGATATTCACACCGCATCTGATAAGCAAATATGTATACAAATAGGTTGGCTGTTTGAAATGCTGCACACAGCCTTTAGAAATAAACACTATTAAGGTTAACACTAAATACAAGCAGAAAGCAAAGGTTCAACTATAATTCTCGATCACACAGAATTGGTCTCAATTAGATTACATTAGATTTAATTTATTGATCTTGTTAAAGGAATTGCACAAAAAATGTAATAAAACAATTGAAGCATATTACTATTGAATACACAATGTAAATAAACAATATTAACTAAAAAAATAGTAAGATACTACTAATAAAAAAATGTTTTGTTATATTACAACAACAAAAAACGTTTTAGACTTGGCACCAAAATAAGATATTTTAAATTCCACTCAGAGGTGATGTGGGAGTGTGTGTCCCATTGTGTGTGCTTTACAGTATCTATTAATATTGAGGGTAGAACGGCTGCAGAATGCTGGATCTTATCAGCGCTGTAAACATATTTTGTGTGTTTTGCCATGGCTGTGGTGCTGATAAAGAGATGGGCCACAGTCCAGCGGAGGCACAGAGACTCTCAGGTTACCGGCTGTCCCTCAGCCGCCAAATCTACTGCAAACTTAACACCATTTTTCACAATATGCTATTTTTCTGAATGGGCTCCAATCCTGCGCCTTCGATCGAATAGTATCTCCTGGAGTAAAACATGTTGCTTTTGAATAGAATTTGATACGACAAGGTGCAGATAAACAACTGTGGTTTCTGAATAAAAGCTGAAAAATGTCCGGCGTTGTGTTTTCGGGCCCTTTTTTCTTCCTGTTATTAATGTTAAACTGATGTTGTGTTTATGGTTCTGGAAAACTTGGGCTTTTAAAACAACCTTCATACATGACTTTCAAATTTGAAAAAACATGATTTTGCACTGAGATCATGTTTTTGGAGCTATAGAAAATGGCCCATTACCTCTATTAAGAGTGCAGAGGTAATGACGTCATCTATTAGACCCTTTTTAGCAGGTTCAATTTGAATAAAAGTATGGGCATTTTAGTCTTCCATTCGTCCATGCCATGTGTAACTATTTAAGTATAGTTTTAGTCAATGTGGTCTTAGAGAAACATGGTTTAGTAGTATTTATTTATATATGATTTATGCTACCTGATTTTTTTTATAAACTGTACTACACTCCCAAATCCACATTTTGGAAATATACAAATAAAAGTCTGTTTGGATTTCTGTTTTGAAATATTATAAGCCTGCTTACTGGGATTGAATAGTCTAAACTTAAGTAAGCTCACTTTGAAGAGTACAAATGTAAATGTATTTGGTCTTTACATTACAATATCTACAAGATACGATAAAAAAAATGCTTATTTCAAATCTAAGACTTGTATAAAAAGTATTCTGCATAAAGCATGTTCACAAATGCTATTTTCAATGTAAAAAAAAAAAGTCCACCTTCATCAGTTTATTATAACATCGCTCCACCTATTAGCGTTGCGGTGAAAGTGTTGACAGTGCAGTCGCTCTCTGTCCCTGAGCCCAACGCTGCAATCTTCAGAGACGCCGGCTCGAGCACTGCAGAGGAGACTCTGGGGTCATGCCAAGATGATCTCCCTCTCTCCCCCTACATCCCCCCCATCCGTTTCTTCTCCACTGCACGTCTCGCCAGCTCTCACAGCTTACCTAAACCACATGAAGAGCCTAAGAGAGGGTGACCTTATATGGCAGCCTTCAGAGAAACTCAAGGACGTGTACACTTAGAGATAAACCTTGTCTCTTTTTGCTTTATCTAATCTTTAGAATCGGATGTTTTTGCTCTTTATTTTATGTTCGGTTCTTTAGCTGTTAATGAGACAAAGTGTGTGTGAACGGACAGATAGTATCAGATCAGTGGGGCATTTTATTGTTGCCGCTGACAAGAAGAAGTCCAAGTACGAGAGCTGTTTGACGGGATAAATGTCTTCACTCGCTGCACTGTGCTTACTTGGGTCAGTCGGAGTAAACTCAACATTTAGCTTTTTCCCAAACAATCACGCAACCACGACAAAATGTCAAGCTGTGAAGGATGCTATACATTTTCATGCATTAGTCACAAAACTGGATTTGTACAATGAAGGCATAAAGTAAGGGACTTCTTGGTATTTCTTCATAAATATGACAAAAGGCATGAATAATCTGTGACGCAATTGCACACATATCACAGCATCACCGGGAGACAGCAGGAGTGTGAGGAGAGAGTAAAAGTGTGTGTGAGTGTGTGTGAGGCGCTACATTTCTTATCACCGGTGCAGATTAAGCCTCTGCCTACGATAAGGTCCGACGACAAACAGGAGGATGGCGCAGCGCGGAGCCCAGATGACGATTAGACGGCCTCCGTGGCACGAAGGGGGTCGAGAGCGACGACCCCCGTCTCTATGATAACTAACCCGGCCCACGCAGGCCGCTATTATCGCTCCAGAGCTTTGACATCTACACTAAGTTGACATGTCTCGCCCATATCTGGTAAAGGGAGTTAAGGCTGATCACAGTGCGGACTGTATGAGCACCTGTTGAGTCTGAGATGTTTTATTCTATTGATCCTTATTGAATATTGTGCTTGTTTTATATATGTGTCTGTGTCATAATAGCATAGACAATAAAAATGATGGAGGAGATTATTTGAAAGACCTGTCAATTCATAAGGACTGACACCCAATTCCATATTTGTCTATTACAATTTGGTCATCATGTTCCCCTGTTTCTTAACTGTTACTTAAAATGTTTTGATTCTCAACGTTATAACCAAACATAGTGTATTCTATAGTGAGATTAGAGCCACCTGAAACCTCCATTTAAAAAAACATGATGCCCACACTACCAAGAGACACAAAACACCTCACAGCTTGAAACCTGTATCTAAAAAAAGGTTGAGGTTTTCTGCTGGAATTTAAGTCTAATTTGGGTCCTCGTATACAAAATCTGAGCTTCTGAAATGTGCCTAATTATGAATGAACACATCTGATTAAAGTTATTAAAATAAAAATGAACCCGGAGGAAGATAAGACTTACACTAAACGAATTGTCAGAAATGTTATTCATATCAAATGTTTATAGAAAAGCAAATTCAATGCAAATTGTTCTGTGCTGGCTGATATATTAACATGCTGCACAAAAACATACCAGTGTAGAATGATATTCGTAATTTGAAGCACTATGAATATAAATCGGTTAAAGGCCTTCAAAGAAAACATCTGAATCTTTGCGTGTAGGTAGAAACAGCTGTATTTTTGGAAATATTTACTTTGTTAATATCAATATACATTTTCAACATGGGATATTTTCATATACACTATTTTTACATATATCATTGTGTACATTGATAACACCAGTGTATATGTTTTTATTATATTATAAAATACACTACTGCTTGAACCAGCTTGCTGTTTAACTTCTGTAAAAAATTATCTGAGCAGAAATAATAAATGATTTATCCAGGAGCAGATTATTCTAATTACCATTCATTAGTGCCATCTAGTGCCCACTACCCCAATCCTGGAGAAACGACATCTCTGCCTTCCAAATTGTCCACAAAACAAATTCCCAAATCCCTGAAGGTATGTCTTCCCATGACACATTTCAAAATACTCTCCTTTCACTCAGGTTACAGGGTGTGCTCGTTTACCGATCCTCTTCATTTCCCTCCCTTTCTCTGACCCTTTGATAGTGATAGTAAGCGTATATTGTGTGATAGAGAGAGCATATCTTAATTGGCTGCTGTGTTATCAGCCCCGTTTGATAAGCGCCTTTGTCTTGTCCATCGTCAGATAGCCGGTGTTGATGGAAGGGAGGCCGTTATTGGGGATCACGTCATCCCGACACTTGTTCACATTTTATCCCATGACTGAGCACTGTAAAATGGAGTAAAGATCAATGCGTTGACATACACGAGCGACACTGTAGCTGCGCAGTGACAAAGCGAGGACTCGTAGCTCGGCAGCATGACAGCCATCTTCTCTGAGGACCAAGACACACCACTCTTAGGTCAGCATATTGAGATAGTAGCCAAATGTAGATTTCTCGTCTTAGTTTTGATGAATGCTGATGACAGCTCTGGTAAGGAAGGAAACATCAAATCAATCTTTGTGACAATTTATTAGTCAGAATTTCATGGCAAATGCCTCATTCATACTTCCTGCTGCATTGATTCACAGTTATGCATATAATTATTAACACATATTCCGAGAAAAAGAAAGGTCACATGGTTATTGTTGCACGTAAGTGTTTCTACCACTATTATTATTGCCGTAATCCACTTTCAATGTAGTCATTGTTGCTTCCTCCTCTCACTCTGGGCAAGGGAAGTGTGTCTACAAATGGATAGGAAACAAAATACTTGTACGATACCTTAATAATTATAAATTATAAAAATGCCTTTCTACTGTTTAGGTTTTCATTTAACAAAATAGACAAAGATGAATTGGTTTTATATGCAATTAATAAGGAGCTATTAAAAAAAGGATTTGCCAAATTTAGATATTTCTACTCAATTCTGGACTCTGCATTGGACACATTTTATAATGGTACATGGCGCATCAAAGTCATGATCCCTCACCAGCTTCCCGCCCATCAACACTGTATGATATCAAGCATTTCTGCCCAACCTAATCTCCAAAAATGATAAATATCTACTTCCAATAAAATTTAGCAGTATGCTGTGTAGTTTGCAAGTTTTTGTTTGGCGATAATAACATACAGCCAATTGTAGGTCTTGTTTAAATGTAGGTTTAAGCCACAATTTTGCAAAGCATCCTCAAAATGAATGTAACATTATATTTAAAGTTAAGTTTCAGACATTCTATGAGTCTCTTATCAGTAGATATGTCTTTCCTTTAAGGTTTCAGACCTCAACCATGTGTTTAGTAAAACTAATCAGATAAGAAATGTGCTTCTTTTGCATTTCTTCTGAGGGTGCATGTTGACTCATATCAATATTTGTGGAGAAGTAATCCATGTTGCTACAACGACAACAAGGCAGCCTGTAACTTTAAGAGTTGCTGTCAGGATGGACGCACATGCTCCTTCCGTTTACAGTATTTGAAGAGATGGAAACACGTAGGAGAGATGTGAAAAAACATCACTTTCAAGTTCTCTGTGAAAAGTTGTGCCAGTCATTTGGATCGGACCTGTTGTCTTCCTGTGACACCCCGGTAGTTTCCTAACTATTCATGTGGCTTGATACAGGAAACTAGTCAGTGACACTCGATGCTGCTTAAAAGTGACTTCAATAGGACGTATTCATGTTGTCACCTCTAAAACTGCACACAATTAATAATTAAGAAAAACAAGCAGTTGGTTTTTGGGAGCTTTTGCTATACCAATCATACACTTTCCTGTATTAACATATTTACGATAAAATTAAATATGAATTACTGAATTAACTGTTGACCTAGAGTGCCCTTGGATTTTCTTTATGTTTAATTGTTTTACAAAATTAATTACATTGGGTCTTATAAGTTTTTTGGGCAATAACAGACAAAAACAAAATGGTATGCAAAATACTTATCTCAGTTAAGTACAGGATCCCTACAGGATCATATATTCAGAGCAGTGTTGCTGCATTTGCTACAGTTTCAATAACTACAGATCCATTTTCAAAGCATGCAATTTTGAATCTAGTTTCTTCCTAGGAGATACATTTCATTTTAAACCGGTGGCTTGGAACCTGTGGCCCCTTATAAAATAAAAATGTTAAAACATAAAAGCCTGTGGACTTGGATCCATAGATCGTTTTGACCAGTGTAATGTATCCTCATATCCCCATGGTTTGGACATAGGTACCAGTACAGCAGAAGAGCAGATTGGTTAAATCTTCTCGGGGCGAAGGGGGGTGGAGGGGGGAGACTTCAGGCTCCCACCGCCTCTCCCTCCCTGCCTGGCTCTCCCAAAGGAGCAGCCATGGCGATGGTGATTATGTCACCACTTAGTGAACTAACTGACACTGATGGGTTTGAAATGCACTCTGCGTCCCAGCGGGCCCCTGCGTCCCCGGCCCCCCTCGTCCCCAGGTCTGTCAGGCCCCTCTGTGCTGGGTGTTGGGTTACCCTGGAGTGACGGCAAGGCCAAGTTCAACAGCACGGCCAGCCAGCAGCTCTCTGAAGAGCCTGTATGAGAGGGAGGGAGGTGGGGGAGAGTATGGAGGCTCTTCTGACTCACTTCGGGACCCCTTCTGGCACACCACTACCCCCCCCACCACGACCTAGTCTTCACTTCTTCCTCCTCATACAACTCCCCCTCACCAGAGTCCGCCCCAAATAAATACTATGAGTTATTGCTTATTTCTAAGTAATATTAGCAATATTACTTATTTTGCAGAGACATTTTTAACTCTGTAAATATTTATTTGGCTCAGTTTGTCTGTTTTTTTAGCAGCAGAATTATGGAAATAACACTAGTCCAAGTGTGATGAAATTCAGTGCAGCAATGGCCAAGGAAGAAGTAATAAAACTATTTAGTGGGTCCAATTCACGGGGCAGATACACACATTTGTATTAAATAAGGTCCTGCCAGCTTTAAAAAACTAACAAAAAAGGACACATCTACCTTTAAACAAACTCCGGAAATTGTACCATAGGCACTGGCAGGGGTCTTTGCTAGTAAGTAACGCAACTGTGAACATGAGCTTAAACTTCATTCAGCGATTGTGCACAGTGTTAGGTGCATATAAGCTTTTTAGCTAAACACCACTTGTTGTAGGACTGTTTTGTAGGACTGAATTGTAATTGCATGCTAGCTAACATGAATGAGCAGCTGTTCTATTTAGATAGGATTTGCATTAGCCTAACCTCAAATATATTTTTTACTAACATTAAAGAATGTGATGTTCAACACGGAAATGAGTTACCTAAATTGATATAACACCCAAAATAGTTTTAGTATAAAATACTCCTTCCCTGTTGGCTTGAAAAGTTGCTGTAGTTGGTATTTCATGCCTTCAAAAGGAACAGAAGTGGTGGTCAGCTTGAATTAACCAAATGAGTCACAAACGGAAGCAGTGATAGCCATATTTTGTCAGATTGTAAAAAAAATATGCAAGCTTAGCAAACACATCGTCAACGGAAATGCGATTGATGCTGCAGAAAAACTTTGGGAAATTATTCATACTAATTTTTTAACCAACATGAATTGAGGTTCCACTGTACCAGATCATTTTGACGATAATTGTTAAAAACCGTTAATTTCATCAAAACTTTAAACAACTGCACATCATTGTAATGACTACAAGTGTTTGGTTTGAGCTCACATTACCATTGTATTGAAACTCATAGTGCATTGGAATGACTAAGGCCTTACAGGGGTACACTTAAACAAATAAGTGTACTGCCACACTGACCTACTTTTGGCTACAGTGGTTACATGTCTTTGAGGCTGATTGATAAGTTTCTCCATGTAGGTGCAGTGATGAGTCGCTAAGACATAAAGGCCATATAACTAAACAACAGTGTGTTGATCGTGGATTACTAATGTGTAAATTGCATCAATCTACTCCTTAAGGAAAAAGTATAAAAACCAAACTGATTTAGGCAACACTGTAATTCACTCATTGTCTCAAAGTACTGCCACATACTTTCTTCTATTCGCCTCATTGCCCTCTCAAGCTTCTTCTATACCATGTTAAATAAAATGGTAGAATAACTAATCTGTCCAGTCACAGAAAAACTTTCCCAGATATGGAAATGATGTTGCATCAGCCACCACACCAGACAACATTTTTCCCTTGTTATCTCATTATAAAAAGTGTGCAACCAAGTGTTAACCAAAATGAGGCGAGTGGGTTTTCTTGGTTTCAGTTATTAACTGATGTTGGTTCTGATGCATGCAGGGACGAATGACAAAATGTAGCTTCACCTAATCAAGACACAGGGTAACATGTGGCTAAAAGGCAACGTCTCATGTTTTTGTCAATTTCCATTAACCATTAGAAAATAGTGACAGGACAATTATAAAGTCCATCCACACCCTCCCCTCCTCTCTCTCCTCATCATGTGTTGGTAGAGAGAGACATATGTGTTTAGTCTATTAAAAGAGACAGCCGGCATGCTTTGGGGAGGTGACCCTGGGGCTGGATGACAGTTTCAGTTACACCAACACATGAGCTCTTCCCAAACCCCACCCCCCATAAAACACACACACAAAACCTACCAAGACTACCAACTGAACTCTACTTCTTCACCTCCAACCTCAAACTCCTAACCTCTGATCTTGGTTGATCTGGCAAGGGGGCACCAGTATATATATGCATGTGTGTGTGTGTGTGTGTGTGTGTGTGTGTGTGTGTGTGTGTGTGTGTGTGTGTGTGTGTGTGTGTGTGTGTGTGTGTGTGTGTGTGTGTGTGTGTGTGTGTGTGTGTGTGTGTGTGTGTGTGTGTGTGTGTGTGTGTGTGAGAGAGTGCATTCATGTTTTACTTTCTCAGTTGGCTAAAGGGGAGCAGGAGAAGGGGCTAAATGGAAAATTAAACTACTGAGTAGTTTATGTCGATGGCCATGTTGATAGGCGTTGATCGCTCAGGCTTCTTCGTACTCACTCTGTTGCTGATTTAATTAAGTTTAGGAAATGATAGAATAACTGCATCCACCTGTGGTGGTTCACATTGTACTAATCTCTTAATTTAGCTGGATAACCCCCAGTCTGCAGATAGCTGCGTTCACACTGTGGCTGACCTCTCCTGCACACGACTCGCGGGGAACACAAGTGATGGAAAGCTCTCCGGGTTGACACTCAGAACATTTAGAAAAGTTGCAAGCCAGCTAAACAATTAGATTATATAGGGGATGTGTTGAAGTTTCCACATGCTTTGGTTTTGCTTGGAACAAAAATGATTATATAATTTGAAAAGCTAATAGCTGGTGCTAACAAACTGAGACATTGTATCTTAGTTGCTGCCTGACATGAAAGGTGTCTTTCATTTACTTTGCAACTCTCAATTCCATTCTCCTGCAAGGAGCGAAAGGGAAAGCTTGAAGCAAGTAACCACATTTTAGCAAAAATTGAAAAGCCTACTGCTATATTGCCTTCCAGCAAGGCATTAACACCTATAACTCCTCAAATTAAGCACCTGACTGCCAGTGAAGCTGTATTGGGAAGTTTAAAGGCTTGAAGTAGCAGTATGAACCAAATGAAAGATGTGAACTTCAATACCCAGAAATCCTGTGAAGTGACATCAGTAAAATGCACAGGACAGACCCAAACTCACTAACTGGGCGGTTGTGTGATGTGATTATACCAACGGATACCGAAGAGACAATGGAGGCAAGAGATCCAACAAAGATGAGTCCAGTTTTGTCTGGATGGAGTGCCCATCCGCTAGTTTTTAGGAGGCAATTTGGATTTAGTTTTGTTGTTACCTGTAGGGAGAGAATACTTTGCCAGTGTCCCCATAATTTGGGCCAACGAATGGAAACTAAAGCTTCCTAATTAGTGGTGAAAACATGCTCTTTGCTATCATATCCCTATGGTTTAGGCTCATCCGACAAGTAGTGCTGATGATAACAACAATAAACTGACACTAAAGAGAATATTTGCCCATAACGCAATTTAACATAACACTGCATATAATCTTAAAAATCTGGTTTTTGGTTCCCTGAGCGGAGTTAGTGCTTAAACGATTGAATGATTTATCCATGAAACCATAGGTTATCAGGGTAGAATCCGTTTATGGAAATGAAGAAATCTTACATGTCATAGGCATCTAGAGATTGAGTATATATAAGCAAGTAAACTTAAGAGGGAATTTTCAACATAATTTTTTCACAATCATTCATGTGGACCACATTATTTCATAAAAAGGACAAAGTACTGTATGGTCATATCATAACAATGTGATTCCACTTATAATCAATACAATGTAAGGAAACTATTTAAAAAATGCACACAAGAATATCAGACTTTCGGGTAACATTCTCCTTGTATTTTCATTGCCAAATAAATAAGAGAGAGAAGCAGCAAATTCCCTTGTTTGAGAGGATGGCATTAATTACTAAAATGGTAGTATCGTACTTTTCCTTTCATCAAGTAATCAATTTATCATACACCCCGACGGCGACAAGTAATGTTTAACATTAAAATCTTAAAGTCAACTTCCCAATTAACAGCAACAGTTCAAGACACTGGAAACATCCCTTGATGTCAAATCCAGTACATTTGAAAAGCAAGTGAAAAAAAATCCCCAATGAGCCATTCTTTATTGTATGTAATTCTGCTCATCATCTCCTTTATACACATTAGCCATATGGGTGACAACACATCACCAACTTTAAGCCTGGAGGTTAAACCCACTGAAGTTCTCTCCAAGTTGGTGCCACAAATGACGCACAGCATGATGGAGGGAAACAGAAAAAAGGAGGGAGAAAAAACAGGAATGACAACAATGTGAATGAGAGAGAGAAGGGTAGTGACAGCTCCACTTTGCAGAGACATCATGCATTTCTTGGGAATTTAAGCGTGAGGGGCTCTGAGGGCTTAGCATTTCCGTGAGGCTGAGGCCTGCGTTATGACTGAGAGAGAAGAGACCAATTAGGCCATTAATGTGAGTGCTGACGGGCGGATTATTCCCCTGGCTCGCCTGCCCCTTTAAAAAACAGGCAGTAATAACAATAAAGCTAGTAATAACCCAGCTCTTAAAGGGACAGCTGGGGCCAGTCAGGGAGTTTGGCTCTGAGTTCTCATCTCAAACATACTGTACTGTATGCTGTAGTTCTCAGCGTCCTTGGCGCCCTAGCCTAATGTCCTTCACAGCTGGCTTCACATGTTCCAAGCTGCCAAACTGGCTTCTGTATACTTCCTGGGCCCTTTGTTTGAACCCTGGACTTGGGACTCTGACACTATTGTTCCCTCATGTAGGAAGTCTTGCATTTTCCATCAACAAGCATTGCCTTGAAGTTTCAAGGGAAAAGGAATCCACAGATGACCCAACTACGCAGTTTAAACACATGCTTTCATGCACACCCTGATATGGATACAGTGCAATTTCACATGTACACAAAGTGTCCCTACATCGGTAGGTATTTTATACACCCCTGCTGTATTTTCAGGTTTACAGTTACAGGCCAAAAGTCAGGGGTTGGGGGTCAGGCCAGTGCACTTCCAACAATGATGCAGGTGCACTATTCAGCTCCAGTCATTCAGCCGGTCACTCAATTAAGAACGCAGATCAACAAACACACACAAATGCATGCATTCACATGTACTTGGTGTCATGACCACTCCTTGGACCCCATGTAGTTGGGGTATTCTCTTACGGAGCTTGGAATGGGAGCGAGGAATCCGAGCAGTCTTGCCATCCCGGGAACAAAAGGCAAGGTGGCCCCGGGGCTCGGGCTAAGGAAGCTCCGGGATTAGCCCCTGGACCTCAAGGTCCTTGAGGAGCCCCCTGAAACAGCCAGGTGTTCCAACAGGAGGGACTTTGTGGAACCGTCTAAGCACTTGTTGGAACAGACTAAATAAGAGTGGTACAGTCTGTTGCTGGTCCATTGCTTTGTGAGATTCTTATTTTCTGAAATATTTCTTGGTTTGGTAAATAAGTGCTATTGAACGCATAACCCATTACATATTATTACCATTCTTTGGTCAGTTCCATCACAAATTACACACTATATGGAGCAATAATATCCCTCGATTTATGAGGGCTATTCATTATCTATTAGTGACGCACCCTTGCCCATCCTTGATTACATTTAAAACATCTTAAGAGTCAGTGGCAACTCCATAAGGAAGTGTAACCGGGTGTTGACCCACAACTCTTCTGGGTCATTCCCACAGTCTTTTAAAGGTAACAAACCCATGTCCCTCACTCTTGCCGGTTTGTCCACAGGTTAAAGTTGAGGTAACATGAGTGTGTATGGCACAAAGCTCAATTCTTTATGTGCTGATGACTGGAGAGGACGGACAGACACAGACACCACACCTGCACCACCTGACTGACATGGTCTTCAGCGCTTTGCTGAGCTTTACTCTTTCCACACACACAAACACACACACACACACACACACACACACACACACACACACACACACACACACACACACACACACACACACATATAGTGTTCTTATATAAGGTCAGGGGTTTAAAGAAATAATAGGATTTGAAACAGCAGTCCCCAGCTGTTATTGACTTAACTTATAGCCTTGTAAGTTCAGTGTCCACCGCAGATCTTATTGGTCGAAAAGTCTTTGAATGCAGTTCGTGCAGACACTCCAAACTCCTATATATGAAAAAATAAATGATATCCGCTATATTTAAAAAGCCCCAACTTCCTTCTCTCTGGTTCCAAGAAAATATATATCACAGCCGGTGTCCATGGCCAGAACCAACAGCGTCTGTTTGCCCATCTGGGGCCTTGCCTGGACCCACGCCCAGGTTAAAGGTCAAACAATCAGTCCTCATCAACCTTACCATCTTCCTCAGATTTTAAGTTTAGTGAGTTTTCCTTTGTTTTGTCAAACAAAAAAAACGTTTTACAGCTTGTTCTGCTCTAATTTCTAACCTAGATGTTGCCAAAAGATATATGAAGGTTGTGTAATGACTCAGCGTCTAAGCTGTTTAAGTATGGAATTGGAAAAGGAAAGCGCGCTTATGTGTATAAATCTACATAGTTTAGCACCTTTCATATATTTGCTCATCATACAATTTACTCCTCAAATTATTTGATTGTGTGTATAACCATTCCAGCACAATTCTGTATAGAACCATTTGAGAACTTTATTTACAGCGCTAAAAACTAAAAATAACCCAAGAGTTAGGACATTCGAAGGGATAGCAAGATATCAATGCAGGATTAAATAATGATAAAGGGAAGAAATTAAGATGGAAGAAAAAACATTTCTGGAAAAAAAGATTGTGGATAGTATCACTTATCTAAGACTTGAACACATAACCAACCAAAAGAACAGTGTTTGACAATTCTACAAAATTCTACAAAACACACAGGATTACCTTCATTTAAAATGTGGATACTACTCCACATTACAGGGTCTCAACTTAAAATGGTTTAAAGCCGGCTATTTAGGAAATGTCTTGTTAAGAAGTCACTCTTACGTTGTATACATTTGGGATTATACAATGTAATACCGGAGTGAGGGTCTTTGTGCACCTGGCCTGCTGTACTGTATTGTATGGGAAGGGACAAATCCCAGATTCCATTTTTAAAAACACAGACTATATAACACCTAAACTCCAGCTTCTACTTGTGTCCTTAAAAACGCATCAGGCCATGATCCCCTATAGCCGACAGTTATGGCTCCTCAGCTAACACCTGGCCCTGCTAACGTGTCATATCACGGATAATCGTATTAAGCTAATCGCTCCCAGATCAGCACATCCACGCTGACCCCGGCACGACTCTGTGACCCGGCCAAGGAACCCTCACGTGGGATCAGACTGTGAACTTATCTCCCCCAAAACCAGAACCCACCCTTGCTGTTGCTAAGAGGGACAAGGGGTGGAAGACGGAATATGACCAGATTCCTTTGGGGGATTGAAAGTGACTGTTATGTTATGAACTGGTGGCACTTTGGTTGAACCCTGTCCTGCAAAAAGTGGGAGTCTGAACAAGAAGGTCGACATAATTATTTGATGACAGATTAGTGAAGATAAACAAATAATTTAAAAAAGCTACCAGGTCATTTATTTAAAAAAAAAACGTGCTTGGTTAGAAAAAGCAAAATTGGTGTCTGGTCTATTTTAACAGTCTATAACCTGAAATAATTTGAGAGGCCCTGCTGTCTTTTCTCTCTCTTTCTCCTCACCTCACCTTGCTGCCTTCCTCATTTTCTGTCTGTGTCATCTGTCAGGCAGCTCAGTTCTTGGCACTGTCTCCACCTGCTCAGGACCCGCTGGATTTCTCTCCTGCAAAAGAGCTTTGCACTGTGCCACAGCCAAGCCAGCTCACATCTGCCAGGCTATTTCCCTTTCGCTAACTCTTTCCTCCGATCCCCACATCTCTGTATACTTTCTCGTTAATCAACTTCTCCACTCTGACGTCCCTTTATCTGCATCTTTCAGTACACTTTATCGTTTCCATTTTGGCTTTGCAGCTCAAGCTGTAGTTGACTGACAACTGCTCCATCACTGCTAGATGTGTGAGGCTGCCCGTTGCTTTGCCAATAAGAAACCCTATCCAGTCTTTGATGTTTCTTGTTGCATTTAATATGGCAAAATGCCTAATTGTTATGATTTTAAAAAGGCAGCAACTAACATTTATTCAACCATTATTTCAGCTAAGTGTTTATTCTATAAAAAAATAATATAAACTGTGAAAAATGTTAGTTAAAAGTTTCTAAAGCCAAAATAACAATTCCACATGTCTTATTTTGACCAACAGTCCAAGATCCACACTCAATCTACTAAGACAAAAAGACAAAGAGAAGTTAAGTATCTTTTTTTTTAAGGAGTTAAATGATTACTTAATTGATAAAATATATGTTTTCTGTCAAATAACTAATGCCCCACACCAACACATAGTTTTAGCTGTACTGTATTTATTTATTTTTGTCAAATCAAACTCGAAAATTGTGTTTTAAATCAGTGTTGCACAACATTGTAGCTTTGGTTTTTCAAAAAATTAACTCTGCTAAACCAACAAACATTTAAGCAAGTTGAACACTGTGCAGCAGTCAGCTGATGTTGGCTGTACGTGCCACGCACTGTGTGGACAGATGGTGCCAAGCCAAACACAACACAGCAACCACCAGCTAGAGCCTTCATTCACTTAGGGCCCTGAATGCTCCGATGTGGCCGCCTCCGTCTTTTCCTCTCTCTCCTCCGGGGGGGAAAGGGGAGGGGCGAGTAGGGGGTCAGGCTGAGGTTACTCAAATACTGTACAGTGAGCTTAGCCTCTCCACACTGTCCATTAACTATGAAAACATGTATGAGCGCTGAGGATGAGAGCGCCCTGCTCTGGCAGCCATTGTTTTTCTGTCTGTGTTAACTTTTGTATTTAGAAAGTTGGGCGAGCAACATGCACTTTTTGTAGCAACGGCCCCATATGTATTACACGTCTGTCTAGAGGACATCATCAACACAACTTTTTTCTAGAAGTTTTCTACCAGCCTTTGGGCCACATCGTCAAAAGGGGACTTCAAATTGCTAACCCTGATTACCTCCTGAGCAACATCCTTCAATACTGTATACTGTACTTCATAGAATGGCTTTTATTTGCATAATTTGCTTCAATGAGAAGTGCAGTTGAAGGCTAGGTTTATATTTAGGGTATTGTTTATTAGTGCACAGATTGTAGAATTCTGGGCCAATTTTAAATAACAATTCTACTTTATTTGAAAGTAGAGAAACAGAGAAAATTCAGGTGAATATATGGCTATATGCAATCAAGGTAAGCAACCAGGGACTTTTGTGTTATATTGGCTACCGTACAACATTTACTTTAGTTAACCTAAAGTCAAGCTTAGTAAAGTTGAGTTAAATCGGCGAGTTTGAAAGCAATTCCAAATTAGTAGTCAGTTATGTGATGTATTTTGTGTTTAAGGTCAACTTGTTTTTTATGAATGTAATCTTATCGTTTATTACTGAAACTTGTTCTAATATATAGACCTTTCGAGGCTCCAAGTAAAAATGTCTTTGAGTAAGACACCAGGCACGGCAGCTTCACACTTTGGATATTACAGAGCCACTGTGGGCTTTGTGCAAAGATAAAAACAATATATACTCATGAGATGTATACGCTTATCTGTCTCCCCAGCCCCTCAACCCCAACGGCCATAACACTAAACGTGGCAAATGGCAGCCATTTGTCTCCATGAGTGAACTAAGGGAGAACTACAGACTGTGGGCAGCGACAGGTTTATATTTGTAATATTCTGTCATTCCTTTGACTGCATTAGCGTTTTCAACACCACACTTTTAAATCTTTTTTATGAACCACATAAAATGTCAGATCTGGCCTAATACATCTCCATATGAGCCCTCTAAAGTTCCTTTTCTCAGTGTGCAGACAGACATGCCGTGCTCCCTGCGCTGTCCCCACTTCCGATCTCTCTAATGTTTTTCAGTCATAATAAATCTGGCCCTGACTTTCTAAAGCAAACAATGCTGTGGGGACTGAGTCCTCCAATAACACTTTGTCAGTTCCAATCAGGCCTGAGATATGACTCAACTGTCTGTGCCTCCCCGTGCTAAAAGTCCTTCCCTCCACCCCCATTTCCTCTCTCTTGCTCTTTTTCTCTCGGCTATAATTTCCTTAAACCTTGCAATCGCTTACACTTCTTTCCTGACTCGCCCAACAACATTTCTTCCTAAATAATAATTAATATGACCATGGATTGACACGATAGAGCTATATGAAGACACCAAAGATGCTGCAACAGCCTCTAGTTTAATGTTAAAGCTGTTCCTGCACGTTTTAACCTGGCAGGAGAGTTTTGTTGGATAGGATAGGGGGAAGGTCCCTTTGAACACCAGCCAATTTCTTCCACACCTTGCACAAAAAAAAAAACGTCATTATTCTTTCTTTGCACACTTCACCAAATAATCAGCATAAAGTTAGAAAAAAGTTAATTAAGTCCATTTACACAAAGAAAGTTAATGTGTTTTGGGAAGATTGGAGAACCATCAGCTAAAGAAAAAAACCCAGTGTGAGAGTGCACTGATCTCTATGTGTGAGGGAGCAGCATGCATTAGGACAATTCAAGGCCCCAATAACACTTTTCATTTGAAGTGTGTCGTTTCAAGGCAAAATCCAGATCGGATTTCAATCAGACTTGAATATATGGGAGTACATCAGAGGTGCCATGTTGGGCAATAGCACTTTATGCTTTGAAATAAGATTTCTGGTGCTAAGGTGTTAAGGCCAAACTGTGAAAACCAGTTACTCACCAAAGGCACACAAAAGTAGTAAAAGTGTCCTCGTACTTTTGACCATGGTGTTCCGTTTTGCATGTACTAACCCTAGAGCAGATCTGAATACCCCTCTCTATTAGCTTATAAAGAAAAACAAAATCTTCCTTGTTGTACATTTCAACTGCCTTTAACCCTTCTACCTTTGTAGCTACGGCTGAACGAGTTGACCCCGTATATTTATTTGTTGCGCTTTCTTTTGAATGCGTTAGCCTTTGGCCATGTTAATCAGGCCTGCCACCCCCCTTGAGCCTCAGTCCTCCACCCTACATGGAGGCCAAGGGAAGCCATCAGTAGCAATGCCCGGCCAACCACAGAGCGAGCATGTTCTCTTCACGCATGATTAACGCTGTTGAGAACGGGGGATAGACCACCTCAAAGAGAGAACTGCCCCGACTTCAAAGTCTTGCCACTGAGAAAAAGACTGTCCCTGTGTGTTCAACCCCCCTCAACACACACACTCTTAAAACTCAATATAACATGGCCTCAACTAGCCTTGTAAATACACATGCATGCACACACACACAAATGTAACAAGTGCTTTAGGGAGGATTTTAACTGCTATTATTGGTGAATGATTGACTTTTTCAATGATGAGTGCAACCCTGCTCCCTTTTTACAATTTCAGCGTCAGTATCAGCTTGTGGCATGATTTCATGGACTGCATGAACTTTACTTTCTGATCAAATATATTCTATTACCATACAGGATTTGACTGATGGAACTATGTTTGATAATATTGTGTTAAGGTGCAATGAACATACAGGCCTGTTTGAATATCTAGACTTGAATTTATTGGAGCCGATAGAACGCAACATCACATTAAAAATTCAAATGTCCTTTAGTTATAACTGTGTGAGGAAACTGTACACACTGTTGCCCATGGGTCATACTTAACAGAGGTGAGGTGCATTAAGAAAGTGTCTTTTAAATAGGAATATTTATAACTCATTAAGTTGACCTCGAACTTTCTTAGTAGAAACCATGACAAAAGATGGTCAGCTTTTCTAAGATTACCTCAGTGTCTGCTTTCCCATCTCTTTCAGCCAAGGAAACAATTATTTTCCAAAATAGCTCCCCGTGGAGTCTTAACATAATTACTGCAATGGAAAAATATCCATGACATATCGGCTGCTTCTTGCTAAAAGAGAAAACACAATTCAATACTTCACTTTTGAAAGACATTAAAATGCTATTATGTGACACCACACCTTTCAGTGATGTTGTAAAAGCAATGATGATTCATAGCGATACACATAACTTTCTCATCACAGAGTAAACTATTAAGTGAATATTCTGTCGGGAATAAATGAACAAATTAGTCATTTCGGACACAACCTGGCCATGAGAAGAAACATTACGACCCAAAAATCTTCTTAAATAATCTGAACCACTAAAGATGTTGCATTTTATTTATCCACATTTCAAGATAAAGATAAAGTAGATGTATTTTGTGTAAAACATCAACTACGTAATATATCAATAATTATTAACTAACATTAACTATGCTGTTCAATAGTAAGTGTTTCATTAATCAACCATTGCCTAAAGGCCAGTATCGGGAAGTAAGGTTATACGTACATTCTACTGTTCTACTGCAGGACAAGCAGCAAATATGATTACATGGAGTATTTCAAATGGCCTTATAACCAAGCTGTCACAAACACCAATGACCACATATATATGACATTATTATGGGCTTGACTTCTCTTTGTCTCTTTATGGGGTGGTGTAGTGAGGAAAGAAGAGGTCAACTCACATTTCCTAGAAAGCTTTAACTAGCGAGGTGTGTGAGCTTGTGTGTGTGTTCAGCATGAACGTGGAATGTTGCCGGAGGCACAAGGACTGACGGTGCTCTCGCTTTCAACCCCTCAATAGAAACACAGAGGGAGAGAAAGGGAGAAGGGAAAAGTGCTACACCTTCACCTGACAGATTAAAGCTAGTATAATACACCATTCATGGCACTATTTGAATAAATAAACAGTGAGGGCTTCTGTCTGTGGTACGGTGCGTGAGTTTGTGTTGCCTTCCTCCTGTTAAGGGCCTCTATCCAAACACAACTTCAGTTACTTACAATTTCCAGTTAAGCTTGTGGGATTATTTCTGGATGTACAGGTTAGACATGTAATACATCCTTCAATTTTTCCGCTTGTAGAAAAAGCCAAAGTAAAGTTTGACTGATTTACCATTAAAAATATGTTTTTATACTATATTATACTATACAAATACTGAGGAAGCTTTTAAAGTTTGTCTCAGTGGGAGGTTGTGTATACTGGCCATGTGTCAAGGCTATTTTGTTCAGTCAAAACGTGCTTTATTTAGAGTAAAATGTGAAGAATTATGAAATTCTGGCCAAGCTGTAGCATGTAAAAGTTCTCAATAAGACAGCACTACGACGAACAAAACTCACCCAGCACAGCACTTTCCTTGCCCCCCCTCCCCCTTTAGTTTTCTTTTGACATTTAAGCTAAACATTCACAGACAGCCAATCAGGTTTTGAGCACCACACTTCCTGGATTATGACACTCCTCCCAGTTCTGGCAGAGAGGATAGTGCTTACATAACCTCTGACCCCTCTAATGCATTAATTGAGGGGGAAGTATGTGCAGGTCCATTTATTGTGATGGAGAGCATTGGTAATTGCTCAGTGACCCAAATGTTCTTTTTCATCATCGCCCCCTCGTGCCACCAAGACCCTGACCTCCTGCTTCTAAAAAGGCTGCCATATTGTGTTGCCGTCCCTCCATGGGGCTTTGGAAAAGCTGAGGCAATGGGGGGCTTTGGGACAATAGCTGAGCATTTTGTGTTGCTGATATACAGGTGTTAAGGTCTATCCCTATGTTCAAGTCTGTTGACAAAGCAGATGCCTTTATTGAAGTGTTACAGAAATATGAAAAAAAAAAAGTGAAATATTTGTACATGTAACTACAAAAACATAGACCAACATTTGCTAAGGGTCTATTCAAAAAGATATAGTAAGGGGGGACATTTCACAGTATTAAAGTAAAATATCATTGCCTCTGGCAGTGAAACAACAGAATGGTTGCATCAAAAAGAAACCATCTTTGGTTTTTCTGCATCAAATTGCTCTTTTAATGAATGCTGGTTTATCAAATTAAAATCATCATACAAGTAATGTCGACTGGAATAAAAAGTACCAGATCTTATTTTTAGACTAAACCTTTATCTGTAGTTTAATCCAAAAAAGGTCCAAAGCTTGTCTGTGCAGAAATTTTCCATTTCGTCTCCATTCTAAATTTGAATATGCTGGTTGTTTTTGTTTGTGCGCCACAGGCGTGCGTACACACACTCAGCCGTCCGTGGAGCTGCCTGCGTGGGGATGTTTATGACTTATGGCGAGGGCAGGAAACATGTGTCAATATTGATTATCATTACCGAGTCCCAGAGAGCCTGTCGATCAATTAGCCGTCTGCCTCCCTCCCGCTTCAGACATAGCAATAACAAACCTCCAAGAGGAACTGAACCTTGCTAATTAATGACGGCTTTATTTTCCTTTATACGACATAGACGTCGACCACACACACGCAAGTGTGATATTTAAAAAAAGCTAAAATAGGGGGGAAATCCAAGAAAGAAGAAATATACAGGAGGTTTTTTTAAAAGACGTACATTTGAACTACAAAGATGAAACACACACAAATGCACACACACTTGCATCACATACTTCACAATCACTCAATCCTATTATGAGAGTTGGCAGAGTGGTCCCGTGTGGCCTACTCTTGAGGACAGCCCCCATGGGATCCAAAATGCATTAAGAAATTAATGTTCACCCTGGGATCCTTCCAAAACCCCAGACTTAACCTGTGGCTCTGTATGTGTGTGGAAAATGGGAGTCCATATGAGCCAGGAGGTTGACCATTGGGGTCAGTAATTGATAGCCCCCTTTTTCAATCCCCCCACTTTGCACCTTCTGTTGGCCAAAGACAACTGGCTTTAAATAGCAATCTAAAGCAAACACTACTCGCCATTATGACTCTTTCTCAAGTCAGAAATCTGTCATAAAATGCTCTGCACATGGTTTTATGTGCCGCCTAATCTGGATATACGAGAAGATTGTTGCGCAGAAACAATAACAACAGAAAGCAGTATGCCCGGTCCCACAACAGGAAGTTGTCTTTCAGATACGATCTTTGATTCTGGTTTGTAACAGTCAAAATGGCAGCTCTAATAATAATGGGTGGCAGTAATTTGTAGCAGGGATTTTTCAGGGAAAGAAATTGGATTGATTGCGTTGTGTTTTTGTTGGCTGCTCAGCTGGGAATTTATGTGGTTGCTGATTGTTGTTAATGGATATTTTTGAGAAAATAATAGCCATGTTTCTTGGCAAGGGCAAGGAAGTGAGGCTTTGGAAAAGGAGAAGTTTTATTTATGTCTTTTTCAAATGAATTCACATCATAATGGACCATATTCAAGCGTCAACAGACCCCGTCTGTGCTCGCTGATTTAGTGCTACTTACTTTTAATAACGTTTACCACGAAATCTTCACCACTGGACTTTCGAACTTGTCGCTCCAAATATTTAAAAAAACTGATGACAGTTTAATTTATATTTAACATGACTTTTAGATCTCTTTATTAATAGTTGTTAACATCTAGCGTGCCTTCATACATTTCATAGATTATCACTGAACAAAGACAAACACGGTTTCCTTTCAGTAAATCTCATTTTAAATATAAATTCTACAGTATATTAATAATGATTCCTATAAAAGCACATGTTTTTCTTAGCCCTGCTACACAGTGTTAGGTAGACTTCCTGCGGGAGGTCCCAGGTAAGTCAACACAACTTACTGACCAGGGCTTGTACTGCTCCCTCCTTTAATCTGCATCTTAATGAGGTTAATAACGGACATACAAATACGCACAGATTTGAACAAACAAATACAAACACACTTTGACATTCCCACAAGGAAGCTGAAGCTGCCTCAGAGGGGACTGTTGGCTGCCAAAGTGTACAGTATATAAATACTATATATCCAATATATGCTGATACATTTGACATGAAACAAAAAAAATAAGCAAATATTACATGTTTTTGTTGAATAAGCAAGCAATGGCTATTGCACAAGTAAAAAAATATAAGGAATGACCTCAAACTAAATAAATAGCCCATAAGAAATCAACAACACAAAGTGGCTTAAAGCACGAATCATCAAGTTCATGTTCCGCAAATCCAGTCAGAGTATCATTGTTTCACAGCTGCTTCAGTCGAGCATTGTTTGCACAGCCAAAAGTCAATGTTTGGAACTTTAACAATGGTAGTGAGAATGCAGTTAAGCTTTTGGACTTCTTTAAAAACTGCATTTTAGCTTTTCACAATGCAGAGGAGACCTGTACACACTCCACTGCTCCTCAAAGCAAGAGGACTGACTCTGAGTATCAGAAGTTGCCGTGTGAACTCAAATGTGAGCTTTAAGAAATGGATTGCTAAATTGGAAGTTTTTGTGTCTTCCAATTGACTCAATCCTGACTGAAGTGAGGAATTACACTTGGTCTTGTTCATATATTAAGAGTGAACTTTATAGCATGTGGTCTTACTGTGAAATTCAATCAGAATAATTGCATTTGCAAAGAGAAAAGACAAATATTTCGCAAACTTAGCGGCTTGGGCTGCCTTGCCTGTGTGTCTTTGTGTGTGTGACCATATTTTCCTCTCTGCGGTCTGTTCACATTCTAATCAGTATGTTTCCTGCTTGCATTGATCAGACTGATAAGCAGCAGTCCTGCAGTACATGGTGTCTCCTCAGCAGATGCAAGACACAGATAGAGGGCCGAAAGAAAAGAAACCAAATGAGAAAGTACAAGGCTTCACAGAACGAGAAATATCTCTGTGAAATGCACAGTTCTGTGGTAAAAATGCTTTTCACATGTCAGATTAGAATTTGTCATCAGAATAGCTAGATTGTGCATGTCTTAGATCAAAAACATGTAACGGTAAGACGGATATCTGTTTGTACGTATGTCAAGGTGAAATTGGTGATACTGAGATTTGCATTAGCATGTGTTTCAATGGACCCTTATTGTGTAATAATTGTGTACTGATAGTGAATTTGCAGAGTTAATGCACAGGTAAAACTATTTCTATTAAAAACATTCATATCATTATCTAAGAGTATTAGTATGTGTTTTGATGGAAATGTGTTATGTCATCTAATTGTGATCATAGAGACAAGGTATGAGTAAAGGCTTTGAATATATTGAAGTGCTGAAAATGTACAAATATAAAAATATAACCACAAAATACTAAATCCCTTGTTTAAAAATGTTTCAATGACCATGCTTTGATTGATTAGATACTGTTCCAGTTACAAGATGTGAGGTACATTCTGAAGCACAAAATGCTGGCTTCTTCTGTCAAAAAACGTTTCCTATTCAAAATTCCCATGATTGCCCAAGTGTACAATACGATTAAATGAGAATATATTTAAACGTTCTTAGTTCTGAAAATGGACAAATGTAAGAACACTAGCAGGAAATATTTGATTCCTTTTTAAGAAATGTTACCATTGTCATTTTCTATAATGAAAAAAAAAGTAATTTGCCCTGACATAAGTCACATTTAAAACCTGAATACTATAGGACAACATGTTGGCTTCGACTGTCAAAACCTTTTCTTTTCACATGTTAACTTAATCTTTACACCCACTGTCTGACTGTGAAATCCACCTCACCAACTTGGGACAAACGTTTAAAACTAGAAAATGGAAACAATATTGCGCGGATGGGAACAGGGAGACAGCTGGAGTCACTGCTGGGTTTTTTCTAAAAAAGAAATAAAAGTGAAAGAGCTTTATTCCTTATCTGTTCAGAGCTGGTTGCTGTGGGGCTTCATATGTATGTATGCTCATGTGAAGCCATTACATGGGGAGCAAGCACGCTAACATCTCTGCTGTACCAGAACGAGCCAGTGTGTAATACTCTACCCCTCTTCCTGTTTCCTATCCATTTAAATCAGTTTAGGCTAACATGCATCCCGCACCTCCACAATCACATCTGCACTGTGTACATACAGTTACATGAATTGTATTTCAATGCATATTCGTTCCACATAGGAGCCCCAGCAGCAGTGCACACATCTATTGCACCACGCTGGTTATAATGTAATGAATTCAAACAGTAAGGTTGATGAAAAAAAGGAAATAGAAAGTCTGTACTTTCTTAATGTAGGGCTTTGTACCTCACCCATTTAAAAAGCTGCTTATGAATGGTAATTTTACTAACAAAAGAGCAGACACAAAACTAACCAAGATGACTTCAATGACAGTCCGTTTTACATCTTTGCTCTATTTTTATGCAGCCTTCCGAACATGACATTTGGTATTTTCTGCATTTCAAAGAGTCCGACTGATTAGTGTGTAAGCCAAGGTTGGCATTTCCATGCCACCTTGTGTGACTTATCACATTTTTTTTAATATTCACACTTTTATGTATCACTTTACAGTGTGAATAAAATAAATGTAATGTGTGTTTACATTTGCATCAGAATTGTTTGAAGGTTCTTACTTTACCTTTTTTTTCCACACCTTCAATATTCCATTTCTTTTTAAGTGTAGTCACCTACTTCCTATCTTGCTAATACATTTTCCACATCTGTAAAGTTTATTTTTGTAACTTTATTGGTTTCCCCCGGTGAGTCAGGTGGAGGAAGGGAAGTCATTACAGCTTAGTCCTCCAGCCAGCCTGCCTCCATCTACACCGCCAGGAGAAAAGTACAGAATGTCGACAGCTATCTCTCATATTTCCTCAGAACGCTGTCTTCTCTGGAGACTCCATTTGTGTAGTAAACATCTTAAAAGGTTCCCTTGGCTCCCCTCTCCCTTTCTTCTCCCGCTATTTATTTATTTCTTCTTTTTTTTAAGATTCAGTTCGTCTTATTTTTTAAACTGCTTGACTCCTAAAATACAGATATCACAGTTGGGCCCCATGAGTTTTTGAAAAATGAGCATATTACTTCCTACATCTCCCTTTCCTTCTTTTTATGTCACAATAAATATTTCCATTTATATGCAAATTATTATCTACTGACCAAGAATGGATAAAAACTCGTCTTGTTTTCATTGTGATGTGCGGAGCATGTGAGTGTGAAGGCGGGAAGTGTGAGAGCAGAGAGAGCAGCTCCTCATTTAAAGAGTAAATAATCTCCCATTGCATTCTATTATTTATACCCCTGGCTTGAAAGGGTCTGTATTAACTTATAAGTTATAAGTAGTAAGAAGTTACTTACTTTAAACTGGGGGGGAGTAGAGAGCCGACGCTCTGCTTAGCTGACTTCCCCCCAAATTGCTGACATAATTACATGAATGTAATTTTTTATGACTCACAGAAAATCTTGGCATTTTCACTGAAGCAGATAATTAGACTTGGAATAAAGCAGGGGCGGAATAATTAATACATCAAAACTAGATGAACTTTTTCTAATTATTTTTATTTAATCTCCATTCTAATTATTGTTCTAGTCGGCTGAGCGAGATTGCCTTTCTCATTCAGGGTGTGAAATGCACCCGTAGCGCTCAATCCTCACCCAGTGAAATATCAACTAAGCGTGGAGACGGGAAATCACAGGGTGCTCACCACTCTCTTCCCCCTCTCCTCCTCTTTGATTGAACTGTAATTTAAATTTCTCCATTGCCAACAAACAATTTACATACACCTGCCAGACTCTTATTTATTTATTTATTTCCCCTGACTTCCTCCTCCCCCTCGCCGCTGCTGCCACCTCCATCCTCCACGTCTCCAAATGTATGGCAATCAATATTTCTCCGGCTTTAAATGAGTTTGTTAATTAGCCTAATGTGGTTTGGATAGAGGTTGTGTTTCCCTCCCTATCTCTGCATTCAGGAGGAACATTTGCTTAAAATAACCAGAGGAAATAAAGCGTTTGTATCTGTGGAAAGAGTTGCTGACCACAGAGTAAATTTTCCCACTTATCTCTGGTGTCACTCTACCAAGAAGCTGCCCCTGAAAAGGAACAGTACATCTGATAAGAGTGAGGTTTAATGCTGATGCAAACATAATTAACACTCCAACACACACGTACGCACGCTTTATGAGCACACACTCATTGTAGGATGCACAAACAGAAGTACAGATTAGGTTGAGGATATATTTAACAAACAAAAAATTGAAAATCTAAGCACTTACATGTGAAAAAGCCTCCCTTCTTTGCGCTCTTTGGGGGAAATTACCCTTCACATATGAATATTAATTTTTAAAAAGCCTCTCCTTAGAAGAGTTCTCCACATAATAACTCACCAGAAGTTATTAAGACACCTCACTGAATGTAGGCCTATTCTTGCAAGCTGTTTCACATTCTCTTTATATGTGTGCACACATTTACCACTGGATGGATCTGATGCTCAGATTGCATAAAAAGAGAGAAAGGGGGGAGGCAGGGGATGAGGAACTAATGCAAGTCAGCTAAATAAAAAAATTACAAAAAAAACATTCATCACAAGCATGAAATTAAAATAATTCTTGCTCTCCCTCTATATCCACATTTCTTATTACAGTCTGTGTATTCACTAGATTAAAATTGCCGCTTGATTAATACACAAAACAAGATCAGATTTAATTAACATCAGATTTAATTGAGGCCCTACAATTCTTTTTCCACACTTGCAGTTCAGATAGAGACGATCGCGAGCTTCCATAATTAAACAAATGTAAATCTACCAGTGCCTTTCAATAAAACAGATTGATGTGCATCCCATGCAGACAAATCTCCCCATTTAAAACAAATATATTAAAGTTATTATTATGCCTTTATATAGATTACAATTTTAACAGAGAAATAATTTGGGAATGATTTAATTAAAGAGATAATAATGTTTGAATAAAAGACAGAAATTCCTCTATATTTTGACCCTGTTTGAATAGATTTGATGACTGGGTGTATTTAATTTGCTTGATTCTTCCAACATCTATTTGTGAAAACCCAGACAAACCTTAATCTAGATTAACCGCCATCAGAAAAGAGCTCATATCCTGTTTAATGAAATCATATTTGCTCACACGCAGCTCTGAAAGCCTCTTAATTTACATGGCTTCACATAGAGAAGCTGCAACACTTTAACACTTGGAAAATCCACAGTAATTTTCATCGGGCGCATCAAGACAACGGCTTTTTTGGAGATACTGGGTTTCACTTGTGTCAGATAGAGGGTGTCAGTCTTGTTTTATTTTGTCATTCCAGTGATGTGAGGCCCAGTTTCTTATTTCTTGTTTGCGAGAGTTGATATTCTGCCTGCGTTTAGTTGTGGTATCATGATCAAACCAGATAGCATTCTGTTATCTCTGTGTTGTATTATTTCTATGGGCCAATATTTTTGGTATTATCAATGTAATCTGGAGTATCTGCTAGGTAGGTGTGTGTGTGTGTGTGTGTGTGTGTGTGTGTGTGTGTGTGTGTGTGTGTGTGTGTGTGTGTGTGTGTGTGTGTGTGTGTGTGTGTGTGTGTGTGTGTGTGTGTGTGTGTGTGTGTGTGTGTGTGTGTGTGTGTGTGTGTGTGTGTGTGTGTGTGTGTGTGTTTACACCCCTGTTCTGCTTGACTTTATGTTCAAGGGAGGGTGGAGGGAACCCAAGCTGCAGGTCTCTAATAAGTACATAGTGCCACCATGTGTCGGGTGGAGGAGCTGCAGGTGTTTTGTGCAGAAAAGGAGCAACCTACATGTTGGGGCTTTTTTCAAAGCTAGTTTGTTTGCGTGTTTGTTGCTGAGCGTACGTGTTGCGCCGTGGGTTTCCTTGCGAGCGGGACGGGTCAGAGGGAGGAATGTGAGATGTTGCACTTGGCAGACAAAACAATTTCCTTATCCCCTTGATGTAACAGAGGATGTGGGCTGAGATGAAAGCAGGTGCTCAGATGGACTACGTGCAACTTTATGAAAGCTTGCTACAAGATATAAATGACCACTTGATAAAACAATGTTTAGATGTGGAAATATCAGGGTTCATCCTTAACTAAATGTTTATCGTTTTATAGATGTTTCTCTCAACTTCATGTGTGTGGCGGGGGGTGGGGGGGTGGATAGCCTGCTGGCGCCATGGGGATGAAGGCTTCACGCTTGGGCTGAGATTACCTGTGCGGGCGCCCTGTGTGGCTTGTTTATGAATCAGCTTTTTTGTTCAGATTTTCCCCTCCACTTGTGTCTCTTTAGGACAGGTCTCTACACCCAGGGGGGGGGGGGGGTGTCGGCCAGCCACACCTCATCGTGAACCCCTCACCTGGACGTGACCCGCAAGGTGTTTATAACCCGGGTTTATCTCCATGGCGATAAAGCCTCATGCTACGGCTGTGGAATGAAAACAGGTTGGCGGGCCAGACAGACAGGAGTCTAGGGTGTAACGTAACACATACACACACATCCACAGGACCAGTGACCTGCATGATTGACGCCAACAAATCTTAAATAAAAAGCATAATCCTCTAGGACCTTCTGACACTGTGGGTATTTTTCTAATATTTTGCTGACTTTTTCATGTGCCCACTATTGGCATCAACTAATTCTGTGATTTGAAGTGTTTATTCACTATGTTAGAGAAAGCCACAAAGTCTGGCAGTATGTTATCAATCTTTTGCTGAAAAACAATAGTTGTAGCATCAGTGAAGTAAAGGCAATTCAGTCAAACAAAACTCAAGATATACCCTGTTACTGAAACAGCAACAGGTCTTGCATTCTGCTTTATTGCTGCTATTGTGTACTGGTATCTTTAAATCATAATTTGTATGATATTGCAGTATTTATCTTTAAGTCTGATCTGATGAAAAGACCAATGTGTCTCTAAGTACACGCTGACTTCCCCACCCTTACTCGCCCACTAAGCTCATCGGTTCATCCTGGAGAAATCATTATTATGTGGTTTGATTTTTGACGAAGCTTAAACAATATCCCCAAACAGCTGTCGTGTTTACCATACACTACTCAACAGGATTGCAAATGTTGTAATGCTTAGCCTTGAATCTGCTGCACTAGTACGTTTTTACAGAAGGACAGTATGAGCCAGTCAAACAAATGTCATCACGTGAAAAGAACAATACGTGCTAGAACAGAGGTGGCAATACTTGCAGTGTAAGTACATAAAAAGTACATGACTCACTGTACATATTACATTTCTGTACCACACAATGTTTCAAGCTTAGTTATCCTTAGTAATAATTAAAAAGGCACAACTGAACATCGAAACCGACTCACACACACTTAGTAAATCAGCAACAGATGATTTCCTTAACAGTTTTTTTAACGTGCAAATGTTCTTTTGATACGCAACTACCTCACCTGTGCAAACCCCACCCTGATGCCACACACACACCTCAGGATATTGCAGCCTCAGTGTGTTTACATAGGAGGACCACTGAGCTGGAACACTCAACTATTCTAAACATGTGTTACATTCAAGTGTTGGGCCATTGTTTGCTGGAGAGCGGTTGTTGTTCCTCTGACTAATGTAAGAGTGACTCGAGCCAAGTGGGCTTAACTTGAAGTATACAAAGTTTCCCGAATGCTCACAATACTTGGCAGCCGGAGCGCAGAATAAATCACGTTAAAATCGGGCAGCAGGAAGATTGAATTGGAACGAGTAGGCCTTCCATCACCACCATAACCCACTTTTGTCTTTACTGCATCACCCGTAGGCCTGATCCCAGCCTAGCCAAACCGCTGGTTCAATTACCCATCATGCCCTTGACCTTGGAGGTCAGCTTGCTTTGGAGAATGAAGCCTTAGATGTCCGTGGAGAGAAGTAGAAAGTGAAAGAGAGGGGAGGAGAAAAGGAGCAGAGGGAAGGAGGGATTGAGAGTTAGAAGGGGTGAGGTGGAGAGATGGATTGTGGGGAAGGGTGAGGGAGAGAGGGAGGCCTCAGCCCTGCTCCCTCTTATCTCTCCAGCTTGGTGGAGTTTTAAATTATTCATTCCCTGCTGCTCCCGCCGACTTACACATCTCCATCACACGGCTGCCCGCATCCGCCCGGGGAACAGGCGGTCGCCACGGCAACCTTATCGCAGATCGCAGATTTCGGCTCCAGAAATGAAATAAAAGAGGAAATTGGCTGTATTAGCATAAGAGGAGTCAGCCCGGAGTTGAATACACACATCACCCCCCCCTCACTCCATCCTCCCACCACCACAGCCGCCGCCCCCCAAAAGCGCACAGCAACACCCAGCCCCCGCCTCCTCTCCTTATCAGCGCTGTCTGATCGCTGCTCTCCCTTTCTATATATTTTTTTTCTAATTCCACTCCCCCTCATCCACCACTGCCACCAACTCACCCTCCAACCACACACCCCATCCCTCTCCCTCCACCGCCCTCGCTGTCGCTCTTTGTTCCTCCTTGTGTGAGAAGAATGGTGCGGTGGGTGGGAGAGAAAAATAGATGTGGTCGCTGTGACCTCTAACCTTTTCAGAGTGGAGTAAACAATAACCAATAACCTGGGAGATGTGACTCTGGCAGCGCTGCGGCTACTGACTGACAGCACACTTTATTTCCTGTCCAATAGGACCTTTTTTTTCCATCCTCATCATTTTATTATGGGTCGCTTTTTTTCTGCCTCTTTCTGTCTGTCTTTCATTCATAGTCCGAGTCCCCCGGGATCTACCATCTCAATTTATTGGCCGGCGGTATTCTGACATTGACCTTAAAAAAAGAAAGGACTGAGATATTTGTTTGGCTTTCAGGTGAATGGATGTAACTTCCAGGCAGTGTGAGGCCTCGCCAGTGTAATCACTCTTTGCAAAAAGAGGTCCAGGTCCACATTAACATCCTCCGTCAATACATAATCTCCTATAGCTATCAGCAGTCCTCCATCAATGTGAAGCCACAAAGGCCAGGGCACAATGCAAACTCTTTAGAAGACACCATAAATGTGTTTCCCCTTTAGCGCCTATTCTGCAGCCACTTAACCATTCAGTAACAAGTCGTCCCCATGCCTCCCTTTTCCCCCCTCTTGCCTCTTCTCCTTCCTTCCTTCCCTAATTGAAGTTAAACAGCTGAGAAATAGCGACCATGTCCCCCCCAGATGGTTATAAATGTCAACATACTCTCCCACTTAGACTGACACTTCCCTGGGGAAGAGTGCCTCTGCAAGTGTGTGTGTTTGTTATGGTAATCATCTTTCTCCCTCTCACATCTTTTGTGCAAATCAAAGCAGTAGGGGGGCCACTGAGGCACAATAACGCCCACCGCGCTCGCTGGTGGCATTCTCCATTATCATCACCATCATTATGGCAAGGTAGTTAAATGTTATTTTAAAGAAGTTTTCTGCTGGTCCCCAATGCACAGATTTAAGAAAAGCATGACTGAATCAATGAGGGATTAACAGCAGCATTCACTTTGTTCACTTGCTCAGCCTCCCCCTCACTTTCCAACTGTCTTTTCTCTTGTGTTGATCAGAGTGTACTGCTTCAAAACTCCCAGCTTTAGCAGAGGTTTTTGGCTGAGATCCGATCCGACCCGATTTTCCTCTTTCTGTCGAATCCCATTTTACAGAATGCTGACCACAACAGAATTTCACAGCCGGAGTCAAACGTTTGTCTGGCAACTTAACTGGGTTAGGAGAGGGTGATGCTGTTTTTGAACAATGTGTTTGTTTGAAGCCAGAAGTGTGTGCCAACTACTTTAATACTAGTTATTACCAAAATGTCACTGAATTATAATTTAAGCCACATAACTCTTTATGTTAAACCTATGGAAGAAATCAACATGTTTCTTTTGATAGAAAAACAAGATAATGCTCTCCTTCTGCACTGCTAAATCAATTGAAATAACTCCCATGCAAACCTTGGAAGTCCTCTAAGGTCACCTTATTTGTCTGTGTAGAAAATAAAAGGGGTATTTTTACTTGCATGAATGGGCGACAAAAATATTCCCCATCTGATTTTACAATTGTGTAAAGGGTCAAACGAAATTAAATTCCAGTCAACAGTTTAACCATTCTCGATTAGTGCACAATATACAGTATATTGGGTTTTTCATTGGTTGCTTCATGTTATCAGTCAGCTCTTTACTGGTGAAACTTACCCAACAGGGAGTTCAACCAACAATAAATAAACAATGATTTATTTTATTTAAATACTGCAAGTATTTTTGTTTGTGGTGCAGGGTGGCCGTGGTATTGGATCCATAATGTGATCAAAGGTGTCCTTATAAAGTAAAGAATCGACATTGTAAATGTGGACAGCGCTGACGGCTTATTTCCGGACAAATAACGGGCTGAAAATGGCAAACCATTACATCAATACATCCCACAGGAACTACAAGTCTAATCTGATCCAATTCTCCCACTCTTAGCATTCCCAACAGAAAGACCACTGAACAGGAAAATGTGGACGAAGAGGATGGGGACATGGCTGGACAGCTTCAGCACAGTCACCTCCTCCATCTCCAGAACAGAATGAGAAATTGTCCAAAAAAAAAATGGTCTTACCGTTAAAATATACGATTAAGAGAAGCTAGTGTACAGCAACCAAAAACTACAAAGGACACCATTTAACAATATTATCTGTTTTTTTAATTTTTTTAAACTGAGCTTTTTAAGATCTCAAATTACAAAACCTAGCTACTTTCCATCAGGCAAATGTACTTTTTCCACCCCGTTTTGTTCATCTGCTTCATCACAGAGAGCCTTAATATGGAAACAATCCTGATTGCTTCTTGAGGCATTATCTGCTGAAAGGCTTCTTTCCCTTTCGTCCTGCTCCCTAATTCCCAAAACCCTCCTCCTGTGTTTCCCCACTTCGTAGCATCAGGCCTGTTTATTTCCCAAGCTCTTAATCTGTTTTAAGTGGTGAATACTTTGGAACAGTGAAGAAAAAGGCCTTAACATGAAGACAGCCCAGGCATGCTGTGCCATGCTGCTATCATTGGTGGTCTTCTAAAGCTCCTTCTCCCTCTGTTTCTCCATGTGATTGTGCCTGGTATGGTTGGAGGCTCATCGCAGCCTACATGTGATTTCACATGGGCTATAGAGACACTTAGTGCCTGTGGCTCTGTCCCTCCCACACAGTCTGCTAGGAAGAACTGCACCACTTTCAATCCGATGTGTAGGTTTGCTGAGAAGCGCCTGTTGTGGTGACACTGTCTGTGTATGGAGAGTGTGGGTTTGTATGAGAGAATGTGCGATCACTTGTAAAGTGCGTGTGTGCGACTTGGATGCCAAGACCACACATCCAGTACTGTTTTTGTGGAATCACACACACATAGAAATGCACATGATGTCTGCCAGTTGTTTGGTAATAGTAAGTGACAGGGTGAGACGGGAGACAATGATGATCCTTCACCGTCCTAAAATGGATCGGTGCTGCCCCCCCTACCCCAGTCCAACCCCTCAGTCCCACGCTTGTTCCTGCTCCCTGGCCCTGAGCAGATAACTGCAGCAGGAGCGCAAGCGGGACAGGGAACGAATCCCAGAGGTGCGTCCCGTAACAGCGATGCTCCGGCCGAGGGAGTGTTGGCGCAGTGGGGCTGATACCCCACCGGTTTATGGATAGCGGCGTCACACTTGGTTCCAGCCCTCGGGGTTGAGGCATAAGGGGGACGCGGCCTTTTCTTGTCCAGTCGGACAGCGATGGTCACAGTGGATTTTGAGAGCCTGCTGAGGAGCAGTGCACAGTCCCACACCATGTTAAAGAGTGCGGGACGGCAGCCATTTGTAGTCCTGTTTGGACAGGCATCAGTGTGCAGTGGGCGTGTGATATGGACATTGGAACAAAAGGGATTGAGACAAGTGTCAACAACAACTACAGTGCAAGCTGTGTTTGAATTGATGTAGTTTGCTTCTGCCAAAGCAAGTGCTTTTTAAAGCATCAAAGAACAAAGCCCAAACAAGATTACATAAAGTTTCTTTGATGAAACAAGAACCTTCAAACACAAAATAAAGAGTTGCTGATTGCAGAAATTGTGAGCCAGGTATCAATATTTTTAAAATGGGACAATTTGTTATCTCAAAATGGAAAATGAATAACCACTGTATCATTTGGTTAAGGTGAGTAGACCACATGTAAAATGTGTCTGTAAATATAGAACATTTGGACAATATGGAAAAGGCTTGAATATCTAAAATGGTAGACTTGCCAGAAGCGTATAAGAAGTTGTTTTAATACTGTGCTGATTAATATAAAATCAAGAGTGAGAGGATACAAGATACTTATAATAACAAATAACATACAATGAATGCTTGGCAACACACACATGTGTGTGCGCGCGCGTGCGTGTGTGTGTGTGTGTGTTGTTGTGTGTGTGTGTGTGTGTGTGTGTGTGTGTGTGTGTGTGTGTGTGTGTGTGTGTGTGTGTGTGTGTGTGGTGTGTGTGTGTGTGTGTGCGCGTGTGTGTGTGTGTGTGTGCGTGTGTGTGTGTGTGTGTGCGTGTGTGTGTGTGCGTGTGCGTGTGTGTTGTTTTGTGTGAGTGCCCGGGTGTAGCAAACAGGCGAGCAGGGCCCATAAATCCTGGCGCTATCAGTGGTCCGGTCTTGGCCACCCTTGTGTTCTTTTATTGAATGTTATTGTAGCTAGACGGCCCTGTGGTAGATATTTCCTGGTGAGAAATCAAGATCAAAGCCGAGGAGGGGTTGAGGAAAGAAGAGGAAAGAGAGGAGAAGAGAGGAGGAGGTTGGAAAGGGAACAATGACGGATGGACATTGGAGGAGAGGGGAAGAAGAGGGAATAAGAGTTGGAGTGGGTGGTCACTGGCACCGCTTTAAAGCCCCGACAAAGAATGGAGTGGTGATATTCAACTTAAAAGGGAAAAGTGGGGGAGTGAGGAGAGATGTGATGTGGATTTAGGATCATCCTACGATGAAGGATGAAGACAATCTCACTATCACTCTGCGATTGGTCAGATGAGGGTGTTCTTTTTCAATAGTGTAGGAGTAAGAAAACACAACAGAGATAACAATTATCAAAACTTCTATGAGTTACATCCAACAAGGGAGAAAGATACAAACGTATTATGTTAATGATGCAATTGTTTATCTGTGACAGTGAGAATTCAGTGGGTGCGATTTCTCTACAATTTACTCTCCTGTGATCTATTGTCAAATGTGTGAAAGTTTTAGTTTTTCTTCAATTGTCTTCTCATGAGATGTGAATGGTTCCACGAGATGAAAAAATACACTAGATTTAAAGATGTATGCAATGCACAAGTATCCCTGTAAACAACATGAGAACCAAAGTGAAGTGGAAACTGAATAAGAAGTTTTGTTATAAAAGTAAAATCAAACAATTGTTTGTTTTGACATGTACTCTCCGAGTTCCTCTGATCCACTGTTACAGGGATTCTGTAGCTAAATCTAACTTCATACACCCTCACTGTCTTTTCCTCTGTACCTTTCCATATGTACAGAATGTAGGACTGTTCGTAAGCCCGAGAGCTTCTCCTCGTGGGCGTGATGTGTTGGACTCCCCAGTGGCCTGTCTCTCCTTGCCTTTAATTGCTGTGGGGATCGCAGGGCGGCAGGGACAGAATGGACTCCAGAGATTGTGGTTCCACCACTGCTTCCCAAACTGGCTTTTCTCCCCATGTGCCGGCTCGCCAAGCACTCCCAAATTCCCCCATTTGCCACCCTTTCACCCCACACCTCGCCTGGGTAATGGACTCAAAAAACAAGAGCTTCTCTACAAAGATAGAGGCTCATTTCCAAGAGGAAGCTGGGTAGACTGTGCCGCTCTTTACTGGGGAGTTATGAAGCATGGGGTAGTTAGAATTGGTTAAGAAGCCAGTACAACCATCTAGCATGTCTGTTCTTCGCCTCAATTCTCCTCTTGTACCTTTACTTTCACCTCCTGTCAAATCTCCTCTTACCTTCCACTGCCATCCTTTCAACTTCCACTGGCTTCCTGTAATTTTCTAACCACTGGCTCCTTTTCTTTCTTTTTACACTGGATTAATGTCCTTTTCCATCCCTTGGCTTCCTTTCCTTCTCTTCCACTGGAAGCCTTCCTTCTGTGTCCACTGCTTTCCTTCTATTCTCCTTCCACTAGATTTGTCTCCTTTCTGACGACATGTTTCCTTTCATTCTTATTCCACTGCCTTCCTATCCTTCCCTTTCCAATGACTTTCAGTCCTTTCTTTATCCACAGGCTTGCAATCCATTACATTTCTTTCAACTGAGCAACTGTCCTCTGTGTAGGCCTTCCCTCATATAATATCCTTTTATTGAGTTCATTTTACAAAGGCTTTCTTTACTCTTTATTCCTTTTCCTACCATTTTCTTAATGCTGGCCTTCTTTCCTTTCCCCTTCTACGTATTTTTTTTAAGTGTTTCCTCTCCTTTCCTTCATGTTGGCTTCCTTGCTTCCCTTTTCGTTTCCGCTGGCTTCCTTTACTCCTCTCCTAATCTCAGCCGAGCTCTGGGAGCAGATAAGGCTTATTTAGTGTTTGGAGATTCCCCTCCATCCTACTGGCACTAGAACATCTCCTACCACGCCAAGGTAGATGAAGACAGTAGATACATAGCAGGGAGCTTTTTGTGTATGGAGGATTTGATCTCGTCCTGATCCCAAACACAAAAACACACACTCTTACTCAAAGTCACATACACCACTCAGTCACATACACTTGGCTCAGACACACATCACACACTACTACTACACACTGGCCCACGGGGTTGGCAGGATGAAGTGTTTATTTCCTGCATATTTATTATATCGGTGATAAACATGACAGTTTTCGTTTTATGAAAGATTTTCTTGTGACTTTCTTATCATATTAAACAAAAGCATGTATTGCTTGTATTTTAAGTATATTGGCAGCAGCCACCATGTTGCTTAAAAGAGTAACGGACTTTTTAGTGAATTTCCTTATTAAAAACTAAAGGACATAATGAATACAGTAACAGTTACTTTAATATATCCACAAATCACTTCACTATTGATCAGACTAAAACTCAGAGTGTGTAAATAAAACAGCTCTGTATAAATTAGTAGTTTCTAGTTTTCATGTTAAGCTGTCAATCCATTATCAGACATCCAACATCTCTGAATAGAGTTTATTTTGATCTCCTCTAACTTTATTTAGAAAACGACATAAGTATGCCTTGAGATATGGTTAAAGACATGTATACAATTGCAAGAAATAAATATAAGCAGATTTTTATCCAAATACATATCTATAGGTTGTTATCAGCTTTCAAAAACCTGTAACCCTATGTTGACCCCATAAAGGTTTAAGATGCACACAAAGGAGGAAAGCAGCAGCTGCTCTGGTTATTGTGATTAGAGCAGTGCTTTACTGATTTGGCAAGATGTTCTGGTGATAAACAAGTGATTATGTTCATGATCCACTGCAGCCACCCCAACCTCCATCATCCCCCATCTCCCCCAAAAGCCAACATGTTTGATCTGTGTGTCTGACTCTCCGATTTGATGGCGGGATACAACTGAGGTTTTGGGAGAGAGACTACCTCAGGGAGGTCTTCATAGATAAGCATTTAAAAACACTAATCTCCCAATCACTAACACTCAGATAACTGTCTGCTCGGGCCATGATCAGCGTGGAGATTATGGATGTGATCTGGATCTGATCACTCCTGGTGATATCAGATGGCTGTTTGAAGTGATTTTGGAGAGTTCTGCTCCAAAACTGAAATTATCCAGCCCACGGAAAAAAAAATCTCTACCCTCAAAACACACTGAGATCCGCCAATACAACTTATGCTCACTGATTGGAAATTCAAGCTGCAATAAGTAATGGAGACAAGTAAAACTGACTTTCATTTCATCTGGTTTAACTGAGAAAAATAAAAACCACTTAATCCTAGATTTGACTCCCACACAATGGTCACTAGATAGAATTCACACTGTTGTTGTAAAAGTAATTGATTTATTTTGTAATAAAGGACAAGATAAGCTTCTTACTACCGAAATTTACAAATCGGAGAACCTATTTAGCTCTCTGTTCAGCTACTCTTTCAAAATAATGCAATCAGGAGGTCTATGATATTTTCTCTTAAATTGTTTTTTTGTCCTGATTTTTTGAGCAACAGCTTTATGTTCATAATTCCCATGTTAAAAGTGCCCTAAATGCCTAGATTTATATTGTATTTGTAGAAAAGCAACTCTACCTAAACCTCATATGTACATTACTGTGCTACAAGATCACATACTGCTGTGCTCAGTAATCCCCAATAGCCTAAATCAGAAATACAAACACATTTACAGAATTGAATTATGGAACCTGTATGTGTTTTGAACTGTACAGGGAATTGTGGCTATTTCTTTAAAAAGGGGACAGTGCAAAATACCATGCGTTTTGATGTAATTTAGATTGGTACAAGCAATGAATGAAAGGTTTATATTAGGTGGAGAAACTGATTTAAGGTGTTTTCCCTCCACGATACTTGATTCTGTCATTTTTCAGCCTCTTTCTGCCATTAGGTCATGCTGTGCCTCAGCTCTGATCCGTATAGTGGATACAGGCTCCTTGTTTTGGGTTAGGTCTCAGGTAAGCACTAACCAAGCAAATCCTTCCAAAAGGCCTTTCTCATCTTTCTACCAGAGCGTGGCGTAACCACAGCACAGACAAAACACCAAATCCAAAGCTGATCAACATCAAAGCCCCCAGTCCTCCATCTTCTCTCTGTTCTCCGCCATCACTCCTTTCACACAAACCCAGTTTCATTCAACTATTTCCTCGTCCTTTCCCCGACCTTGTATCGCTCTTTTTATCCACCGATTATCACCGGCCTTGGCTGTATTACCCCCCTCATCTTCTTTCTCTTTGCTCATCCCTCTTTTACTCTGTGTGTGGCATGCAGCTCAACAGGAGGTCGTCCACAGGTAACTCGGTGGAGCGGCCTGAAATGCTAATGCGCAGGGAAAGAAGAAGAAAGAGAGAAAGGTACGACAGGAAATAGGATTAGGGTGGGGTGTGGGGGGTCTAGCAACACCATCATCGGCATCATCGGAGCCTTAATCAAGCCCAGTTACATCTTAAACCAGCCTTGAATGTTTGCCGCTCGTAATAATGTGCACCTTCTGTCTAATTTGGCCATTATTCAGGCCTGTCAGACCGCAATTATTTAGAGCTTATCTCTCTCGCACACGAAATGACGCGTTTGTCACGCTTTTGCTCCACGCACAAACACACAGCAGAAACACACACACACACACAGGGCAGGCAAGGAGCTTTATACATTCCATTGATGCCTGCCTGCGATAGGACCTGGTGCCCCCATTTCACCCTATACACCCCCCCCCCCCCCCCTCATCATTACTCCATTGATTACCTTGGTTGGCTTATCATTTCCACATATTCAATCTCATCAAGAGATGCCACACACATGCACGCTGCATATTGTTTACGCGTAGATGGAGATTGCATTGTTGTTTATCCCCCGAGTTTGTTTATTCTATTGGCTGATTTGTGTTTAGTAATGTCATCTATCCCCCTCCGGACTCTGAGCCAAGCAGTGGAAAAGAAAAGAAACACAATCTCTCCATTCAGATTGGCTGAGAATAGGATGCATGATATTGGGTTTCTATGATCTTTTGTGAGCTGTAATTTGATGCCACGCAAAGTGTTTAGCGGAACAAATATAGAAATGTTGTTAAATTATATCATAAATTAGTGATCAGGAGGAAACGGCGGAGGGAGTGAGACGGAGATACGTATGTATTTACTGCAGTGATTAGGTTACATTTGCCGTAACAAGACCAATGTTCCACGTTTTTTTTGGCACCCCAATTTACTTAGTTATTTGGAGAACAAAACAGCCATGTAATACACAATACAAAGTTGGAGTAATGATGTTTTTAGGCAATAAAGCCAATGGATGTGGCTGTTATTAAAGCATCTTTACAATTGCAAAACAATTCTTATCGTCTGGGAAACGCTACATTTTCCGAGGATGAGGAAATGAGGCGGTGAACAAAACTAGCCATCAGATAACGCGCCTCCTTAATTCTCTCATCCCCTGTTAAATAATATCATTATCATTGCCTAATGACGATGGTGCAGCAGTGCTTATGGAATAAGCCGATTAGGACAGAGACAAACAGCATGGGGCCAGGAAGCACGGCGAGGCCATTTGCTACTTCACACAGGACAAATGTGTCCCTACCATCTTTCCTTCTCTCGTTCCCTTTTTCAATCTCACATCCCCTCCACACACTTCCATCTATTCATTTTTTACACCAAGTCATCATGAAGTATTTGATTTCCTCTCCTCCCCTCCTCTGCCTCCTTCCATCTCTATTCCTCCTCCCCCCCCTCTTTCTCCTTTGTGCGGAGGTAATCGTAGATGCAAAGGGAAGGGGGCCGCAGGGCTCTTATCGGCCCATAACATCTGTTGGCGTGTCAGGTGATGAGATGGAGCGCTCGCGGCCTGCCGGCGGCCTGGACGGCTCCTTTAATGCAGAGAGGGGAGTGTGCAAACAAACAGCGGCTGATAGGGTCTATGCTTGTCACAATCGCTCAGGACCGTGATCTATCTTCTCCCTGCCTTTCCCCTCTCTCTTTCTTTCCCCCGCTCTACCTCTCTGTCTCCATCTTCCCCTCTCTTGGTCGAGTGTTCTTCTTCACATTGCCCCCAAAGACCTCTCACTCTTCCATGTTTTTCTTTTTAAATCAAATCCTTTTCTCATTAAGTTTCTATAATTTACTCTCCTATGTTTGTTTCATGATTATGGATGTGCGCCGGGCCTTGATCAGGTTGTAATAATGGTTTTCGGGGAGCCTGCAAACAGACATCCACTTCCCTTTCCTCTACGACAGTGAGATGTAGAAGATAAGATGGTCAGCGGGCCGATCAGTGTAGACTTACAGTACTCTTATCAGGACCCATGCATGCTCAAAGAAAATGTTTCAGGCCTTATCAACATGCTCATTTCCACAATCATCAGCAGCATCAACAGGGCCAGCACCATCACTGGGAGCACCATCATTATCATCATTATCATCATCGTATCCATCATCATCACTGTCATTATTAACAGTATTGGCATTGTGATGGAGAAAACCATCAGGATCATTATCGTCATTATCAAGGTCGTACATTTTCATGTCATTTCTGCTCAATCTGACTCAAACTCCAGACAATTTCTGAAACTAAATAAAATAAGAATTATATTTGTATGGTTTGACAGTCGGGTTAAAGCCACATATCAATCTATCAGTTTTATCCTTTCAATACCTTTTTGAAGCTGTTATTTTGTTCAGGGCCACCGAGTCTGGAACCTATCCCAGCATGCAATGGTTTGGAAATGGAGTATCACAAGACTGGTTATAAATATATCAAATAGGCCAACACAAACTAACATATATTCACACCTAAGCAATGTAGCGTCACCTATCCTTCACAAGACACATACTGTAGGCACCTTTATTGCAGCTGGTTAGCGCTGACCCTAGGAAATGGTGAAATCAGAATATGTTACATGATTAGCTGCAAAGCATCCGAAGGAAAGACATGGTCAAGAAAAATTGAAAACCACAAGTCCTATACCGACCCACAGTGTATTTCAAAACAAGATGATAAAAACTGAATCAAATTGGAACTTTAACCCGCAGCCAGCAGAAACCCTTTGCTCTCCATCCCATCCCTAAAGAAATAGGATTTCCTCCCCATGTCTAAGTGCTTTGCAGGGACTACATCAGCCCTGTGCTCAACTGTACTGCTGCTTCTGAAGCTACACAACTATAATGTCATTGTCAGATGGCTTGTGGCAGCAAGATCAATAGTTAGTAATTCCTTGGCTGGGGGTCTGAGAGTCGTCGCCCTCTCTCTCTGTCTGTCCCCCCCCCCCTGAGCTAGAATGTCCTCTAATGGAGCAGGCCAGATCTAATCATTGCAGTAATTGAAGTTTACTTTGAAGCTTTCAATCTAGGGGAATATTTAAAGACAAAGCCACCATGAAACACTATCTACTGTCCCAGGCCTGATTTGATCTGGATCTAGTGGCTTCTTTAATAATAGATGAGAGTCTCAAACATACTTTTATCCCTCGTTCGTCACATGTGTGTATTAGATTTTATTTAATTCAAGGTTCAAGGGTCTGACCGTCATGAGCTTTTTTAAAGGCCAACAGTAATGCAACCATTGCAGCTTGCTTGATTTATGCTTTTAAAAAAACAAATCTCCAGGTTCACTTTGAAATCTATAAAGAGAGACTTGGCCTTTATAATTTGGAATTGAAAAACGCACGACAATCGTTCTTCTCTGACATCATTACCAAAAACAAAAACAACGCACATGCCTTGTTTGCTACCGTCGACAGACTAACTAACCCCCCAGTGTCAGTAGCCTCTGAATTTCTATCCACCAGGGCGTGCAATGATTTTGCCTCCTTTTTCACTGACAAAATTCAGAAAATCAGACAAGCAGTCAGTGCCTCTGCATCAGGAACAGCAAATGTGTTGTCTCTGTGTCCACTTAACATCAATTCAAACACCCTGACACAATTCCATCAGATTAATGATAAAAACCTAGAGGACATTATACAACTTCTGAATTCCTCCTCTTGCTGCCTTGATATTATTCCAACAGGATTTTTTAAAGATGTTTTGCCTTGCATGGCCTCAGATCTACTTCATCTAGTAAACAAATCTCTTCACTCAGGTATTTTTCCACAGGCCCTGAAAACTGCAGTCATTAAACCGCTCTTAAAAATAATAATCTAGATGCTTCAGTAATGAACAATTACAGGCCCACATCAAACCTCCCATTTCTAGGTAAAATCATTGAAAAAGTTGTTTTTCAACAGTTGAGTAATTTCTTGCATTTAAATAACTTTCGATGTCTTCCAGTCAGGCTTTCGTCCAAACCACAGCACTGAGACTGCTCTTGTAAAGGTCTTTAATGACATCCACTTAAACACAGACAGTGGCAGAACTTCAGTGTTAGTATTATTAGATCTCAATGCTGCATTTGACACTGTTGACCACAGCATATTACTAGACCGACTGGAAAACTGGGTGGGACTTTTGGAAACAGTTCTAAATTGGTTTTAATCCTACTTAAAGGACAAAAACAACTTTGTTTCTATAGGTAAATACACATCTGAGTTGACAAATATGACATGTGGGGTTCCTCAAGGCTCCATCTTGGAGCCTCTTCTCTTTAACATCTACATGCTACCACTGGCTCAGATAATGAAAAGCAACAAAATAAGTTACCATAGCTATGCAGATGACACACAAATTTACGTAACAATTTCACCAGGAGACTATGCTCCAATTCAAACACTGAGTAAGTGCATTGAACAAATCAATGACTGGATGTGTCAGAACTTTCTCCAATTAAACAAAGATAAAACTGAGGTAATGGTTTATGGAGCCAAGTCAGAACGTATAAAAGTTAGCGCTGAGTTTCAGTCTGCAATGTTCAAAACAACAGATAAAGCCAGAAATCTAGGTGTAGTCATGGACTCTGACCTGAGTTTCAACAGTCACATTACAACTGTTACTAAATCAGCCTACTATCACCTAAAGAACATATCTAGGATTAAAAGACTAATGTCACAGCAGGATTTGGAAAAACTTGTCCATGCTTTTATCTTCAGTAGACTCGACTACTGCAATGGTGTCTTCACAGGTCTCACTAAAAATGTTATTAGGAAGCTGCAGCTGATTCAGAACGCCGCTGCTCGAGTCCTCACTAACACTAAGAAAGTGGATCACATCACTCCTGTTCTGAAGTCTTTACACTGGCTTCCTGTGTGTCAAAGAATAGATTTCAAAATACTGCTGCTGGTTTATAAAGCACTGAATGGTTTAGGCCCAAAATACATTTCTGACCTCCTGCTAAATTATGAACCATCCAGATCTCTCAGGTCTTCAGGGACTGGTCAGCTTTCTGTCCCCAGAGTCAGAACTAAACATGGTAAAGCAGCGTTCAGTTATTATGCTCCAAATATCTGGAACAAACTCCCAGAAACCTGCAGGTCCGCTGCAACTCTGCTGCAACTCTGACTACTTTTAAATCCAGACTGAAGACTTTTCTTTTTGTCGCTGCTTTTAATTGAACTATTCATATCTTAGACTGCACTGTAACTTTTATCCATGTATTTTTTTTCTTTTAATGTTTATTTTATTAGCTTTTCTTTTTAATGACTGATTTTAAATGCCATTTTCTTAATGTCTTTCATTTTTTGTAAAGCACTTTGAATTGCCTTGTGTTGAAAAGTGATATATAAATAAACTTGCCTTTGAAAATCGAGTACTGAGTATGGACAGGATCATGGTACAAGTGTGGAAACATGACGAACCATGAGGCGATGTTTTAAGATATAATATACTGATCAAGGTTTAGTTAAGAGGTTGCTGTGGCTCAGGAACGTTTCTGATAAATTAGATAAAAAATATACAAAATGTGTTTGTTAAATATAGTCCTAATAAAGCTAAATACAATTAACACAAACGTCAATGCAATTATATGCCAAATATCTTAAGATAGCCGACATTCATTTATGTATATGAGTTTGAAAGGAACACAAACATTTAGATGTAAAATTATAATGTAGATGGAATAATAGTTGTATGATTTGCTCTTGTACTGATTTCAGAACCAAATATATTGAGAAACGTTTTGCCACACATACAAAGATCTAAACCTCAACAATGAAAACCGCAACCTTAACCATCTACATATTTGCAATGCCCTTATTCACGCTATAACTAATAGGGAGTACAAGTTAAGAAAAAGAGATATTTAAGTCAACTGACATGGAACAGATATATAAAAACAGAAGAGTTAGTTGGTTACTACAACAAGCTTTGCACAGCACACTGATGATTATATTCCCTCCAGTAATAAGAGTCTTAGCCTACAGGTACATGCTGGGATGGGGGGGAACTCCAACAGCAACCAACAGAGCAAAGTCAACAACAAGCAGCAACACAGTTCAGACAATAAAACATAAGATATACCAGTGAGTGACTGACTACTGTGTAAGTCAACATGAAAAAGCATCATATTGCACATGAAACAACCAAAATAAAAGTAGCAAACACCAACACAAGATAGTACACTTTATCACAATGCAATAAAATAAGCAGCAGCACAACGGCAGTTATCAGCCATCAAATGCAACAAAAAAAGAAAATCAACCACAAGCAGATCTGTGAGACAGCAATGAAACAGCCTAGAGCAGCGGCAGCACACAAATATCAGCCGAATAAACCAAAATGGCAGCATCAATCTGCGACAAATACCACTCATGAAACATGATGATTTAGATTTCAACATTGGGTAAATCAACCGTAATGCAACAAACACATCCCTCAAGTGCCATACATCTTTATAACTATTATTATCACAATCGACAGCAACCACATTCAAGCAGAAATTAGCAGCAAGTGTATCCCTTTAATAAACAGCAGCATATATATATATTTTTTTCTTATCTTTTAACTTTTTAATGCTATTTCATTTATATTTCTGAAATGTATTGGACTGTTTATTTCTGTGTCTTTTATGTACATTGCTTTGTCTTTTTTATGCTGCTGCAACGCAAACATTTCCCAAATTGGGATCAATAAAGTACCTATCTATCTATCTATCTATCATCAGATAAATAAGCTCCTTACCTTTATGAAGTGAAGCAGTCTTCCTCTGGCATCTCAGCATAAATGTGACAATGTGTGACAAAAGCCAAGTGGAATGTCACATGAGGATTGTGTAACTTGACATTGTGCATCAAAAACATGGACGTTCACATCCTTAAATCAGCATCAACATTGCACAACAAAACAACAACAAGCTGCAGCACAACCAATTCCGCTCAACTCAAAAATGATGTGATTGACATTTGGGTAACATGTAAAACCAATGACTTGAAGGCCTCATAATTCACATAACAACCACATGATACAAAAGCTCATTCATGACAAGAAATGCAGTTAATGGTTATGCAAATACAGCACAGCAAAAGGAAAGCAGATAGAAGCAGCCAGAAAGAACAATGATATCCACAACAATTAGATATCTGAAACAAAGCTTGCATTTGCCTCAGCAGCCAAACACACCAACAGCCACTTAAGATACAAGACATGAACACACACTTTAAGTGTAAGTAAAAGCAGCTCTTACTTTGTAGTAGTTTAGCTCTCTAGCATCTGAACAGGACAGCAAACTCTGAGGTGATGCAGGCTGCACACATGTCCTCTCATAGATGTCCTGAGGTAACATGGAGAGACTTTTTGTGAGTGGTAGGCTAGCTAGCAAGCTGGCTAAAATGTAAAATACACATTTCGGGCACCAACAACAACAACTTTAGAGACAATAAATGATAGCAATAAAGGTTAGCAAATATTGCCATCCAAAAAAACAGGAAACTCTTAAGTCAAGATGGTTTGAAGTAACATGGAGAGACTGTTGGTTGATATTTGGCTAGCCACCCAGCTAGCTAAACTATTTGATGAACACTTGCATCTTTAACAACATAAGAGGCAATGTTAGCATGCTAGCAAAATCAGCTCCTACTTTGCTTAAGTATTATAGCTATTGAAACATTGTGTTTTTCCAGCAATAACACAGATTACCGTTTTTTTTGCAGTTAGCTTAGCATTAATTATGCGCAGGTGTGCTCTGATGACAGACGACCAAACGGGTCGGCGGGGCTTCTGACAGTTTAAAGGAATGGTATGCTCATGACACTCATTTTTAAATAATTATCATCCGATAAAACAGACCAGTCTCTGCCAGTCTCTGCCAGTCTTTTTTTTTAATCCGATGACATTATCAGTGATTTTAAATTGATTAATTACCGAAATAACATCAACACTGTGGGCGGCGCCATTTTACCGGACGTGACGTAAACCATGCGTTTGGTTTCGAGGACACGTTGATGTTCATGTTATTTACTGTAGTTCCATCCATCCATCCATCTTCTCCCGCTTATCCGTGGTCGGGTCGCGGGGGTAGCAGTTCCAGCAGAGAGCCCCAAACTTTCTTTTCCCTGGCGACATCAACCAGCTCTGACTGGGGGATCCCAAGGCGCTCCCAGGCCAGCGAAGAGATATAATCCCTCCACCTGGTCCTAGGTCTACCCCTTGGTCTCTTCCCAGCTGGACGTGCCTGGAACACCTCCCTAGGGAGGCGCCCAGGTGGCATCCTAACTAGGTGCCCGAACCACCTCAACTGGCTCCTTTCGACGCGAAGGAGGAGCGGCTCAACTCCGAGTCCCTCCCTGATGACCGAACTTCTCACCTTATCCCTAAGGGAGACACCAGCCACCCTGCGGAGAAAACCCATCTCGGCCGCTTGTATCCGCGATCTCGTTCTTTCGGTCATGACCCATCCTTCATGACCATAGGTGAGGGTAGGAACGAAAATGGCCCGGTAGACAGAGAGCTTTGCCTTCTGGCTCAGCTCCCTTTTCGTCACAACGGTGCGGTAAAGCGACTGCAGTACCGCTCCCGCTGCTCCGATTCTCCGGCCCCATCTCACGCTCCATTGTTCCCTCACTCGAGAACAAGACCCCGAGATACTTGAACTCCTTCACTTGGGGTAAGGACTCATTCCCTACTTGAAGTGGACAGTCCATCGGTTTCCTGCTGAGAACCATGGCCTCAGATTTGGAGGTGCTGATCCTCATCCCAGCCGCTTCACACTCGGTTGCGAACCGATCCAGTGAGTGCTGAAGGTCGCAGACCGATGAAGCCATTAGAACCACATCATCTGCAAAAAGCAGTGGTGCAATCCTTAGTCCACCGAACTGCAGACCCCCTCCCCCACGACTACGCCTCGAAATCCGATCCATGTATATTACAAACAGGATTGGTGACAAAGAGCAGCCCTGGCGGAGGCCAACCCTCACCGGAAATGTGTCCGACTTACTGCCGAGGACCCGGACACAGCTCTCGCTTTGGGAGTACAGAGATTGGATGGCCCTGAGTAGAGACCCCCTCACCCCATACTCCCGCAGCACCTCCTACTGTAGTTACTCTCTTCAAATATGCCTCATTGTATCGCGAAACATTGCCACAATTCTGATAGGAACAATCCACGGAATGCTCGGTTCCATCTGTTGCCAAAAGGTAAGCGTAGGAAGTACGTTCGGAAGCAGTGGCTAGCGAAATGTGGCCGGCCCGAACCGAAAGATCCACAGGCGCATGTATGCAGCGAACATTTCAAGTTTCCGGACGACTACTCTGAGAGTATGATAAAACATAACATGGGATTTATTGAACAACCATTACTTAATGGAGATGCAGTACCATCGGTCTTTCTGGTGTCATCACCGACCAGGACACCAGTTCGGCCAGTTGAGAAATCGCCCTCTGCAAGTGTGAAGTGACGGAGGACCAGAAGTAGTGCTCGGAGTAAGAATAAGGTATGTTATAGTGCATTTCCATTGCAGCGGGTAGCCCCGTTTAAACGTCCTTTATCGTCCAGGCCAGGCCAGTTTTTGGTGGCCTTTCCATATAGCGTAGTACCGGCTAGTGGGTATTTCCCCCCAGTTTTTCCGGCCCCATAAAATCGTGGTTCTAGGTACACCATTCATGTACAGGTCTTCCTACTCGCCTCCCGAACAAATTGCACGAGTAAAGGGATCGTCTCCAGCAAGATCACCGTGCTGTTCATCCTCATCGTCACTGTCCCTGGATTCCTGACGGTTCTGACTACTTGGCTCGAACCTGTATGGCTGAATTCCCCCATCCAATCTCTTCATATTGCTCAAAACTTCTTCCTCGGCTGACGAGTCCAAACTCAAATACTCCGCCATGTTTTCGTGTGTTTACAAAGTGAACGCATGGATGACGTCACGACCATCACGTGACTACTGAAAATGGCCAAAATGGCAGCGGCCTGACGGAATATACAGGTTTTGATCAAAAAGAGCTATAAAATCATTATTTACCGGGGAATATCGCTGATTTCTTCAGGGTATGGTTTAAACATAATGTTTCACTAAATACTGAAGTTTTGATGAATTATCTAATGAGTGGAGCATTCCTTTAAATAGCCCGCCTTTGTGCATTCTTTCACACACATACGGGTTTTGGGCCGAGGGCGACACCATACTTCCGGTATCCGCCATTTCACACGAGGTGCAACCAGAATATCATAGTCTATTGCCTTAATCAATATAGTCAACTCTAAAATACCACATATATGCATTGGCATGATAATATTATTGTGACAAGTGGGGTATTTACCTGGTGTTTCCAGAAGATAGACGTAGATGCTGCCAAAATCGACCGAAGGCCATTTTCGAGAGTTGTTTTTCCATACATCTGCAGGCAGTCTGTAAGGGCAATCGGACAACCCACACAGCTCTAGTTTAGGCTGGTAACGACCTAGAGCACACCCCTAAAGTCCAGAGATGTAATCCGAAGACATGCAGCGATTTCTTCGGTCGTTAATTCAGAAAAAAAACCTAGTGCGCTCTGCCTGGCTACGTTAGCTAGCTGTTTATATTAGCACCTCCAGGATATTAGCACCTCCATGAAAATGGCGTATTTATATATATATATATATATATGGCGCACGTTGCATTGTGGGTAGCTCGTGACGTCACTGTGTGTGAAAGAATCAGGGTCAGAACCGTCAGAACACATCCAGGTTTTTCTCTTTTCAGTTAAGAATAATAATTTAGATCCCACACACTTGAACACAAATATGCTGTGCTCATATTCAGAATCCATATTTGACCTTAATGCCCATTAAATAAAAAATAAAATACATTGTAGTTTTATTTATTTGACATTTATTTTAACAGGAAGGTCTATTGAGATCAAACTTCTCCAGTGTACAGTAGCAACCGTACAATTAAAATTGGCTCCACTTTTACCAGCTACAACATAAAAGTGAAAGCAACACTCATTTTAATTCAATAGAATAATAAATATTATTCTGATATGGGCTACAATGAGCAGTGTTGTGCTAGTTACTGAAAACCAGTAACTAGTTACCATTACTAGTTACTTCATTTCAAAAGTAACTCAGTTACTTTACTGATTACTTACACCAAAAAGTAATGCGTTACTGTGAAAAGTAACGTTTTAGTTAGTTAGAAAAAGGGCTCCCATTAATGCCCATAGCCTTCATTTCAGTACTGTTATTGCATTGGAGAATAATACAATCTGTTGATCAACTTGACATGCATTATATGCAATCTGGATTGCATCGATATTAGCTGGCTTTCCATTTTTGTATATTCTTTCTCCAGGTAGTTGGAAAAAGTTTTCCGTCCCATATGCCGTGTGCCGCCCGGACATGCTATCATGCTAACTAGCTCCCTTAAAGCGGGTGACTCCACTGTAGCAATAGCCTGCATGTGTTCTACAACATACCGTGCAATGGCTTTATCGACTTTTCCCTGGCTAGCAGTCCCTTGGTTAAAATCCAGCCGCTGTTGCTTAGGTGGAGGTGGAGTGGCGTTGGATGAGTCCGGGTCTGTGCCGGTCTTAGTTACTAGCTTCGTCCCAGCATGTTGTTTTTGCAGATGTTTTAAGAGATTTGAATTGCTGGTTTGGGCAGTAGATAGGCTCTTTGACCCGCCAGGACACAACTTACATTTAACAGAAACTTTCTTTTCTTTGTGCTCGACAAAAGTGAAATAGTGAGAATATCTCCAGGTGGAGAAACTAGACTTGAGCTCCGCCGCCGCCATGATAGTCTTGTTAGTAAATAACACAAACACGCCCACAGCGCGTCTCCGCATGTGACACAGGAAGTATCTAAGTACATTTACTCAAGTACTGTACTTAAGTACAGTTCTCATCTCTGTTCGCCTGGCTGTTGACTATATAAAAACAACTAACGGAGTAACGCACCATGCAGTAACGGTAACTGCGTTACTGTATTTAAAACGTAATGTGTTAGAGTAATAGTTACCAGTGTTGGGACTAACGCGTTGGTATAACGCCGTTATTTTTGGCAGTAACTGGTATTTCTGACGCATTACTTTTTAAATTCGTTACTTTGTAACGCGTTAGTCCCAACACTGACAATGAGTAATTGTATACTTGAATCTTTGATGTTAATACTTTTTTACTTTTATTTAACTAATATTTTGAATGCAGGGCTTTTACTTGAAACTTGACAAATGTTCACACTGTAGTATTGCTGCCTTTATTAAACTAAACGATCTGGGTACTTCTTCCTCTTCTGAATGCCAGTCGCACCATCCATGATCTTCCACATTTTGCTATACTAAACCTCATATTATCCAACACCTGTTTCTGTGTTTTGTTGTACTGAATAAATATCTCTTAATTGTGTTAGCTATGTTGTGAGTTGTGTCAGTGGGTGTGTCGGTGGCATCTGTCCTGGCAGTGGCTCTGATTGATAGGCCTGAGCACAGAGGGGCAGTGGGAGATGAAGAGAGGTCTGATAGCAGGCCGCTAGATACTCCCTGATTCACTGTGTGTCAGATACTGATAACACTGGAGGCTCAGAGAGAGAAAGGCAGAGAGGGAAGTAAGAAGAGAAATAAGGGCCTACATGAATACTTTGAAGGGGAGAGGAGGGAAGTGAGAGGAAAAAGAGATGCTTTAGATGTCATGTCAGTGGAGAGTGTGGAGTATGGGATTGTGGCCGGTAGCTTATTTCATCACACTGACAAATCGAGGTGTGAGTCCCATTGCTCTCGACTTCACGTTGTCAAGCAGACAAACCTCCTCACAACATGATCTCCCTCTTTTGTCTCTCCTTTTTGACTCTCCATTGCTCTTTCTCATCTATTTTGTGTCTCTGCGTGTGTGCTCCCCCTGGTTTTTTATTAATAACTATCTGTGGGAGATGAAATAAAGGCTGTGTGTTTTTATGTGCTTGGCGTGGACACAGTCCTGTCATTGTAATGTATGTCTTCCGATAGCACTTTGAGGGTGAAAAAATGGAGTGCACCTTCCTCTCCTCTTTCTGCAGATTCAGTGTATCAATAGCATCACTCTTCCCCCCCCCCTTTCTTCTTTCTCTCTCTCTCTTCTGTCGCAATCTATCCACTTTCCCATTTTTTTCCCTCAGATGCCCTGACCTTATCTATCCATTTTATCTCCCCCCAGTTTTCGGCGCCATTTCTCCTCTTCTCCGCCTGTCGCTCATCCTGGTGTCACCAGGTTTTCTGTCGCCGGGGGAGGAAGGCAAAAGGTTTCTGGAGGAAGCCAATGCAGTCAGGAGGTCACCGATGACACACGTGCACACGAAAGTACTGAGCGGAGCGCCTGATGGTCACGAGTCATTTAGTTTTTGAAAAAGATGAACATTTTTTAGGCATACCTGTCCATCACATGAGGCAGCATTCCACAATGACAACCATACCTGAGTGTGTCACATGCTCCTCATCTACACGCAACACCTGCACAAGAAAAGTATGCAAGCCATGTAGCTATGTGGTTCATGAGGTGACATCGTATTTGTCATCAACTTAAACTCTGTGGGATCCTCAGTGTCTGAACAAGGTGTCTGCACTAGTGTGTGTCTGTGCAGGTCTTCCTCTTATGGTATATGGTTAATTAAAAATATTTTTTTAGTGTCAGGGTGCAAGGAAGTTATTGAAAAGTATTCATATTAAATAAAGGAAGCAATACAATCCAAGTTGAAGGTGGGGATTGAGGGGTCCAGTGTAGTGACACATTCAATTGTTACATTTGAGTTGTTTTGTCATATTTCATAGAAGTTATCGAAAGAAAAACAAGCAGTATTGAATCTTGAATTGTGAATTTTTTATTAAAATTATTTGAATGAAGTAAAACAAGCACTAAAATCTCATATAAAGTGATGTATCCTGTATAGTGAATAATGATTAGTAAATCTACCAATTCCACCGTATACTTCTATAATATACATCATGTCAATAAAGTAGCTTTTTACATTTCCATTCAAATTGTCCGAGTAGCCCTTCTAACACAAGGGCCTTTATAATAAACCAGTCAAATCTAAGTAAAAAACTGTTTTTGGCATTTAATCAGATTTGTTGTGAAATGTGATTGTTTGATGGAGCAATAAATGAATAAGACACAATTGTTCCGCACCTCAGCGAATCAGAGTTAGTGAAATAAAATCTTCTCCAATTAGTTTACATTGTTACTGCCAAAGTAAAGGACAGCAGATACTAGACATACAACAATACTGTATGTGTTTGTGTTAATAACAATATTTTCTATTAATATTCAGTCATATTAACTGGTCTCAGCTGTTAACTTTAAAAAGCTAAATGTATCACTATCAGCATTAATAGTTGCTTTGATGTTTAAAAGAGTCTACTTTAATTCCACCTGGACTCTGCAGAAGGAACATTAGTTTTCAATACAAAAAGTGGATGAACATATTTTCAGGATTTGGTTTCAGGTTGGAAAGAGGATTCCATTGTGGAGATTATTAAACCAGGAAAACTCACAGATGTGGAGAAATTGTCCACAGATCCTTTTTTCTTTATGTCAACCATTGAGTGTGAATGCCTCACAAAGCTCCTGTTATCTATCAGCAGAAAGAAAAAGCAGCTCTGGACTAAAGATTCTGTTGAAATTACATCTAATGACCAGCCGGCTCAGATTATGATTTTTTATTTATCATTTGAAAACCATTGTGCGGGGCTTAAATGCAGCTTGGACTTAAAATATGATAGAACATTTTGCCTTCTTAAAGATATTACTTCGGTAATCATTATATATGGATTGAGTTACACACAGGGGATTTGAGGATGTGCATTCAACTCCTGCTTCAAACCACTTAATATCCGCACCACTTAAAGTGTACCACAGGTCGACTGTTGAATATCCGTTTGCCAATATACTGGGATTGTGTCTAAATTCTGAATGTGTATTTATGAATATGATCAGGCTTGTTTCATTACATCGTTTTTGTATTATTGATCAACTTGACCTTGTGTGTCTACGTGAGGCCTTTCATTTTAGATCTAGGTTACATCTGCTTGAAATGTTATATTATGTATGCTTCAATTACTACTTTATTGATTATTTTTAACTTACTTGAAAGTCAGTTGTTAAGTCCTATTTGAGTTTAATCTATTAGTTAATACATAAATGAATACATATATCAACATTTTTGACTTTGTACATCGATTCAATTAAAATGTTAAGGATTGCTCTTTGTGTTTTTTTAAGTTTACTGCTCCAATAATTGCTTTCAGAGCAGTAATATATGAACTAAATGTCTTTAAAACATTCAGGTGTTTCGTTTTAATGACCACTATTAATAAAATAAAGTTAAATTAAAGGTGAAATAAAAATGAAGTAGTACTAAATTATTCATGTGAACGCAAGTTAGCAGTAGAAAATACAATTAAATAAGTAAACCTGAAAGTGGAAAATAGTAAAAATCTGGACACATTTTGACCAGGAAATCATTACATACACAAATTGTGGTGTCTTGTTGTCCTGATGGAGTTCCAACTTTTTTTTATATAGCACCTAAATACCTTGGTAGCTCTTGTTCTTTTTTAATTCCATCATTAAAAAACAAACAAGAAGTAGATTTCGTTAGTGGCAATTGACATGAAATCCATGAAATATTGGTACCAACTTGTACAGATTTGAATTGAATCCGCCTCAAAACAATTGTTGAGCTCCCGGTACATGTATATGAGTTCTGCAGGTGAGGGTACGTACTACAGTATGGTGGTTGAAGCCCAGAGGATGTGCTCTGTGTTTAGCATAGATCAGCAGGAGATGGAGGTCTGACTCGCAGCCCGGTGTTGTGTCGGCCTGCCCTAATTGATGTAATGAATGTGATTAGGTGCTATCTGAGGGATCGCAGTGCCTGGCCCCCTGCCCTTCTTTCTTATCTCCCAGGGCTTCCTGCATGGGCCCAACAGTGGACCAATAATGCATCAGAATGGGGGGAGATGGGCTGACAGGCCTAAAGATGGAGAGGTTATCAGACACATACATCACCATGGTGGAAATAGAAACAGATCCTTTCAATGCAAAGAAAGTCAATCGACCACCATCAGCAGCCTTTTAAACTTTGCAATTTAGCATTACAGTCTTATTTATAATAATACACCAATTGGCACGTTTATTTCTTTAACTTTTGATGTTTTTATAAATGTTATTATTGTATTGTATTTTATTTTTTGACATATATTTTTAAAAAATATTTTATTGCACACTTTCTTCTACTATATATTTAAAAACGATTTTACTTGATTTTTTTTCTATTGCATTCTTAAAAGGAACAAAACTGAAATTCCCCCGGATTAAATAGTCATTTGTATTTATTGTCAATGATGGACTTTCTATTTGAGAAATCTTTGGCATTACAATATCTTTAAAACGCTGGGTTAATGGTTCTGTTTTGCTCTGTGTTACATATTCAGAAATACTTTTATCCATGTCTCTTGTATTATTTTACATGTATCACTTGTGTCAGTCCCCTATGTTTCTTGTTGGAGGGCGAGGAGAAGAAAGGAGGCAGAGTGAACACAGTGAAGTATTCACAGTGCAACACTGGCATCCTGTGGAGGAATGGAGTATTGCAGATGTTACACTGTTAACGACTGTTCAGTAATAATAAGCCTCCATACATGTATTTTGATGAGGATTTTGTAAAGTCTCTGGCTTCGTCACAGTTCAGGGGCATAATCCAGCGAAGTCCATGGCTAAATATGTGAATATATAATGTATGTGCAGCAACTACACCCAGATAAACACACTATATGGGGTATTTACATTTGAAAATGCTCATTGCTTGTTGAAAAACAACACAGTTAATCAATGAAATGTGTATGATGATGGACAATAAAATGTGTTTGTAGGTTTTCTTTTCATTACTCGTGACTGTAAATTACTTTAAGCCACTAAAATGTTATTCTTTTTGCAGTTTGTATGCACCATACGGATATAAAATAAGCCAGTGATCAAGTTGTTTTTATTAAACATGTGTTTTACATATTTTTCAGAATCTGGAACATTTGCGTGACTGAATTTATCTGATCAGAATTAGACAGATGGATGGATAACAGTGATGTATCTGTATTCTCCACGGAGCTCTGCATAATCTTACAGCCTAAAGACCTCATTATTAAAAATGGCTTTATTTAAACCTAATTTTTACCCTTTCTTAAAATAAGTTTTCTAATTATGAGAGGACACCGGCTGCATAAAGTTACCCATTTTCCATCATTTAATTATACATCCATCAGCATTCTAAACTGAGACGTTTGGCTCTCAGTTCTCCAAACCGTTTTCATCTCGCCAGTTGAATTAACCAATTCAAGTTGTTCTCTCTTTTAACTCAGACATGCTTTGTGCTGCACTTTTTTGCACTAGATTTATTAATGGCTTGTTCTGATTGAGCTGCTGTTCAGTCAGGAGTTGTTGTGCATCATAAAGATGAATTTGTTGTAACAGAAACTCTAAAGTAGGGACTTGAAAATCGGCTACAAACTGAGACAATATGAATATAAAAACGCCTTAAACTACATTCAAAGCAACACTGCAGGATTGAGCATTAATGGGCAACATGATTTACTAATAAAGGCACTTTCAGACAGGGTAAAACAAAAGTGGTATTTTATTTACCATAGTTATTTATTGGTTTTTACAGATGAGAACAATATGCAGACGCCTCTGTCGATTCAAACTTCCCTTTTTCCATTACATTTATATTTGCTGGATTTTGTGTATATACTATTATCATGTGTACTACAGGATCAATTCAATGCATGATCTTTGGTTCTAACATGGAGTAAAACTGACAAAAAGATGGCATTAAATTATACATTTTGTGATCAAGACAATGTTAAGAAATGCACACACTCTTTTTGTATATTATGTCTACAATTTAAAATACAACGAGCAGCATTGTACTATGTAGTCCAATTTTCCTATTTTCAAGTGTCAAATAGCAGTTTACAGGATTAACAATAACAACTAAATGTATACAATATGAATAAACAATATACGGAGGACAGAAAATAACATAAAAAGTCTGGAGGTTAGGAGTATAGACAGTCTTAAATGTATCAAAGTACTTTGTGATTGGATCCCACAATTATTATAAATTCTCAGGATGTAGTTTCAACGAAAACATCATTTTCTCTTTCTTAATAGAAAACACCACATAGAGTATTTGTTCAAATAAAATAGTGATCAAAACTCTTAACAAAATAACATGTGAATAATTTTGCTCTTGTGTGCTCTTTGACATGTCTTCCGACAATCACTAACGTCATACATAAGTATCCTGAAGAGGGCAGTGTTACACAACAAATACACCATCTTTCATTCATGCCTGTTCCTACCTTGAGCATTATTCCGGTATGATTGAAAAGATGGAACCTTTCTTTAATATATAATAGCCCATTTAATACAGCACACACATATCAAAAACACAGAAAGGCGTGAAAATGCTGTGTCGATATTCTATATCTTGCATCAGCAGATTCTTGTGTCATTTCTCTGTGTTGGAGTCTATTGACGTTCACAGTGATGCTAGTGATTACAGCTTTGCATGGACATTGATCATAAGCCACCCCACCACCATGCATTAATGCTATTAATAACAGCAAACACTGCAGAGATTTCATATCATCAGAGGCCACCGCCACTCATTGGGATTACTGTGTGTTATGGAAATGAATGGCAAAGGTCAGTATGTCTCTCATCATTCATTACGATATTCAAGCACAATATTTTCAGTTTAAAAAAAAGCATGGGACATTAAAATTGTTGAGTTTTTTTAAAGGCAATGTTGAAGTTAAAAGTGACTCAACAACTCCATCATGTGGTACAGATATGAAGTTGACTAAGCTCTTTCCACATGAGAGAAAGAGTATACTTTCCATTATTCTGTGTTTACCAAGCCTCCTTTATGTAGCAAGTAGCTATTCTGGGCTAATGGTGTGATAAACTGATCCACAAAAGCAGAGAGGTATAGGTGACAGGTCCAGCAACAATGTGTCTGTCTGGAAAATGTCTCAGGCTTTTATATATTTCTCGTAATGGCTTAGACAAGTGATAGGTGGGCTCTTTGATTCTCAGAAAAGTACGATTCTTCTCCAATGGTTTCTACGTTCTGGGAAAGATTATCATAGCTGATCAGCTGCTGTTAGGTCTCAGTGAGTGCAACAACAACAAAAAACACAAGATTTGTGTTTTGTGTTTTGTGAGAGTTTAGAATATAATAAATAAAAATCAATTATAAAAAGGGAATCTTTTTTATAAACAATATAAGATAAAGTGTAACAAAAAAATGAAATAAAAACAAAAGAAAAAAGCTTTGAATGAAATTAGGGAGGTAAAGTCAAATGTCTTGTAAAAAACAAAATAAAATAGAATAAAACATATGTATATCAACATCCTTATCATTATTATGATCACCATTAGCAACACATTTTGTTAATCGTTCCAACAATCATCAAGCCAAACAAAAAAAGGGTTTTAGGGTTCCTCCTGTATTGGACCATATATGACCCTCTGACAGGTGTTGTGCAGCAGCAAGAGGAACGAATCAAAAGAAGGGCCATTAATGAGGCAGGGTGAGAGATGGGATGGAGAGGGAAAGGAAGGGAAAGTGTCAATGAGCAGGATGGAAAGAGCAGATGCATGTTGGACTGCGAGCTGTCGATAGCCACCCCGACATCAGTTGTCTTGTCTCCGAGCAGCTATAACAAGCTGTGGAGCCTCCACCCCCACCCCTTCTCACTTCCCCTTTGGCCCTGGCTGGGCCTGCTGTCTGGGGCCTGAAATCCCGGTTGTAACGGTCGCATTGATCTCTGTGCCTGGGATGGCCAATTACACCGTCCATAGAAACTAATGAGGAGAAATCGCTCCGGTGGCAATTACTGGAGCTGTACATCGCCCCAGAACTGAGATGGAGAGCTGCAAACACAGAGAAGTGCAAGTGAGACAAATAAAGAGCACCTATTACTCCTGCACACATATATCAACACACAAGGAGGGGATTCAAAAGTAGAATTAGAGCAAACTATTACAACAAATCTCATTCTAATTATTTTAGGTCAGGAGATTGAGGCCCCAGATGAGTTACTTTGGAGAATTCTAAGTTGAGACTCATATTTCAGTGTATGAGATCCAATTGAATTGCCTCTATAATAGTTTACAGATACTGTAGGCTCTCTATGAGCATAGCTAACTAACAATGAGGGACACCAAGGATATAGTTCTAAAGATGCAGGGGTGTAACGTGAGAGGTAGTATTAACTTCAATGTCACAAATATTTAAAACAAATATGTACGATAAATATGACATATTTTTCACATAATCAATTTCAATTGGACAGGGCATTAAGCAGCATCACAAGTTTGAACACTCTTTTAAAGGAAAATTGACCCCTGGATGATTTAATTAATACATTGTAAATTATGTGATTTCCTTTTTTGTATTACTTACAAACATTTTCCAGAGTTGTATGTGGGCAAGTAAAAAAAAAAGTCTCTTACACTTAAAGGTGAATTTTGAACTTGGTATTTTTGAAAATCCTTGATACTGCCCCAATAAGTAAGTATTTCATCGAAATTAGATCTGTTCTTATTAAAGGTATTTGTTATTTATGGTAAATGTCCCCATCCAAAAGTTAAGATGGTTTGAATTGTTTTTTTAAATTATATTTCATCATTTTTTATTTACAGTGGAAAATAGCATGTTGTTTTTTACATTCAAATTATATTCTAGGTGAGTAAGGGAAGTCTACTCAGACTAACAAAACAAGACATTTAAAAATAACTGATACTCTGTAGTGTAGTGTACATTTCTCACAGTTTTAACAATCAAGAACATATTATAATGCTTCTCTTCTATATTTGAACTCTCTTTGACCAGACATGCCATTATGTCCTACTTTAAATATTGTTATATGTTGAAAAACTCAATTGAGTGGCATAGAAAAACCTAAAAACCTAACAACAAACAAGAATTCAGTTAAGACAGGGAACATCAGTGTGGTGCTTCAGTCACATGACAGACAGCAGGCCTACTCCCTGCAACAAATAAAACGCACCTTTTGAACAAGGCCAGCTATTCAATTACTCTTTTTAAATTGTTTTACCTCAGTGTTCACCATGTGGTGCTATTTTAGTTTTGGCTAACCCTACCGAAAATTCCGTGCATTAGTTTAGCATACTTTTTATGTAGTGTACTGTGTTGACAGTCATTTCACTTTTGTAGCTAGCTCTACATTAGCCGAACATATTTCGAGGTAGTACAATTAGCCATCTTTGCACCTGCCTCACTGACTTAATTCACGTATTACCGTCAGAAGCACGCGCTGGAGTTTTCCTGACTGCTGTCGGCTAACATTCCCTTGGACCAACTCCAACAACTTCCCAAAGGATTAACACCATGGACTCACTTCAAAAAAAGTAAGAGCTGTTTGTTCTAGCATGTTTGTCCACATTTGCTGTGCTGTTTGTGCTAATGACATGCTCAACTTGTTATGTGATGTAGCGTCATTTGTCTGGTCTTCTCCTTTGTTTCTGTTTGGGACGTTTATAAGAATGCCTTTTATCTGACAGTGTTGAGATAAAAATACCCAGAGTTGGGTGTTTTGAGTGTGTTGGTTTTCCTGCTTGTTGTTAGTGGTTTTCCTATTGTTTTGTTCAATGCAAACTATGGCTTCTACTGTAGAATATGCTAATATTGTGTTTGCTTTATGGATGCAAATATTGTCCATGTTTTGCACACAGACCTTTCACGTAGATTTAGTCCTTTCTTCATTCGAAAACTTAACATTGTTTTTGTCACACAAGAGACCTAGGCTAGAGGGTCTTATACATCAACACTTATTCATGCCATGAATCCATTTGGCTACTAAGCCCCTTGTTTCAAGCTTGTGCAGCCATGAGTGTTTTTGAAATTAATATGTAAATAATGATCTGCTGAATAGATAACATGTGTGGAATTGCTGCTGGTGGTACTATATTCCCCATGTAGGTATAGCTCTGTGCTTTAGGGTTGTTTTATTATTAATGTCACTGCTCAATTTCTGCTGTGTTGGGTTCAATGAACTGGAGGGGCCTATGCTTAAACTATAGTAACATAAATACATGTACAACATGTGAGATAATGGACTAAATGGATAAGTTAAGCCTTTTTCTCAGGCTTTCTTCTCCTTTATGTCAATCTCATGTGTTGCAATAGCAATTTAAAGGGCAGTGTTTGCTGTTAAAGGGCCCATGTCATGCTTTTCCGATTATTACCCGTCCCGTTGTGTGTTATGAAGGTTTGTATGCATGTAAACCATGGATGTATAATAAGAACTGGATACAGCGTGGGAGGCGGGGCCTCATTCATTCCTATGAGAGCTGCTCATTAGCGCATGATGATAACATGGCCCAACTTTTGAGAGAGTGAAACGTCACAGATTACCCAGCATGCCTGAGAAGTACCCGTATGTGCACTCATAGAGCATGCGCAACTTTAACCAAAATGCTCGTTCACATCAAGCACGTCAATTTGCGTACACTAACAGCACCGCGCGTTCATGACAGCATGGTAATGGATTGTTGTTATCATGGATTTGATATGAACAAGGCGGCAGTTAGCGGCTAGCTAGTAATGATGCTAATGTACACATCAATCGTTATGTACTTATATTACGCTGTAACAGGATCTAGTGATATCCAACAGAGCTTCATTTAGCATGAAATAATTATTGCACTGTATATATATATATATATATATATATATATATATATATATAGCCTATTTATATACAGTGCAATAAGCTTCTTAGTGCAATAATAAACTACAGGGACATTAATAATGTCGGTAATATTAACTTTATTTAATACAACATTTACGGTACAAGATTTAATCATACAGCCCATGTAGTATGATAATGAATTACAGCAAACATGTGCAATATATCCATTATTACAGCTCCGTGGGATGGCAGTGAGACGATATGGATCCGTTCTTATCCATGGGTAAAGATAAACGCAACTCACATTGGTTTCTCATACAGCATCTCTGTAAACTACGTGTATTCACTGAATTTCACTCTCTGCCTTTAACGGCTCGTTGTAGCTCCAATAGCTCCAGCCCCACCCTCCCTGTGAGCACAGTGTGCTCTGATTGGTCGGGACACGTAACATGAACGTGCCGGGCGGCGCGGTCCCGTGGGTTAGATGCGCGTTCATAATGCAGAGGGAAATAACTCTCAGAATAACGTTATTAGCACATTTTTACAACTTGAGGAACGAATGTTTTTAATAAGGGCTATACAAGTCTTCATACTGGGTAGTTTATTTAGTTTAAAAAAAAATATCCAACGAGTTACAGACCACTCTTTCCCCATGTAAGTCAATGGGAAAAAGTGTTTCCGGGCCTGGCAACCAAACGGAAGTGTAGTACCGCCGTTTGGCCAGCACGAATATTTTCATCTGAGTCCAGCGCACTTCCTGGGGGCTTGATGTAAACGGTCTGCAGAGTCAAAAACCAGTGACGTGCGGTGAGGTTCATGGCTGGTGAGGCACTGACTCTTTCAGAGTCAGATTTACAAATATTATATTTTTGACCTTTAATCGAAATATTCGGTTATTTTCAAAAGCTTTTTTAGTCTGATGCTTCGATTCATTTTAAACAGACCGTTCAACAAAAGGATACCCAAAATCTAAATATTGGATTGTTCTTTCTTAGTAAGATCCCATTTTCATTACAATTGGGGTCTTACCTTGACTTGAAGATGAAGTCCATGCTATCCTTCTGGACAACAATCTCTATTACTTTTTTGTAAAAGTCCTCCTTATCTTCCTCTAGTTTCAAAAGTCTAGTTTGTTGTTTGTGTCTACCGTCTCTGCGTAGAATAACAGTAGCAACAAGAACCTGTGGGCTCACTTGCGCCCCCTTCAGTGCGGCAGAGGTTATGGCTGCCTCCCCTGGTGCTTTTTTCATTGCCGTTGTATGATGAGACCAGCGAGCCTAAATATCATATATACGTGAAATAAGTTATTTAGAGACTATGGATGGCGAGGATAAATGTAATAAAGGGATCTACAAACATTACATTGGTGACATACAGTGAGATGGTGCAGGCATGCGCTTAGGGCCCGCTTTCCAGCCAGTTTCTGTGGGGTGACGCATTCTGAGGTGAGGCAGAGCTCATCTGTGCCTCACCTTACCCCACAGTATCTGGCTTGAGCGCGCTCACAAAATAAGTGCCCGCGTTAAATTAGTGCCCGCGCTCCAGCCAGTTACTGTGGGCTTACGAGAGGCAGAGCTCGTCCCTGCCTCACTTCTCATCGCTACCCGTAGTTGTAGCGGAGCTCGACACATTTGTTGATTTTGACTATAAAAAGCGATTGGAATCATACAAAAATCACATTTACAACACAGATCAGTGGAGACATTTTATTATATTTAGTTTTTCTTTAGTTGTTTTTCCGTTACATTGGAGTATGACAGGTGAGGCTCTGTCTCCCCTGACTGCACGTTGCTGTCAAAAACCCTCAAAGTACACCCTGTAGGGAGTAAAACTCTAACACAGTCTATGCTGCCCCAAAACGCCTCGTTGGAGGTTTCTATTGTTTACTTCCTGGGTACTGTGACGTGTGAATACCCAGAGGCCACACCCTCTGCCAGCATTTCACGAAACAAAGCTTCACAAACCTTTCAGCGATTCATGCCGGATATGTACAGCGTAGGGCACTGAAGAACGATGCTGTTCCTACTTTGTTTGGACCAGTGGGAGATTCGGGTACACAACCTGTAAGTATTCATTGTTGTTTGTGTATTTATGATGTTTAAAACAAACAAGGTATACCACGACTGTTTAAATGGGTAAACGTTTTTCGGGCTGCTAAGCCATTTACACAGTGCTAACTGGGCTAACTAAATTGCTAGCGTTCCATATATCAACTCCAATGTCAGCAGAGGCCTGCACTACGAAGCTGGTTCAACCTAACCTGGATATGTTTGAGTTAGCCGGTTGGCCTAATCCAAAACATACGCGCTCTCGCTAAACTGTACTACGACGCGGGTTATCAAGTGGATCGCTCAAGCCAGCTGTGTCCTATCAAGTTAGGTGCGCGTTCACATGAAAGGGGTGGTATTTGGAGCATTCGAACAATCACAAACATGGAGAAGCATACGGACATCGCAGCGTCATACTTCCTGAATGAAAAGTCAACTATAATATTAGACAAATATGAAGAAGTTAAACTTTAAACATCCATGACTTAAACACTTTATCCAGGATAAAAGCCACATAGCTGTAGGCCTACCTGCAAGGTGAATACAGCTGGTAAAAGAAAAAGTGTTTGAATGCGTACATTAACAGGTTTATGATATCACTGCTATCACTAAGACACGAGTGGATCTGACTTTAATTACATTTGTCTCGAGTGTTTCGTCAACTTAATGTATAGCTTAAAATAATACTTCTGCATACAGTATGTGACACTGTGAGTGTTGCACGGCCAGATACGGCTCAGCTGACTCAGATAAGGAAATATATGATACATTATGATGTGATATGCCACGGACTGTACTTAATGTTACTCTGAACCGGCTACTTATGTTGTGGCAGATATTTAATTAAGCTTTCTTAACGCTAATGTTATAATAGTCAGATTGCTCTGAAGATGGGAGGTGATATTCTATTAATGTTCACGTTCACACAGTCGGTGATTTTTGCCGGCCGTCTTTCCTGCAACGGCAGCTTTTCTGTATTTCCTTTCTCCTGTAATATGACTTGATCGCTTTAAACTGCGCACACTGAGCTCTGATTGGTCAGCAGGCAGTGCTTTCACTGAGTTGAGCTCTTAGCCTGCAACCTAACCTGGTCCCGACCAGGTTAGCCGCACAGCATAAGTTACCATGGAGATCTAGCCTGCAAAAAAGAGAACCAGCGTTGTAGGACCGGAAACCCAGAGTTTTCCCTGAAGTTAACCGGCTAAGTGAAAATCCTGCTTTGTAGTATACCCCCCAAATGCCTTACATGTATCTCATAGCAGGAGAGTGTCTGCATTCACACACGAAATACTCATAGAAAGTATACTCCGGGTGATATACCGTACGGTCACTTGGTGAGTCCTGAAACTTAATTAGTTGGCGTTCCTAGTGTGTATGCTACCAAGCTAAAAAAGAAGGCTACCAAGAGCTAGACATGAGTTTGCTTGGGAAAACATTGTTTTTATGCCAGCTACAATGAATGACCGAACGTAGCAGACTACCCGTATAAGATTGCAATTGTAAACATGTTCTTGCTAGCCTAATATGAACCACTAGCTGTTGTTCATAGTAGGTTGGCATATTACACTGAACAACTAGCAAACGTAGGTTAGCATATTAATCTAGCTGGCAAGCTAACAAACCTAAAACAACTAAGTTTCTCTAATATTTTGTGATTTGCATTTGATTTCGTCCAGCCAGATCAGGAAACTCCTGGCGTATCCGGCGGACAACACATGACAGGATGACCACTCTGATGCCTCGTCCTAAAAAGCCCCAGCACCAGCTTACAAAGCTGCGATAGGCAAGATGCCGAAAACGCCTATAAGGGGAGGAATTGATGATATACAGTGTATATATGTATATTTACACATGTTCATTTCTAAAAATAAAGTTGGATGGAAATACTTAGTAGCCTTTCTTCCCTGAATTATTTGCTCCTATAACATATCATTGTTGATGTTCCGCTCAGAGCCGAAAAAATCACTGTGTTAGACATGGGCGCAGCCTCTCTGGTGGTTGACTAATCAGAACAGAGTGGCCGAGCTGACCAATCGGAGCACACTGAGCTCACAGGGAGGGGCGGGGGCAGGAGTTCCAACAAGCCGTTTTGGACAGAGTGAATACCGGTGAATGAATACACATACTTTACAGAGATGCTGTATGAGAAACCAATGTGAGTTTGGAAAATTGCACAGTATAGATCTATTTTAGTATACCTCAACAATGGAATTATGATCAGTAGAAATGGCCATGACATGGGCCCTTTTAAGGTCCAACAAATGATAAGTATTTGTACAAGGTGAAAGAGACTCAATCATTAAAGATTGAATAAATGCACACATCTGTGGTTGTTGGGCGGACATTGGCTTGTTGGAAGCTTTTTACAAACATAGCCCATCAATTCCTAGATAGTAGGGGTGTAACGGTTCACAAACATTTCGGTTCGGTACGTACCTCGGTTTTTAGGTCACGGTTCGGTTCGGTACGTTTTCGGTACAGCAGAAAAAATAATCACATAACATAAAATATATATTTTTTTAAATTTAATTATTATTAAACTGTGAATAATGTATTCACTCAAATAAATACAAAATAAAATAAACATTAAGGTGCAGCATTTCGATGAACTGAAATAATCTGTATTTTAACTGTACTATAATGGTACCTAAGCAGCCAGTTTGACATTATGACTTGCTTGTCATTGTATTTTCATGTTGTTTAAAGAAAGATGAACTTGCCGAAAGGGCAGATCTGCTGGCACTAACAATGTCTCCTGCTGTGGAGAACACCCTCTCTAGGGACAGAGGTAGCAGATACAGCCAGGTAGCGCTTTGCTAACATGGCAACAAGGATTTGGCGTTTGTAATAGCTTTGGCTCGGTCTAAACTTTTTGCGACTGGTGGAGGCTTAAATGCTAGCGGGAGTTGGGTTTGAACCCAATGTGAGCAAATTACTCTGAATACTGCGACGCAGCACCTGAGATTACTTCCAACAAGTTGTTCACGTTCTCAATTTTTTTTACGTTTAACGTTATATTCGTTCGGTACACTTCGGTACACACGTGTACCGAACCGAAGGGCCCGTACCGAATCATTTCGGTACGTATACCGTTACACCCCTACTAGATAGTGGCAAATGCTAAGGTCTGGCAGACTGCTATATTACTGGCCAATCAAACACCTAAAGCTTTGAAAATATGAGGTAAAATGTCACCTCATGTTGGATCAGACTACATAGCATTTATTGACGGCTTCATTCATTCTGTTTATAAGATTATAGAAAGGGTCAGGAGTCAAAAGTCCAGTTAAACACAACAACTATCAACAAAAAATGCATATGACAAGCTTTGCAAAATAGCATAGCATTGTAGGGTGTTATTATTTGTTTGCTTGCACATACACATTACATTAAATGATGGGGATGTGGCAGCAATATAGAAAATCTATTTTTAGGTTAGCATCATTGCCTGGTCGTGGAAGCTGTCTGCAGATCTAACCACAACTGAGAGTTTGTGATCTTGTCTGCTGTTTGAATGTCTAACGTTCAGAAACAACTCCTTTTTCACTCTCCCACACCCTGCTTTATGTTCTTCTTTTGTGCATAGATCTTCTATCATCTCTCCTCTTTTCTCTCGCTGCATCTTCGCCGCTGTGTAACTTTAATATCTGGGTTTAGAACAAGGACAGAGGCAGCAGCTCCGTGACAGTCAGACATGGGGGAGCAACACAAACACCCTTCAAAGCTCTTGTTTTTCTAAAAGCGAGGATAAGAGAGAACCAGCACATAGACACAGCCGTGAGAGTGTCTGATTTAGTCTTTGGCGAACAGAGGCTGTAGCTTTCATTAGAGAAAACCCACAAACATGCATGCGCACACACACACACACACACACACACACACACATACACATACACATACACGCACATTGACGTTGTTAGCTAAGAGGTAGCGAGGTGTGGAGAGAGGGGTGGAGAGGTTACAAGATAATCAACACTCCCTCTCCACCGTAAACCTACACAATAAAGACTTGACATCAATATGCCAGTGCAGTGATCTCCACAATGATGCCTGGCACCGGAGGGGGAAAGGCCTCCACAGTACATCCGCACTGATTAAACCAGGATGAGTGTGTGTGTTTGTGCACGGATGTTCTCTAAAATGTAGTGTATAGCTTGACTACTTTTAATTAGCAGTGAGGAAGTTGGCTGTCTTTTGTTTGCAAGTGATTAGGTGTTCGAATATAAGAAAATAATGGACTGATTATTATTCTGGATAACTTCCCAGGTCAGAATGCATTATACTGTTAATGCCATGCTGATCACTATTTATCTAAAGAGTTGAACAGGACTTGTAGAACACTTTTTAAACAACCATGCTAAAACCAAATTGAATTGTGTACTTATTTGACAACCTTGTAGAAGGAAATGTTATCGTTTGATTGCAGTTTTTTTGGCTATAATTATCTTCTGATTTAATATCGTCTGTGATCATTATTTTCTGTCCCCATTTACTCCATTCCATCTGACAGCAATTCAAACGTTAGCATTGTCAGACATTTTACTTCTTGGATTTAAACCTTGGTTTTACTTTCATTGTTAACTTTATACAAACTTTACTTCAACAAGTGGGAAGAGTTGTTTCTTAGTAACAGATGAATTTTCTTCAACAACAACAAAGCTTTGGACACGTGATGGGGAAAGAAAGAAAAAATAATTGTTGCTATGGTAATACACTGTACATTTTATTTTGAATATGTGTAGATGGCGCATCATTAATGTTAGTACGAAACTGAATTACACTGTTTGATAATGGAGATTATCAGAGGAGATTTTTGCACATCCAACCATCTCAGAGGCAGCTGCGTTCATTTTGTGTTCATGTAACATATTTTTTCTTAACGTTAATACGTTATATAGAAGGCATGAGCTCGGTATAATTACATTAACAAACGCGCGACTGTCCAGCAGTTCTACCGGGCCAGAGTTTACAGCGATATGACTTTGTGTTATGTGTATGCCTGTACGTTGGACACAGCAGCACTATTTGTCTCATTAAATCCCTCACATTTGTCCTTCTCAACCTTTCACCCTCCCACAGCCAATCAGCATTACCGCTCAGTGATGGGAGGCACTCTAAAGCCATTAGAAGGTCATTTTATATATGACACAGGTTAAGCATTTAGCTAGTACTGAGGAGAAATGTGTCTGATAAACCTGTAATGAAGTGTTTGATAGTCTCACACACACAACATGGAATAAGTCGTTTTACACCTTTAGATGGCAGCAGCATGCCACTCCATCACAGAAAGAACCAGAGACACGGAACCTGATGGAAGTCTGGAGCAAAGCTGAAACAAAGAGGAACAGTTAGAGCTCATTATTCCTTTTGATTTTTTTTAATCTTCCTCATGTCTTCATCTAAATTGTTGTTACTGGCAACAGGCCGACTTTTCTAGAGCCTGAAATAAACTTTTGATAATAAAACCTATTCCTAAACCCTTTAAACCAGTGCTACTCAAACGTTTCTCAGCCAAGTACCCCCTGACCGACCCCGGACATTTTTGATAGAAAAAGCCTATATAAATAATTACAATATAGTGATGTTCCATCAGTGTTTGATTTATTAACTCCTTCATGCATGAATTACAGCAAACTAAGGATATTTTCATCTTTATGCATGAAAAAAAAGAATATAATGAAAACAAAGGAGTTTTGTAATATATGTTCAACAAACCAATGAACAAAATGATATATTATGAAAAACTATAAAATACAATACACACATTTGACATGTTTATATGACCCTTAGTGGTTCTAGGAATATTTTATATGAAATTGTGTTTTCTATTTAACTTATTGTACTAAGATTATTTTTGTAATCATGCATGGTATTTTTTTAATTAACCTTTTTAAAAAAAATGTATCTCACGTACCCCCTGCAGTAGCCCAACGTACCCCTAGGGGTCCGCGTACCCCCATTTGAGAATCACTGCTTTTAACTATAGCTGCTTCGCTTGTCTATTTTTCTAAGTTTGATGTCTCCCTATGTGATTGAACTTGATGAATGTGGCATTGTTTTTTTTGCCAACACGCTTAGTGCTTTTAACCCCTCCTGACGTAATCCGAATGGTTCTTTTTAGAAAACAATTCAGTACATCTCTGTCTGGAAAACAGTTTGATTTTGTCCTGGGAAAGTCTCTTGTGATTTCTGCTGCAGATTTTGTATACTGTACAGTTGTAAAAAAAGAAATGCTGATAGTCGGTAAAAGATTCAATAAAGACGATACTAAATAAGCATTTCAGCAGATGTGTTCATTTTCACATTTGACAATGAAACAGTCAATTATTGAAATAAAAATAGTCAGAAAATGTTTTTAACTCGAATGTCTGGGTTATAATTTCACTTAATGGTGCATTGATGTCAACATTAAATCAGTATAGCCCAAAGAAATTGGGTCTTGACACCAATATATCTGTTTTTTTCATATTAGATGTAAAATGATTAGTCAATCAACAGAAAAATGTATCTGCAACTATTTTAATCATCTTATAATGATCATTTTTAAAGGAAAGATGCCCTAGATGTTGCTCTTTGGGTTTTGAACCAATGATTGGACAAAATAAGGAATATGAAGGTATCTGTGTGAGATATTAAATATTAGGGATGCTCCGATCGATCGGCCAACGATCGATATCGGCCGATACTCACTCTCTGCCGATCGATCGGTGCTCTCTAAAAATGCCAGTTTTTTTTTTTTTTAAGGCACTTAGCCCTCAGTTACTCCAGGGGAAATGTTCCTGTAATTGGTCATTGTAAGTAGCTTTGGAATAAGGCGTCTGCTAAATCCCTAAATTGTAAATTATATTTTTGGGAGAATAAACCCCACAGATCCTCAACTCCGGTGTGTCTCACTCATTAACAACTAGGGTTGGGTATCGTTTGAATTTCCACGATTCTGATTCCGATTCCGATTCTACTTTTCGATTCCGGTTCTTAACGGTTCTCAATTCCAATTCTTTGAGGGGCAGGGTAAAAACATTATAAATTGCTTCTTCCACTAAACAAATTACATTTATTCGAGAAACTTTTACACAGGTTAGTTTACAGTAATATTCACATTAATCAGTCGGTTTATTCACTGCTATGTAACTGTAACCTGAGAACCACTGAAGCTACAACAGTGCAACAGTCCAACTTTTAAAGGAAACCCCCCCCCCATTTAAAAACAGTTCTTGTTGAGAAAAACAAGCATATCTGCCTTCTCAGGCATACCGGGAAGAAATGTTTGAACATTTTAAAGTAAAATGCTTAAATCTGGTGCACTTTAAGCAGAATTACTAGAGACTAGATCTAGGGGGTACAACTCTAAACACCCATATGAAAAAGATCGGTTTACATTTTAATAATCAAATAAGTATGTGAACATAACCAGTAACCTACCATAGTCAATAACAAATACATGTAACTTATTTTATTTTTGTTGTTCATTCATATCTTATTTTACCATTTTATTTATGCATATTTTTTTATCTCTCCAGTTGAAAACGATATGTCTGGTTTACTGTCCTATAGTATACATTGGAATGATTTCAAACCTGTTTTATCCCAATAATTATAAAGGAGTGCCTTGGAAATATGTGTTTACATAAATTGTGATCAAAACGTTTGAGACCCTCTGAGATAACTTAGACTAAAGTGAACTATCTAAACACTGAGAGTCCTTTACCTCACTGAGCTGTAGTTATCAGCCTCAGTCTGACTGGAGAGGACTCTCCCTCCACATCATTGTAGAAACATCTTCTTCTTCCGTTAGAGCAGCTAGCACCAGATGCTAATAACAACAGCGCCCTCCCTTTTTCCCTCGCTCGCTCCCACGCTCACTCGCACTTTGGCTGTGAGCTGCGTGCGCCAGATAAGCCAACATCCCCCATTTTCATCACTTACAGCGCCGATCGTACAGGGCAAATGAAAAGTGTAACCGGGATGAAAAGGGTGTTACATTTACTTAATTATGAATGTTGTTACATCAAGGCCGAAAATTAGGATGAGCACCAACGGTCAAAACATTTTTTTCCCTCCCAGAGCTGTCAGCGCGGCGCCTCCACAGATCTGGCGCCCTAGGCGAACATCTATAACGCCAGTGCCATGGGCCCGGATGGGCCGGCCCTGGTCTCAGGTTACGCTGTAGGAAGTGTAGGTACAACGCTACATTTCCCGCCCCGCCGCAGTCATACAGTAGGCTACGGAGAGCGGCGAGAAACATTTCCTCAGGCATCGAAAAGCGGAACCGAAATTCACATGTCTAAATGATGCCGTTGGAATCTAAATGTTGGTTCTCGGTACCCAACCCTATTAACAACGCAACACAGAGCAACTAGAGCGTTGTCCACAGTAGCCATGAACTCGCATGTATTTTCTTATTTGAGGGGGGGGTGGATGCGTGGGCCACCCGAATAGGTTAAGGGGCCTTTGGCTTTTCTTGCCGGGGGGGGCAAATAGAATCAAATTCTGTGGGAAGACACTGAATGCCGATCGCGAGAGCCGATCGCATGATGTAAAATGATGGCGTAAAATACATGACACTTTTCTCAGTGCGTAGCAAAACAAGCTTGCCAAAATGGCTTCACCAGTCTGGCAGTATTTTAAGGTGTCCGAAAATGACAAAATAGCGGTATGCAACGTGTGTGAAGCAGAAATCCTGCAGCTCCGCCCGCTGTGACGGACCGGTGAGCGGAGCAAAACACACACTAACGACCCGTCCACACGGCGGCGTGCGTTGAAGCTTCAACGCTTCTGCCCATTCACTTTGAATGGGGTGACGTCACGCTTTCCCGAACTGCATTGTGGTTCCCTCGCTTCGCTTTGCTCGCTTCAAAAGTAGAGCAATTTTCTACTTTTGAAGCTTCGACGGAAGCGTCAGCCAATCAAATCATATGCCAGTACAAGCTCTAGCCAATCAAACCGCGTGCTTGTGTGTCCGGGTCGGGAGATTCATGTGATTGGTTGTTGGTCGCGACTCGCGAGCCAGACACGCCCACCGGCAAGCTTCAACACACGCCACCGTGTGGACGCTGCGTAAGAGTTATACCTAACACACTTGGCTATTTTATCTACCTCTGGAACTAGCTAAACTAGTTATAAATATATTTATTCTTCACTGTCGGGTCACTCATTACTGGATCACTGAGCTGCATGAGACGGATATTGACGGGCTGTCAGGAGGGGGAGAGAGGAAAAAGAGAGCGCTTCCGCTCATTTCTCCCGTGTTATTATCCAAAATGAATGTAAACTTGAAGAATGTAATAATTATGTTGGTTTTTGTTTGTGGAAGCGCCAGTGAATGAGCCCCATTAACTGAGTTTTAAACATCACTTTAAATGGAAGATCCCCATAGGCCCCGCCACTCGATCAGATCGGCGATCGCCCCCAAAATTGGCGATCGGAGCATCCCTATTAAATATGATGGGAGGCATTTTTCTATTTCGTTTCAACATTTTATGGAGAATTATGAATTTAGTAGATTCAGAAACTGAGATGTTTCAATATTGAAAATGACTGTTTATTGCAAGTCTGCGCCCTCGATTTAATTTCACTGTTCATTTATATTCTCTGTTAGTGTTATATCTCTATATGATGGCCTACATTCAGTTGAAAAGGATTCTCCACACCCAGCGAGATAATTCTGGTAGAGTAATACTCAATCTAGTGATTTTATTTAAGTCCCTCGCATATTTTAAAGACAGCGAAGGACATGAGAATAAGCCTTAAGACCCGCTATGTCTGCAAACTCATTCTCAGATTCCCAGACAAATTATGAATACATGTGATCATTGTCTAGAATGTTAGCTTCAGCGCTGATGAGATTTCAGTGTTGAGGCAAGCTTTTTTCGAAGCATCTTTTCTATTTTTAATTCCTGTTTGTGTTAAGTTGTGTAACATTAGGTCAGCTGAGGTTCACATTAACCGGCTGGACTGTTATTTTCGTCTCTCAGTAATCTAATGAAACGTTTGGAAGTCTCGACTCTGGACACTCAACCTACACCTCCAAAAAGAAAGTAAGCGAGAGCAGGAGAAAAAGGGGGGATAAACACCTATGAACTTAATTACCCAATGAATAATTAATGTTTGATTGCAGCGTTCCCCTAGGCTGTCAACACAAGATAATTTATCATAAGATTATAATTTATCACTAATTGCTTTGGCAAGAGGTTTATGATTAGAATAATTTGCTTATTAAATGCACACATGTTATTAAGAGGCAAACTTTTGTGTAAAGTACGTATCGATTTAGCTGCGCCCACACCGTCAGAAAGAGTGCCATTAAATTGTGTGTAATCGAGTTACACGTTCGGGATTAAAAATAGTTGTTTGCTCAGTCATAATGGAGTCCTGCTTTCCATAATTTAGTTAAACAAAACAGGTGATTATTCTAATGCAGTGAGATGCAAACGACCAAGGGAGCGACTTTTAGCACAGAGAGGTGCCTCAATATCCTCAAAGCCAGCAAAGCACAACAGCATCCTAAAGACTTAAGCTCCTCTGTGAATCCTGTTTACTCCTCTAAGCTGTAATGCCTATTTAGATGAGGGGAATTTGAATTGTTTGTCCCCCGCATAATGAATGTTTGTTGTCTGGCATGGAAATCTGTGTGGAGTAGTCACAGTATCGTAGCTGTGGGCAGGACAGGTGGAGGGTCTGTGCATCCGTATAGCACTGAGTCTTTGCTTTTGTCTCCACATTTTCATATCTTACACTAAAGCATATACTGTAAAATGATGTGATTAGACAGAGGGACGAGAAGGAAGTGTTAAAGCATTGTGAAATCTGTGCTCAAAGAAATATAAGAAAAGGAATAAGAACCCCAGTAGGTTAGAGTCCAGTACCAGAAGGACAATTCAAAGATCTAGTCTTGGATTATGTCGACATAAATCGTGTACGGTAAAGGTCCTGCTGACAATGCCACTGTGTACTGTCCCCTAAAGCTCAATATATATTGTTTGGATGTCTTGGAGAGCTACAGAGTCCCCTAGGGGACATGGAGAAGAAAAAAAAAAATTATTTGAAAAAGAAAAAAATGTTTTGCGAGATCTCGCAATACTTTTCATTTAGCTCAATGTACTTCCTGGTCTGTTCTGCTGCTACGGCAACACAGAAACCACAACAATGGAGCGGTTCATTGATTTTACTTTGAGCTTGGCCTTAAATATAAATATATAACATCAGTGCTTGGCAATAGGCACGGGTTTCACATAAGTGAAGACACCTCAAGAGAACACTCAGAGCGAGGGGACATGCACGTCCCTCTGAGCTGAGTTATTGACAGATTCAAATTTCGTGGATCAATAACTCATGAACATAACGTTGTAAAAATACAAACAACATGACTTTACAATCATAGCAAGGTAGACAACGAGCTACAGAGTCATTTTTATCAGAACAGTTCGATACGCGCCGTCATCCGAGCTAAACATCAAGAATTGGTCACAATCTGCAGCTTGAGGAGGGAGAGGAGTGCTTAGGGACCGTCTACAAACTGCAACGGGGTTTTGCGATATCTCGCAATATAATTTTTTTTCTTCTTCTCCATGTCCCCTAGGGGGCTCCGTAGAGAGCAGACTACAATACGAGAAGACTTGAAATATTTTGTTGCAGTACAACCAAAGACTATTCACAGCCTCTTATACTATAATAGAAACATTATGTTCTATTTACTGTCATCTTGATGGTGTGCCCTCTTGGTTTTATGGTTTTGTTTTACTACCAGATGCTACACCATGTCTGCCAACTTTAGCAATTACTTCTGTATTCTTTTCATTCTTGCTTAACAACTGTAATATTCAAACTGCACTCGCTAAAGGAACAGAAATCACAAGTCAAACCTCACATAAAGAGGGTCCCTGGACATCAACAAATGCTTAAGATCCCAAAATGACGGCCTTAAAAAAATACCACAGATTGTATCAAACCCTGTGAGACATTTCAGTGAAATGTGTTGAGAACTCTTATTTGTTGCTGCCACTTATATACAATGATTTATAAGAGCGCGAAAGGAGTTTTTTTCCTACTGATTTATGTACAAAATAGTAAAATGATATCTAAGCCAGCTGTTAAACATAGAGTAGGATCTGTTGTGTGATGGCAGAGTCTACTGGGAGTCATCGTGTGTTTTTAAAAATGGCTTTTCATTGTTAGAGAAGAGCCAAGGATTATGAGGCTAAGAAGCACCCAAAGGTGCAATCATTCCAGGTGCCACCTGTATGAGCTCAGTTACAGGTTACTGTGGGCATTCCCTTCCGTCTATGTTTAGCTTCAACCAGATTATATTTGATCCATATCCTTTAAAACCACCATGTACACACAACACAGATGTAAGGAGCTATAATGTATAAATCAACATTAACATCAAGCTTTGATCCGGCTACTCACCAGTATACAGCACACCCCACCAGGGTTCTATGCGTTAGGGAATTTCCCTTTAATGTATTTAAGGATGTTTTATTAACTTCAGTTAAAGTTTGGCTCCTTGGTTGAAAACATGGGGAATTTGTTTGGAAAGCTTAACAGAGACAGCAATTGGTTGAATGTGAATACACTATGGAAAACAGTAATATAATATGTGTTATCCCTTTTCTTATTTTTCTCAATTCTTAAATGTTTTGTCTGTGATTTCTTTTATCACAGAAACTATGTTGCCCTAACTTAGTGCTTCCATCAGTCTATTGCTGCCCCGCGCCGGGCTCCGTCATAAACAACATGTATCTATCTACTGGACACACATTCGATTGCGAGGGCCTGCCATTATTAGACCGACTAAAGAGCATTTATTTTTTCAGGCTGTGGCACAGGGGGTAAACAACATCACATCAGAGGGTCGGTGTTGATCCCAAGTCCTTTCATCAACATGTCGAAGTGTCCCAGGGCAAGATACTAAACCCTAAATTGTCTACGGTATTGAAATGCATGTAAGTCGCTTTGGATATCATCAGCATATTGACATGATGTATTGTGTTATAGTTTTTAATTCAATATAATTTTCCAAGACAAAATGAATCCTGACTCACACTGTGTCTTGGCATTTAGAGGAAGGAGAGGAGTGGAGTGGGCTGCTGGAAGCGATGTGTGTTCCTCGTCCTGCTGTCCAATCAATGTGAGAGGACAGGGGAGGAGGGCTGAGGGCCAGTATAACACTTTGTAACACTCTCACCTCAAACTGTGCACACATCACTAAACCTTACCCTCCACACACGCGCACACGCACTTGCACTCAGACCTTTTGTCTCACTGGCTGGGAAGAAGGATGGTGTGTGTTTATCAGTGCAGGTGCTCTTATCAGCCTCCTGAGGAAGCTGAACAGATATCAGTTCTGGTGGCAGAGACATAGACTACATATGGCACAGATAGCACTCATTTTGACACACACACCCACACACACACACGCACACGCACACGCACAGTAGGAGCCCCCTGTATTAAAGGGTTTGGCAGGCGTGTTGAAAGCTTCAGACAGCCAATCAGGAGATCGATGGCAGCCGTGACTCGCCCAATGACCCACACTGTTATCTCTGCTGGCCATCCTCCCACCCTCTCCCCCTTTCCTTTCTCTCCCTGCTCTTTTCTTTTGCTTTTTTGCCCTTCACTTCATCACTCAGTAAAAACTTCTTTCTTTCTTCAGCGAGGTCCTACCCCTCTCTTCTTTCCCTTACTGACTGGCAGTCTGGTTCTTCTGGTCTAATGAACCTGGGGGGTCTCAGGGCAGCCTCCGCTAGGTTGATTAGGATCCTCATTAAAGAGGACCAGACCACATCCCCCCATCTCTGTCCATCTCCCATCTCTCCCTTCCCCCCAACCCTGCCCTGTCAGTGTTTTTTTTTTAATTACTGCTGCTCATCATAAAAGGAAGACCCATTAAACATATCAGTGTGTGTTTTTTTCCCGTCCTTTCCTTTTTCTTTCTCCACTGATCTATTGTAATGAACTCAGTGTGTGGTGTAAACTCCATGGGAAGGTTCATCATGGAAACAGACATTGCCGGCCAACTAGTTGAATACACATAAACAACGTGGTCTTTAATGTCGGTTTTAGACTCACTTTCATGCTTTCAGAAGGCAGTAATGAGCTAAAAAACTACTTAGAAAAAAATGTATGGAGGAAAGAAGAAAGACAGAGGCAGACATATGAAGAAAGGAATGAAATAAATGAGGTTGTTTAATAAAGTTTAAGGGCAAAGTAGAAGGAAAGATGGAGTTGTCCATATAAAAGGGTGGAAAGAGCAGGAGTCTAAGATGGAGGAGGGCTGGGTGGAGTCTGGGTTTTTGCTGTTGTGCTCAATGACGGGATCAGATCAGATCAGCAATGCTCCAGAGGATGCTCGGGGCCAAAAACTAAATCTGATTATGTCGCCTGAGAAGACTAATCTCTTGAATCTGTCTTCGTCTAATTCCAAAAACAATACTGTAATCTGTGTGTTAGCTGCCAACTAGCGTCATACACTAGGATTGACTAACACTGGGTGTTCCTGTCCGATCTTCTTATATCTTGTGAGATATCATGAAAGATGTATCGATGTATGACATATTTATGAAAAATCTGACTTTATTTAGACTCAACTGAATTTTTTTAATTAAAGCTCAATTAAACACTTTATTTCGAATATCACTGAACGTTTAACTAACAACTAAAGGAAACCTTCTCATTTTGAAATGTTTGTGGCTGTGTAAAAATGAATCTCTCTGATTAGTTGGGTTGTTTTTTAATTTTTTTAATTTATTCTACTAAAATCAAACAAAAACGTATAATTCATACACACAAATGAACAAAATTAGTAGAAGCGGGAGGGCTGAAGCATAGCTCATGGGGAGTAGCCCTCCCGTGCATCATCATTAGCATCAATATAATAATGGCATTTATTTCGTCAAAAACGTATAGAAATTAAGTACAAACCAGGAAAGTTGTCTTTAATGAACACAATTACAAACCTATTGATATGTTTGCTGAAATAAATAAATGATTGAATGACATCACCTATATAATGCTTTATATATGGCCTAGCAATCTTTCAAAAAGTTCAGTTCTATGACTCTTGTTCTCATAGAAATGCATGCAAGAACACACACACACACACACACACACACACACACACACACACACACACACACGCGCGCACACACATATTGTGTCACAAATCATTAGGTATCCAAACTGTTCAGTGAGCAATCGGATAAGCAGCACACACACATGAGTGCTTGTTCTGCTCACTGACTTTCCGTTAGCATACCCGTCCATTAATTAGATTCCATTAAAGGTGGCGTTCATAACTCCGGAGGTTTCTTTGGCTGACACACCACTCCATGTTAAAAATACTGCCAATTAGACACAGCTCCAACATCACGTCCGATCACCCGGCAAGATGAGACCTCGCTCTGCCTCGACAGGCGTTCCATTCCCCACCAACAGCCAAAAAGTTCTTCTCCTGTCTGTAATGGTCTGGCAACTCCTGGAAATTGAGGGTATAGATATAAATCATCCTCACAGGGGGGCGTAGAAGCAGAAGGGTTTATCAACAAAAGCAGCGCCTGGGGATTTAGTGGGAAAATGTTGGACTCAGGCTAAACTCCCCAGGTGCCTGATGGGAAAGCAGAGCAGGTGCTTAATATCAGCGTAGCCTTCTGTGCATTTGTGTCCCTTTGGTCTTCTTAGGTGCCATCTTTACCGCTTTATCAATGAGTGTAGCATCTTTATTAGCTTATCCTGCTAACTTGTGATAAAGGCCTTGTGACAGCATCTCAACCCTCTCTCCACCCTCACCTTCTTTTCATTTTGATGAGGAAGAAGAAACAGTTGGTGCTATAGTATTTTGGGTATTTCCCCCCTTTCTCTACAGCTCCATCTGTCAGCAAGCCGGCAGCATCTAAGCTAACCTGGGCTGGCGTCTGAAATGTCACCCGTTGCATTAGCATTTAGCCACCGCGCTGTGCTGTCAATCTGGGTTTATCTTTGACACCCCCTATGGTCTCTCACCTTAGCTCCCCTCTCCCCCTCCCCAGTTAGTCATTGTACTAATAAGGCAGGGGGACAGTAGAATTTATCAGGCCTAGACACTCCCGCCCCAGCAGCCATTACTCATCCACAGACCAGGACATGCCAACAGTGGCTAATTGCTTTCTTTAACATTGGCACATGTGACATTCAGCTGAGTCTTCACTGAAGGAAGATGGGCTTTTCCTCACAGCAACCATATTGCAAATTCCAAATAAAGATAGAACATTTGTTTTGAGCACCTCATGTGTGAACAAATGACACATTCAATTCAATCTAGTGTTATTTGTATAGCACTATACCCTATAAAAGCAGTTCCAAGGGCTTAACATACAACACTATGTACCAACACATACAAATGTACATACACCTGTGCATGCCAACAATCGTACTGTAGAAATATGGTTTATTTAAGAAAAGTCTCCAGTGAAAGGAAGGTCTTTAGTTTGCTTCTAAAAGAACACGGTGTCAGAGCAGGTCTAAGATCAGCATGCAAACCTTTCCATTCCTTTGGCGCATTAATACTGAAATACATCTCACAGGACTTAGAAAGTGCTCTAGGCACATGGGGGAGATTTCCACCTTGTGACCGGAGGATCTGCCAGGGTGATAAACTGACAGCATGTCTGAGATGTACCGTGGAGCCAGACCAGCGAGTGCTCTGTAAACCAAAAGCAGGATTTTGAATTCTGCTCTGAAAGCAACAGATAAGGTTTCAGAGTTCAATGGCCTCCCCTTTTTGTCCTAGTTAGTATTTCTACTGGGCGGTTGGATAGGTTGTAATCAAAAAACATATTAAACAGACAGCAACACAAAAAGGAGACAATTGACACTTGTTGGTGCAAATCCATAAAGAAATGCAACGTCTGTTCCAAAACAACCTGTATAGTTTAACATAAGTTACACTAAACCAGGGATTTTTTGTTTTTTAAACCATTACCAAATGTTTAATAGGAATTGGCCAATTGTTAAACTGATTGAAAAGGACTGTTTCCTTTGTGCTTACGAATAACTTTTAGTTTTCTGTTCTGCAATAAAGGTTTAAAAATGATTGATATGATACTGCTGAGGTGACCAGGTGGTACAATTTATAAAAAAAAAAAAAAAAATGATGTTTAAATTCAGTTTGATGAATTGTGAAAATGTTCATTATGGCCAACATGCATATAGTCCCTGGAAAGCCGCCTGCATGGCTTGTTCCATATACCTCTTAATATCAAAGTAAAGGTGGGCACAGAGAAATCTGATTTAGGTGGCAAAATTGTACAATAAGCAATTTCCCTTTTTTATTGTGAGCAAAGGGGGATTATTCATCAAAGCGATGGTGGATGATCCAATATCTAACAAAGCCCTTTGTTTGGTGACAAAAGATTAATGAAGAGAGTGGACTGACATTTCCAGCAGGAAGGACATTGATCTGGGGGTCTTCTGAAGATCCTCTTTGTCCTGCTTACCGTGCAAACAATAGATGACAGTGAGGAAATATGTATACAATCACACCAAACGCACAGTGGCTTTATGAACGCACACACATTGACACATTCACTAATCCAAAGGGCAAACTCAGAATGTCATAAGCTACTTTATTTGTTGTTAATCAGGAGTTCCTTCATAACATCTAAAGACATTTCTTCCCGGTTTTTATGTGATTTATTTAAGAAAAGGACTGGCGCTTGCTGATAGGATTTTTCTTTTTGGCTTCAGACGAAAGTCAACAGGGACGTAAACTATTTCTCTGGGAAATCAAACACATTCTTGCCATTTGGTTTTGTGACCTACAGTAAGGGTAAAAACAAGTAACAGAACTTTTTGTGGGAGAATTTAAACGAGCCAACTGTCTCGGTTCCCTGTTGACTTGATCTACTATTGCTACTGTAACAAATGTTGAAAAGAGGCTGTTGCCAATTCCTGCCAAATAAAGTTTTTAGATGTCCCTTGCTTTTGGCAGGCTGAAAAAAACTGTTCAGCCTATTCTGCCCAGTGCACTCTCTTTTACTTATTTTATGTGGGCATAAATATGGCAAGTTGGAGAATTTAACGTGTTTTTGTCTAGATTCATCTTGATTTTTGTTAGCTTTTTTAATCCTTGCAAGAGAGAGCAAAAACAAACCATAGTGACGCAGTGCATGACATTAAGGATTTTGGGAGATGGCCCTGTGGACCATCTAAGCTAATTTACAGATGGCCCTGAGCCCAATAGAGATTGCCCTGAAAAATGCGCACGGACGAAATGACGCACGAAGGGTTTGGGGGGCCTCCCTTAGTATCCTTAGTATACTTATACCTCTAAGTGCATAATGCTGCGCTATACTTTGTGGCCTCACCCGGTTGCATAGCGACACTTATTGTTTAGGTGTCTTTTAATAAGCAGGTAGTCATATCATTAGCTAGAACTAGCTGGATCTGATTGATATGGACATAAACACGAGTGAAGTCTAATCTGACGGGAGAGAGAGATCAGCTGCTGCTGACGAGTCAACATGCAGCTCTGCATGATCACATGCAGCGGTGAGCGGAACAAAACACACACTTCAGGTTAGAATATCACACGTAGCTATTTTAATTACCTCTCAAACTACCTAAACTAGTTATACTGTAGATACAGTGGGGCAAAAAAGTATTTAGTCAGCCACCAATTGTGCAAGTTCTCCCACTTAAAAAGACGAGAGGCCTGTAATTTTCATCCTAGGTATTCCTCAACTATGAGACAAAAAAATCCAGAAAATCACATTGTCTGATTTTTAAAGAATTTATTTGCAAATTATGGTGGAAAATAAGTATTTGGTCAATAACAAAAGTTCATCTCAATACTTTGTTATATACAGGGCTGCACATAACTGGTGCGCAGGTGCGCATGCGCACCGACGCCAAAAAAAAACTGTTGACTGTTGACTTGTGGATGCAAGCAGCTAATCAGACTCAACCAGAGAGAAAGTAGTAAGCCTACATCATCAGCTACCATGTCTGACAGAGAGGAGAACAGTCAGGAGGGTAGTGATGACAGCTTGTAGGATTACTGGTTGTGCTAATTTTGTCTTGTGTTCACCTCTGCATGTGTGTTCTGTGTTCACCTCTGCATGTTCAGTGTTCACCTCTGCATGTTCTGTGTTCACCTCTGCATGTGTGTTCTGTGTTCACCTCTGCATTTGTGTTCAGCGCGTGTGTCTGGCAAATAAAGTCAAGACCCCCTCAAAAGTTACGGTTTATTTCATTTTAAGGATGAGCACCAAGCAACATCTCCAGGTGCTCCTTTGAGAACCAGGGCAAAAAAGTTATGTGCACCCCTGGTTATATACCCTTTGTTGGCAATGACAAACGTTTTCTGTAAGTCTTCACAAGGTTTTCCCACATTGTTGCTGGTATTTTGGCCCATTCCTCCATGCAGATCTTCTCTAGAGCAGTGATGTTTTGGGGCTGTCGCTGGGCAACACAGACTTTCAACTCCCTCCAAAGATTTTCTATGGGGTTGAGATTAGGGCTGCACGATTTTGGGAAAAAATCTAATTGCGATTTTTCTGACAAATATTGCGATTGCGATTCGAATTGCGATATTTGTTTTTAAGCTACCCAGCGGAAGTTTATTGTAAAATGCGGCCATAACTCCGGCTAGGAAGGTCGTATCAACGTGCTCCCGTCTCTAGCACCCTCGCAGCCCGAGCTACGAGTGAAATAACTAAACTTACATGAAACGTCCGTTGGGTTGCTTTAAAGTCAAGCTTCAGTTTCAGATTCACCCTGTAATAGAAACATGTGATGGAGCATTACTAACCTGACTCAGATGGTTGGTTTCACCAAAGCATCTAAAGCTCCATTGGAAGCCATTTGGAAAGGGCAGGCACTTTCAAAGATGTTTGGCAAGTGATTGGATCAATCTGTCTATCACCTTCTATCATGGGCTACTTCTGATTGATTAACAATGGCTGGTACATGTGGAGCACAGCACTTCTGATTGGTGTGGATGACTGACACACAATAAAAAAAAATGTTAACAAAAATCGCAGGCTTTGCGATTTGATAATCGCATCATTTAAAATCACGATTTCGATTTAAAATCGATTAATCGTTCAGCCTTAGTTGAGATCTGGAGACTGGCTAGGCCACTCCAGGACCTTGAAATGCTTCTTACGAAGCCACTCCTTTGTTGCCCGGGCGGTGTGTTTGGGATCATTGTCATGCTGAAAGACCCAGCCACGTTTCATCTTCAATACCCTTGCTGATGGAAGGAGGTTGTCACTCAAAATCTCACGATACATGGCCTCATTCATTCTTTCCTTTACATGGCTCAGTCGTCCTGGTCCCTTTACAGAAAAACAGCCCCAAAGCATGATGTTTCCACCCCCATGTTTCACAGTAGGTATGGTGTTCTTTGGATGCAACTCAGCATTCTTTCTCCTCCAAACACGTCTAGTTGAGTTTTTACCAAAAAGTTCTATTTTGGTTTCATCTGACCATATGACATTCTCCCAATCCTCTTCTGGATCATGTAAATGCTCTCTAGCAAACTTCAGACGGGCCTGGACATGTACTGGCTTAAGCAGGGGGACACGTCTGGCACTGCAGGATTTGAGTCCCTGGCGGCGTAGTGTGTTACTGATGGTAGCCTTTGTTACTTTGGTCCCAGCTCTCTGCAGGTCATTGACTAGGTCCCCCCGTGTGGTTCTGGGATTTTTGCTCACCGTTCTTGTGATCATTTTGACCCCACGGGGTGAGATCTTGCATGGAGCCCCAGATCGAGGGAGATTATCAGTGGTCTTGTATGTCTTCCATGTTCTAATAATTGCTCCCACAGTTGATGGGAGGAGGCTCTTAAAGAAGAAGTTACAGGTCTGTGAGAGCCAGAAATCTTGTTTGTTTGTAGGTGACCAAATACTTATTTTACCGAGGAATTTACCAATTCATTCATTAAAAATCCTACAATGTGATTTCCTGGATTCTTTCCCCCCATTCTGTCTCTCATAGTTGAAGTGTACCTAGGATGAAAATTACAGGCCTCGTCTTTTTAAGTGGGAGAACTTGCACAATTGGTGGCTGACTAAATACTTTTTTGCCCCATTGTATGTTTAGTTTTACTGTCGGGTCACTCATTACTGGATCCACGAGCTGCATGATACTGGCATAATAGATTGCCCGATCGGGCAACCAGCAGGTAAAGCTTCATTGCCCGAGCTAAATACTAGATGGCCCCGGGCCATCGGGCAGTCATTAATGTCGAGCCCTGTGACGGTTGGTGAATTTGCCAGATTTGAACCAAGGATATGTGAGTGTCCTAATAGGACATTTGCATAATCGTCTAATGTCAAACCAGAGTCATCCTTAAGCACCTTATGGTGCATTTCCACTGCAGCGGGTAGCCCCGTTTAAGCATCCTTAATCGTCCTCAAGCGGCCAGGCCGGTTTTTGGTGGCCTTTCCATATAGCGTAGCACCGGCTAGCGGGTACTTTTTCTCTCTTTTTCCGGCCCCATAAAATCGTGGTTCAATCAGGCCAGGGCTGAACTAGTGACGTCAATACTCTCGACTGCTGATTGGTCAGAGAGAATCATCACAAGATTGCGCGCAAGATCATCCCTAGCGTCGCATATATATCTAGAAGCAAGCTTGCAGCATTTTTATACACCGCATTTTTGTAAACGGAGGAGCTACAAAAATGGCAACGTCAAAGAAAAGCACAACGTGGTCGACCGAGGAGGTGACAACGTTCCTACATCTCATTGGGGATGATAAAATCCAGCGGGAGCTCGACGGAACAACTCGAAATGTGAAAAAAGCCGATCGCCCCGTCTACACTGCGTTGCTACCCCAGGTCCTAAACTGTAATGGAAATGCGCCACGGCCTCGGACGGCCAGCGAGGCAGCGCCTGAGCGATGACGCTTAGGGACGCTTAAACGGGGCCACCCCGCTGCAGTGGAAATGTGCCATTATTGTATCAAGGCTTAGAGAGTAACTACAGCCAGGCTAACAACCTTCTGTGCTTCATGGTCTATCCACACCCTATGCAGTGCAGCATTTTACAATGTACTGTGAAACTTGGTTGAAAGTACACCGAGCACAAACATAAATCCGACAATTTGTTTTCATTCCCATTTTTAACAAGTTGAAATAAGAAATCCAACACTTTTTCGTTGCACATAAACTCCTTATTTTGGTCCTATATTGTTCAGGAGTTTTCCTCCTTTTTATTGATAATCGAATCACCTCAGACATTTTGTAAACCACCAGATACTGAGGATATATACACTATAGTTATGCCCTTCTAGTTTTTTTTTCTTTTGCTTTGGTTAGGGAGGACCCACTTGTAGTATTCAGATGCAATGATAATTATAAAGCTGTCGTGTAGAGCTGCACAATTAGGCGGGAAATTATTTTGAAATCACAAGAACTGTCTTTTAGAAAAGTATCGTAACCTTCTGTAAAAACCAGCAGTTAAGACGTTTTTTTGGTAGATGATGCCAGCTGTTCTCCTTCTGAGTGTATTTCAGGGCAGTTACATCAGTGAATGGACTGTACTGAAGGAGGCCAACATACAGCAACTGTCTGTGTTGTGTCTGAAGACAAGGGCCAGAAACTGCCTGACCCCCAGGCTGGGTTAATGGCTCTTTGCCTTGTGCCACTCATATTAACATAACCCAGTGCTGTCTGATTACCATGCCTAATGCAGGCAGATGAAAGCCCACTGTTGCTCCGCCAATCAAAATAATGTCATCATAGTGGAATAATGGCTGCCAGTAAAGTCACAGAAGGGGGAGAGATGAAGGGAGGACGGGGTGTTTTTATTGTCCCCGAGAGGCCAGTAAGATCCAATCAGCAGGGTGTGACTTACAGTATGGGAGCCCAGAGCCCATCCACAGCACCTCCCCTCCTATCCAACTATCGCCTACACACACAGGCCGGGGGCATCCATAACGAGGAGAAGGAACTGTACATAAACACGCTGAGAGTACAATGGCCGCTTTTCTGTTTGATATTTGTGCAGTATGAATTAATAAGCGAGTGTAGATGATATGCATTTGTGCAGGACTTTTTCACATTCAGCTGATACTGAGTGTTTGTGTGTGTGTTGTTGGAAGTGTGTCTGTGTATTTGGCCAGCTTTCCAGTTATTGCTTTTGAAGTTGTTAATTAAACCCTCAACCATCTGGTAGCTCAATGAAATTACACTGAGCTTCTCAGCCATGAAAAAAACATGACTGACTGACTGACTAAATGAATAAATAAATAGATTAATAATTTAATAAATGCTTCAAATAACTCTTGTCTCAGTGAGGGAAAAACAAGAAGTCTTATTAATGTACATTTGCAGCTCTGTGCTGTCACCACTGTTGAGTGAGCTGGTGTGTAAGTGTGTGTGTTTCTGGCATGAATTCCTGAGTGTGTGTGTGTGCTTACGGAGGCTTACAGGTGAATCAGAGACAGCTGTCAGTGTGTCAACCTTTGATCTCTCTCAATCAGCGTTTCTGCCAGGGGGCGTCTTGCCGTCATTTGACGCCCTTATTCCGCTCGGAACGCCCTGAACTCGAGCCGAGGGCGTCCAAAAAATAAATACTTTGAGAGAAGATCGAGAGTTTTTAATCGCTTGAAATTACGAAAAGGAAAAAGGACAAGGACATCCCTCTGTTGGAGGGGCAAAGGAGTCTGGTGGGATTATTTTCGCTGCCAGCAAAGCGTGTTCCTGTGACGGAAAGTGTACTGCCGGCGAGCCTTGACGGGTGGGTGCTAGTGGAGAACGCGCGTGAACTGCGTGCGCCAGAGCCTCACAGCGGTGAAACTGAGGCTCCTTGGTAAAATGAAGAGCCATTTAGGAGCCGAAAGAGCCTGCTCTTCTTAGTGAGCCGAGCCAAATGAATTCCCATCACTAATGCGTAAAGAGATAGTATCTATAAGTAACGGCTCAATTCAAAATTCAAGTCACGGGGTGGACGCCCTCTCAGCTCTGGTCTGGCGGAAACACTGCTCTCAATGTCTTCCTCTGCTTCCTCTCCGTCACATGCAGTACGCCGCCCTACGCCTTGTGTAGATTTCCGTGTGGATGCATCTCTTTGTAGAACATGAGTATACCATTTCAGTAAGTGAAATGTTATAGTGTATGTATTTCATCTTTAATATCCTGCTGCTGAATGCATTCTGCTGCTACTGTATTATAATTCAACATAATTCACTCTTCCACATGTTTTATAGTTTCTAATATTACACTGATGACGTTTCCCATTGGGTCCCAAATAATTTAATTTCTGCTAATATCCTTGCTGATTAAATCCCCCTGTAAATGAAGTATTGGCCAATGTTGAACATTGTCTTGTGAGTATCTTCAACCAACGATAGTTCATTACAGGGAAAGGAAACCAGGTCAGGAGATTATTGCAAAGTGTACACAATAATTGAATTAGCACATCTATGGAGACTCTACGGAAGCAGTGATGTTTCTCAGGAGGGAGCAGGTAATGGCTGGTTTGTGTGAAAACTTGAGTGTGTGGACCAGAGGGAGACTCAACACTTAACTCTCATACTGCAGCTGAAAGGAATAAGGAATAGTGGATGATGGTTTTAACACCCAAATAAACATTTAGGAGACCTTTCAGTTGTGTTTCAGGAGAAATCCACGGATCAGCTACATTGAAGCATCAAGTTATAATAGGTCACAAATGATTAGCCTCATACAGGAAGTGATATCAGAACAAATATCCTCCTTCTTTTGTTCCCACCCATGTTGTTAGAAACCAATGATACAATAACATTTTCTTATCTTGGATAAGGTGAGAACATTCAACACATCAAATATAGAGTATACATTGTTTTGTATCCTAATCTTCATTGCAAAAGTGTAATGTCTTGCATTCACATACGTCTTTATCTGTCAACTCTTACAATAATAGCTAAAGTCATCCATTCATAGCAGCTACTGGTTTATGGTTCCGTTATATTGTATGTGTCTGTAGCTGTAGTAAAGAATGGAAAGCACAGCAGGGTGCATGCTGTCGGTAATGCAGCCACTGACACTGCGACTCACACACTAATAACAATGTCTTTTGAGCTGGTGTTGGAAAATGTAAGGGGGAGACAGCAAGAATTTATTTACACTAACTTGGAAATGATCAGTCATGTCATTGTGTTGATGCAAGCCACAGTTATTTGAGTCTTTTCTGTACATGACCACTGACAGAGGACATTTCTTTTCCCAGCAGAATGAATTTCTTGGAGCTTTGCATTTCCTACACTTTATTTGTAAGCGTGTCTAAAAGCTCAGTGGCAGCAGACTACCCATTTATTCTATACAATATCGTCTGTGCCCTTTTGTACCTTCGAATGATGATGGCGGGTCACTTAAATCTTTCCAGTGAGCAACGACTGTCTGAATGCGTGTTCTCCTGCGTGTGCATTTGCTCTGCAAAATAGCGGGCTGGCATTTACCCATGACCGCTGACACTGCAACAACCTGTCATTTTTAACTGTACTGCAGAGGCACATTTTAAGATGCGAGTGGCTGGCTTGAACTTAAAGCAGCTGGGAGACAAAACTGAGAGAGAAATATGAGATGGCTGCAGAGGGAATACAAGGAGATCAGACTGAAAGAGTTAGAGATGCTGTCATGTGTTGCTTCAGAAGGGAATTGCAGGGAAATCGTGATGAGAGAAGAATACATTCAACAACCACTGGAAGTTTATGACTCCATGAATTTGCCTGGCAGGGTTCTAATCCAGCATATTCATAGGCGTTGCCTGTAGCTAATTGCAAAACGTGTAAATGATGTCCCTTTATGGTCTGTTGATGTGCATGACATTATGACATGGCAAAAAAGGTACAAGATCATGGTAAGCAAGACCAGGGTGTTTGTGTTTCAAGACAGCTGGATGACTTGCCAAATCAAACTCCTATGTGTTGTATAACAACTTAATTTTGACTTATTCCTTCAGTAATGTAGTGGTAAATTCAATTATTGGTATGGCTGCCATTATTAATGATGAACAATCTCCAACACCAACAATTTAAAGAATAAAGAAAGACCAAATAGTTCCCTGTGATGATGGAATAGTATATTTGCTTGAAATGCCCATCCTTAGTTATATCCATTGATTTCACGAGGATTGAATGTATGTCAGCTTAAAAATGAGCTAACCCTTTTAATGCACATAAAAATATGCGGCAAATGTTTTATATAAAGTATCATTCAAAAAGGTAATTGCATTCACAGAATTAAGGGCTAACTGCGATGCAAAAGTATGTGGAGACATTAGTCGGTTCTCCCTCTCTCCGTCCTTTTCTCTCTGTTGTTCTGTGATGAGATTCCATTAGACGCCATTAAATCTCTGCCTAAGAGCCCTCTGAAGCTTCACAATTACAGAAATAAAAAAAATCACAATCCTCATTGAGCGCTCTCCTGCATTAGGGGCTGCCTGGAGTCGCGTGGGAGCTGTTACACGGGGCCCCGGCACAGCCTGAGTCAGAGGCTCTGCAGAGCTGCAAAGAACAGCTCATTAGAATGACTAAGAGCCCCAATGAAGGCCCTTATGTGGAAACCATAATGGAGCGGGGCTCTTGTGCGGGAGCCGTAATGGGGGCTCTTATGCAGTTGCGCTCGTCTCCCCACCGCACAGCAGAGGCTTGAGCTGAAACTGTGCGGTTGGAGAGGTGACCCCCGCCGAGGGGACGCTGAGGGGCTCCAAACACAGCGGGCTTTTGTACTGGCTTTATGGTCGCAGAGCAGAAGGCTTTCACTGCATCTGTCACTCAGTGAAGTGTGCGGAGGTGGTTCAGTAAAGGAATATGTGATCAGGTATACGGTTGAAATATCTTTTTTATTTTTTTATTTATTGCACATTTCTCTTTAAAACTGCACAGTTTTCTTCTTAAATTCTGATATCCTGCACATGGAGTAGTTTTTCATTTTCTTTTACTATTGTATATTTATTTTTCTTGTGAACAGTGATTTATTTCAGTTCTATTAACTTATTTATTTTGATGTAATTCCACTCGCTGTTAATGTATGTGTGAACCTACTTGGCAATAAACCTGATTCTGCTAATACAGATTTTGCCTTTAAGTACCAATACGATCTTTCCGATGAGCTAAGGGCGATGTATTGAAACAGCCAAGTTCTGTAGTAAGTAAAGTAAGAACAGATAAAGATGGAGTGTTTGTTGGTATAATAGATCAATAAACTGTCAACAGATGATAGGTTTGGTCTGTAGCATTGCCAATTTCTGAATAGTGCTTTGGTAAAATGTTCCTTTGCCAAATATTGCGCCTCCCCTGATTTGGATGTTTAACTTATCCATGTTGCCAACTTCCTTGCATCTCCAACTAGCTGTGAGGATGGTCTGCTGCATAAAGCCAGTAATATAGTGTATAATGTTTTAGTGGATGGCAGAGATGTGTGCTGCTAACAAAGATCTATCATCAGACTTTCCCTTCAATCATTTATTTAGAGTTTAGAGTCCCGATAATGACCGTCGGTTGGTTTCAATACCGTGTGATAATTTGGATTAACAATATAGGATGTAATAACTCTCAGTTGACATTCTCATGAAAATGGCAAACACATTATTAACTGTATAATAATAAAGTCAGTGATCTTGGATAAAGCTTACAGTATACTTTCCGTATTTTCTAATGTCAACCGTTTAATCAAGGTTGTTTCAGGAGCCTTTCCATCACCGAAAATACAATTCTCGTACAAAACACTGTTTATTCAACTGGCGTTTTAATAAAGTACTGTTTTCTTTTTAATTTCGATCTTGGATACACAATTATTCTCCACCTCCATGGAGAAACTTTTGATGAAATGATTCCTCATCACTTAGTTAAATGACTGTATCTACGAGACACGTTTGAATTCAGTGAGGTATTAGCTGTTGCCATAGATGTCTCTTTATAAATACATCCACGGCTGTGAGGTTGACAAGCAGACTGTTCTCACAGCCTCTCTAATTTCTCTTCCTGTTAAATATCACTCGTCCTACTTCTGCTTAAATGCAACCCTGTTTTTGGCAGAGTGACATTCAAAAGAAACACAAGACCTTTTGCAACACAGGCGCTGTGGAAAATGAAACTCCATAAATCCATAAATAAAAGTTAAAACTAATATTCATGTCAGTTGAGGTGGAGAAGATTCAATTGGCCCGTCTAAAAATGGATGAAACATTAAACTTGTGAGGGAGGGATGTGTGTATCATTCTCGCTCGTTCCTGTAATATGGACGAGATTGTTGGCAGTCATGAATGCCAGGTCATCTCACTCTTTACTTTACTGAATGTGTGTGTGCGGTGTATTTGTGTGTGTGTTCCTGTCTGCATCTCTATCTCAGTGTGTGGGCACAGGAGCCGCAAAGCTGTTGCATGGCCTCATCGATTTCATGCCCTCTTCTCACATCTATTCACATCTCCTCTCCGACTCACCTCCCTCCTCCCGCTCCTCTTCCTCCTTCTCTTTTGGTCCGTTGCCCATGGCGATGGTTCACCTCGGTAACCGGCGGCTGTGCAGGAAGTGGGAGGCGGCCTGGAGACAAGAGGACCTCCCGTGAGTGTTGTGTAAGGCGAGGACGTGACGGGGGGGCCTTTGATCTGCGCCTGCGGGTGCGGTTAGGGGTCGATGGTGAGGGGCTTGTTCGCTGTAGGCTTGAAAAAGCGGAGGGAGTATGTTAAACATCTTATCGATCCTTCGTACCACGGATAAAGAGAACACAATCAAAAAGCGTTTGCACACAATCTCTCGTATCACACGGATAGATGCAAACAGAACGAGTTGCAGGAAGGTAGAAACAAGAACAAGAGACTTTGAAGGAATAAGAGCTTTAAAAATAAAGCATGGGTTCCTCAAACGCACCTTACAGGGGTTTTATGTCTCTGCCAGATGTGAGTGCATTGGGAAGTAGGCCAGACAGTGCCTCCTGGTGGGAGGCTGGGTTATTTTCAGGGGTATTGTTGTACCAGATGAAGCCTTCAAATGTTGTTGGCGGGGGGCCGTCATACACTGAGCAATTTCTCTTTAGTGAAACGCTAACTGTTCTACTCTGAAAATCAAGTGTTCAAAGCTTCTGAAAGATGGCTGCTGTAAGGGTTCACATTCTAATGCACTCACACTATTCATTGTATTTAAAAGCAGGCTGTCAAGAAGGGGTTTCACTGCCTCTCTGGTTAAATGTGTTGAGGCTGTTGCACCTCTAGCCACACTCAACAATGATGTGTATAAAGCGGGGCATTGATGATGTGTTTTGATGGCCGACACATTTTCAGCGTGATGAAATGTACTTGTCATTTAGCCACTTGTTAGCAACAGCTTTTTTGAAGACTTATTACAGCTTAAGACATTAGCCAGTGGGATATTAACTGACATGTTGAATGTCCTAGAACAAAACGCAAAGATCTCGTATGCTTGTTATAACATCAGACCTTATTTCCAGACAAAACCAAAAGATGATTCCAAAAACCGTTGACTTGGAGCCAAGGAACACAGGAAGTGGTACAAAGCTAACTAATTCCTGGGTTGAGGGCTAATTCCTGCTTTTTATAGAGAAATGTTTATATGATGTATACAACTTTGCCAAGTCATAGCATCCATGGCAATATCCAACAATATAGCTGGCTGCACCTTTGTCTCTCTACGTGAGAGTCTGCAAGCATTGTTTCCATCCTGTGACCAAGCATGCCCCCCCATTATGTGCGTGTTTGTGCACACATGTTGCTAGGGGCTGCATGGGGCTCAGTGCTTACTCAGTAATTCCCGGGTCCCAGGCTGTGTATTAGCGGCTGATCCAGCCGACTGGGCCAAGCGTCCACATTCAGTCGGCCTGGGATGTGCAGCTCAGAGCGGGATGCTGCCCGGCTCTCTGATGCCTCCCTAAGCTCTCCAGCACAGAGCAATTTACTGGCACCGGATTGGCACAAACAGTGTGTGCGTGCCGAGTGTTTGTGCCCATTTCAGTTTGCTCCTTCTTTTTGTCATATTTCTAGCCTGCTCGTTTCCTCAGTCCTGTCATGGCCTGGCCTGGCTTGGGTTGCCTGTGCAGTGCAGTATCCGTCGCTCTTCTTTCATGGCAGGCCAAGCCGACAGTGACACTAAGAAGCAGACACATCAGGATTTCTCAGCCAAAGCACAGCCTCTGTGTTCTCAAATGCTATTCTCTCTCTGGCTGTTATAATATTTGTGTTGGTCCATGCTGTTTTCTGCTGACTTGTTAATTTGTCTCCTTCATTTTAAATGTCTGAGAATAGCATGACCTCCACTGTCACAACTGCGTGATTAAGATATCTTTTTGCATCTAGCAGCATAGTAATTTGTTTACAGGGTCCAGCGGACTGGATTATGTTCTCTGCTATGTCATTTATTGTGAGTTTCTGTCAATGTCCATCCATGTCCGTGTGTGGTTAACGCAGCCAGTTGGTCCACTTCTCTGAAATGCAGCTAAATTGGCTCATTTATGTGAACATTCAGTCCAGGGCTGTCTTGCCCAACCTCGGCCTCAAACAAGTCTGCAGGGGGAGTTTTGGAAGGCTCCATATTGCAAAACTACAGACATTGTTAAAAACTGAAACAAAACAAACAAATGCATTGTTTGTCAGGACATATTGTATTTAGGATAATGATGCATTTGACCATTATTTTTGATTTTGTCATAGCATTGTTAGACAATAAGGGGAGCTGTAAGTAAGGGTGATAAAGAGCAACTGGAAAACAGAGCAGAAAAGTCCACCTATATTACAGTCAGGATGGCAGGATTATCAAAATCCACGAGTATATCTTCCACTGACTGTTACGCCATTATGAAACTATTGAGTCTTGATTCTCCAGAAGATGATTGGTTCAATGCCCTGACAACATTTAATTCCCAAAAAAGTATACCACACTAAGGCCATTTGGCATTTCTCCGTGATCTCCTTTTTGCAATTGTTACAGCCCTATGGAGTGGTGCAGTGATGATGTATTTTTGTAGGCCGACAAAAGGCAATGGGATTTTTCCGTTGGATTTCTAATTATTACATCACTATTATGATCTTTAAAGCGTAAATGCAATGGCCAGAGTCAAAGGCTTACCACATGACAGATGCATGGCTTCATGTCAACATTGCTAAGCTAAATGCAGCTAATATTTAAAGTAATGACGATTAGTAGTTTCATTTGGACACTTGTTAGCAAGCGCTGTTTTTATGACGCGAAGAAGCTTCAGACATTCATCGGTGGGGTATTTGATCACATCGTTTAATGTTGAAGAATACATGTGAGAATCTCTTCAGCTTTCTGGGCTTCTGCTATCATTCCTGCACCACTGTATTGCCTATCTTTTCCTCTGCCTTACCATGCTACCTAACAATCTTAACCATACTGTAGTTGACTAGCACACATTTCTTAAGCAATTCCCCAAAAGGTGTGGGCCTTGCTGTTTGTTCCATCGGTTTTTGGTACAACCAGAATTACAATTTTAAATGTCATAAATTGTGATTGAGTGTGTTACATTTCATATGGCCTGCGTTGTTGACATGTCATTGGAATTGCATTAGCATGTGATGTCCCATTTTGTGGGGAAAGATTGAGCCGTTGTGAAGCTTGCTGTCCGATGACAGATCATTACTTATAGCCAGCTGGTGTGGCTTAAAGTAGACAGCAGGACTGAAATCCAGTCAAATTTGTAGAGTTTAGTGGAATTGCTGGATGATACCCTAGTTTTAATCCCCTGGTCCTTATTCATAGCTCTTGAAAATAAACCTGACTTAGTGCATTTGGCAGTATTCAATTCTAGATGTTGGTTAATGCCAGTGGTTGATGCTTTGAAAAATAGGATACAAAAATCTATCGTTTATTGCGTAAGATATTGAGTTTCCTATATTCTTTACACTGTTTACACACAATATCTATCCTCAGTGGACTTTTCTCTCCATTCATAGTGTAGAGGAAACTTCTGTGTAGCTATGCAGTGGGAGTCACCGACTCAGGAAAGAGACACGGTAGGAGCAGTAGCTTTGATGTCAAACACATGATGGTTTATTTGGAGTTAACGGCCGGAGGATTCACATCACAAGTCCAAGAGTCAGAGGTTCTGACTTCACGGTAGAGTTGCCACGTCAATTCTGAAGAACTCTACCCCAGACCCATGTATTTAGCTAGTTCAGAGAGCATCATCAACATGCTGCATAACAAGATAGAATGATCTCTATCAGCTGACGCCAACAGGCAGGAACAGGGAGACAAAACACTGAGAGCACAGCAGCCAAGGTTACAGGTGCCTGTGCTCAGTCAGGACAGTTTGAACTGATACACTGGGTCAAAGTTATGGGCCTTGGAAAATATTTCCACAACACATAGCACTACAATTAATTTCAGAGCACAAGCCAGTTTCATCTGAGAACAATTTCAGGAAGCGAAAACGATGTGGCATTGTTTTCAAGCTGGTTTCTACCCTGAATGTTTGGTTGGCACAATAAAATCATCAGCTACTACAACGTACTACAGTGTTCCCCCTAGGTTTACTGCTTTGGGGAGGTGCTGCCTGAGCGGGGGGGTGGGTGGCATTGGGATATATATTTTTTAAATCCTCTGGAGCAGAGAGAGGAGCTGTGGATTATTGTTATTGATTAATGCATCAGTGTTTCTTTGGGGTCAAAAACACTAAACTCACAACTTAAAATGTTTAAAAGTGTATTTAATAAAAGAGCACACGTGCAATGTGACACGTGACAGTACATATAGATTAGTTGCAATTTGCTGCTATATATATATTTATAAAAACAAATTATAATTATTTTTTAAACACCTTGAATTTCAGGGGGGGCACTGGGCTCCGTTAACGGGGCGCAGTGCCCCCCCAACACAATGGTAGGGGAAACACTGTACTAGTAATATGCAACAGTATTACCTATGTAACAGTATGCTCTGAATAAAGGTGAGGGAATATGACTTTGAAGCAGGATTGGGAAGTCAAATGAAATAATTTCTCTCTCAGATAATAAGTCTGATTGGATCATATTTTGTGTTCATTCATGTGCCCTTACATGAGCAGCACAGATATATTCGCTGCATGTGTTTTCTAGAATGATAGATCAGGTATAAAAGTAAAAGATCAGGTAGTCATGGAATAATACACTTTTCTGATTAAACTGATCCAGGTTTTTTCATTTGACTGAGCTATTTATTCACGTTTCATACATGAAGAAAGGAGTAAGTCAGGCGAGTCAAAGGTTGCTCTTTTATTTAGGTATGTACTAATTGGTGGTTATCTAAACCTTCTAAAATCTCTGATGGAGATAATCATTTATAAGCCTAGTGACAGAAGATGAATCCGTTTTTTAATTACAGCTACAATGATTAGTCATTTGACATATTTTGGTTATCAGTCATATTTAAAAAGAAATGTGTGCAATAATGGCATGAAATAATGTTTTCAGCCTCTTCAAAAGAAGGTTTCCTGCTTTTATCTGCTTCACATCATGTGAATTCATTCTTCAGGTTTTTGCCTGCTCAAACAAGACATTTAAGACATTTCACAATTATTTGACCCTTAATCGAGACAATTTACAGCAGATCAATATAATTATAAATAATACAAATAATTGTTGCAGGCCCAGTTTTGTTAGACAATTGACATTTTGAGTCAGTTATAAAGCAAAAATACCAAATATCTTTTTGGTTTCAGTCTCTGAAATGTGAGGCTTTAAGGCTTTTCTCTGATTTATTTATTTTAATCACAATTTTTGATATTTCATAAACCACACAATCCAATGATTGACAAATTAATTCATAATGAATAGTGACTAGCATTGAATCATTGTTTGACTTTGACACCATTTGCCAGGCTCTTGAATTGACAGTCTGCGCCCCTCACACTCACCCTCTGGTTAAAAAAACAATGCTGGATATTATTTTCATTATGTTCCAGATTCATTTTTGTCTTCTTCATCACAAGAGCCAGCAATTCCATCTCCCAGATTAGCTCACTTGACATTTGACGGATCAGAATATATTTGAATATATCTTGGCACGATTCTTTGCACGTGAATTGTGATTGTTTGTGTGTTTGTGGCCCTGGCATCCGTCAGGCCCCAGCTGTGTTGGTGTCGCCTCCATCACAGCAAACTTAGCTCTTTGTGAGGTAATTAAAGTGGAAGCATCTGTTCCAACTCTACACCTCTCACACCTGAGCTGATAATAACTCGACCAGCAACCAGCAGCCAGCCTTTCTCTCTTTGGCCGAGCACAGGACATCAATGGATGTCCATTGTTTGGGGGTTTTATTATCAGAAAAAGAGGCCACTGGTTTGTGCTGGTGGTAGAGAATCCCCTATGTGAATATTTAGGAATTTAATTGCCCCCTACTGATCAAATTGAGAGAGTTAGGACAATAACAGTCGCGTCTGTATTTTTGCCCTTTACCACAGGACCAGTGTTACCAGGAGTTCTCATGTGATTTTGAAATCACCCCCACACAAATGTGTTTCTGTGATAAGTCTTCACTCATTTGACCTGACATGATCAGATTTGATGTCAAGACCCTGACCTCTTGCACCAAAAGGTACTTCATGCTGTGTAGCGGGATTAGCTTCCTGAATCTGCACCATTTCTTAGTCATCTCCAATGCAGCCTCCATAATTCCTGACAGGGAAGAACACAGACATTTCCCCCCCCCTATAATACACACAAATGACGTCACAGTCCATGATTACAATCTTGTTCTACATGCAGAGAAAACTATATCAAACGTATTAAAAGAAAGTGTTCATTCCTTGCACATGCACGATAACGGCAAATTACATCTGCAGAGGAAAATAACTCCACCGAGTTGATCTGGGAAACTTCCCTTAACTGGAGATTGGGTTACTGTGGGGCCCCGACTATAAACCCAAAGCCAAGTGTCGAAGCCACAGGTTGAATCTGGCAGAGTGGGAGTGTGTTTCGTGGCAAAACGTAACAGTATGTTTCTTCATGTTTGAACAAGAACCCTGCCCTCCCTATCCTTTCCAATCTCACACACAGCAGTGGACCTATCAATGCGCAGGTTTACTCATCAACTCACCCGTGGAGCCCCTCCATTTGCAGCGATGCTACATTAGTTATAGCAGCGGAAATATACGAGGAGCCGCGGGGCCACACTGTGCTGACAGCGTGCTGTATGGAGCAATTTGTTGTAACGGTCTTAGCATTGCATTGTTTTAGTCACTTCCTGCAGATATTTCAAAAATTAATATTCAAATTAGCTATTTAAAAAAAATCTATTTATAGAGTATACAGCATGTGAAGTACACTTTGTATGGTTGCAGTCTCTCTTTGGTCAAACAAATAAATAAATGAATGGGAATAAAAATCATGATTTAGAACAAAAGTGATTATTTTGATTGCAATTGCGATATGATTCATAAAATAAGAGGGATTTAAATGTTTACATCATTGTTTTCGATATCATTGAAAAACATAATACATTTTATCTTTTCTTTTTTACAGGAATCTGTACCAAACAAAGATTCTTGTGAAGAAAACTTCTCTGCAGCACACACAATACTTTATCCAGAATAATATTATATTATTATTAATAACAGTTTCGGCCTTTAACAAATGTTTTGCTTCCTGCAATTTTATTATTGCACTATCCTGTACTGCATTTCAGTAAGTCAAACTCAGTCAGAAGTTTTGATAACTGTTGAAAGTTAAAAATAAGATAAACCACAAATAAAAAATAAAAACCTCGCCAGCATGGCGGCAGTTCTTATTAGCAGTTGCTAATTAACGTAAATTATGCAAGTGAGTCTAAGCGGGTCTCAATTAAACTTACCTGGTGTCAATACCCTCTGCAGCTGGTGTCCTGTTCATCCGGAAAGTTCATATTGTGCCTTTTTTATTCGGCCTAGGTCCTTTGTTAAATGTTCTTTTATTTTATTAATACATTTGATTTAAAAAGTACTAACCAGTCCTACGTTTTAATAAAAGTTTGAGTTGATGGATATTGACATTTTAGTGGGATTTAATAATCAGATTTTTTTTATAATTCAGTCAATCTAGTGTTTTCAGAATATCCCCATTGGCCCCAGGACATGGACCTGTTGCATTGAGAGAAAAACAACAGCTATCTATTACTATTTCTTGTAATTGTCTTTTTCTTGTTAATTACATTTTTTATTTCTGAAACAATATTTCACTGTCATCTTTTTTGGGAACAACATTGCACGATGAATCAGTCAAAGTAAGTGTTCACGACGTTGATTTCCTCAGGTCAACATCTTGTCTTAGTCATTATTGAAAGCTCATCGGCGAGAAATATGTATTCTATAGTCCAACAACACTTGTACTCATTGATATAAGTACTTGATCTGATACATGTCTCAAATTAGGGACCAAAATAATTGTTTGTTTTCCTCCCTTTACGGATGTCCAGCGCTGCTGCACCTTCTGCTACCCGCCACGTTCTTTAGCTCATCATTCTGAGATGCATGATGCTTTTGCCCTTTGATATCCGCCACCTAGGAAATAGATGGACGCCTGGAAACCATCTCACTCTTTGTCACAAGGCACAGTGGCATCACTAGGGCCAGATCACAACCCAACGCTGCATTCAGGCTCCCTGATGTCTGAAAAGACTTAATGTTCTCCTTCCCTCTGCTGTCTGATCAGAAATCAGAGGCCAGCTCCATTCATGCTGCTGCTTGTCCTTGGGACAGACTTTTAAAATTTAGAGATGGGAAATATTTCTTAGTAGAATGAAGCCCCAGAGAAGTTCCATCATTACCAAAGTACTTCGTGAACAAATGGAGTCCTATGCACACGTTTGATTGCATGTGTGTGCACCTGTTTGTGTGCAGTTTTAGCACAAGTCACTGTACTCTCAAAAGGCTCATTAATTATAGTTGGAGTCATTATGGAGATAAGTGTGAGCCCGACTATTGGTGCTGGCGATAAGAAGAAGAATGACCTGTTTTGGTGCTTCTGCTCTATAATCAGCTGCCCATTAGAGATATCAAGGGACTTCTATTATCGTGCCTGTGTTCTTCCATATCTCTTTTTCTTTCTTTCTCTGTTTGCCATTTCTCCGTCATTCATTGCTTCGTCGCCACCCAGTTGTCGGTGTGCATCGGTTTGACTGAGGGCTGTGATTGTGTGTTTCCCATTATAACATGACATTACATTGCATTTAGCTGACGCTTTTATCCAAAGTGATTTACAATAAGTGCATTCGACCATGTGACTAAGGTAACTTCGTCACTGTGAACTGACGGCTTCGGGCATTTTTAAACAATTTATTGATGTAGTGTTTATTGTATTTTATTTTTAAATGTGTTCCCCTTTTCCCCATGTCTGTTGCCGTTGATTGTGTGCACCTGGTGCCCTGTGTTGTCTCCTCCCCCCTCACCTGTGTCCTGTTGGGTTGATTGGGTTGTGCATTTAGGCTCTGGGGTTTTTCTGTTTGAGAGAGTGTGTGTGAGATCCTGGTGGTGGCTGGTGACTGTGTTCACGTGGGCAGCAGATTGATGCGGTGTCATATTATGACGTAATAAATGCCCACACCGGGTTGTATTTTGGACGTTCTGCCTCTGCCTCCTTGCTTGGTCTGGGCCGCTCAATTGTCAGCTTCACCGACCAACAAGATACAAAATTGAAGAAAACAGAATCATATAAGTGCATCAGGTTTCATAGAGCCAAAACATTTCAAGTGCTACTCAACTGGCTATATATAAGCCAGTCCTTTATTAGTATATAAGGGCTTTGTTAGCAATTCTTTGTTAGTAATTCTATCGCTCGAGGTGGAGCCGAAAGAGATGAGTTTTCAGTCTGCACCAGAAGATGTGTAAGCTATCTGCTGTCCTGATTTCAATGGGGAGCTCATTCCACCATTTTGGAGCCAGGACAGCAAACCCACGTGTTTTTGCTGATGGGAACTTGGGTCCCCCTCGCAGTGCTGGTGCAGCGAGCCGTTTGGCCGATGCAGAGCGGAGTGCACGTGCTGGGGTGTACAGTTTAACCATGTCCTGGATGTAGGAAGGGCCAGATCCATTCGCAGCATGGTACGCAAGTACCAGTGTCTTGAAGTGGATTCTAGCAGTTACTGGAAGCCAGTGAAGTGAGCGAAGGAGCGGCGTGGTGTTATAATCCTATGCCCATCATAATAAACCGATATTCATGCAATTTACAGCACTTTGTTCCTCATTCTATCCCTGTGAGGATATACCTTCAGCGTGAGTCTCTGAATACAAGAACACATCTAATGTATACAGCCTAAACATCATGCACAAATGCAGAACAATTAATCATTATGAATGCATTTTCAGCTAGCGATTGGCAAAGGATGCATTTGAGCTGGTGGAAATTCCCTCGCTGATTTCTTGCTGATTCTAAATTATGTTGATATACATTTATTTAAAATGTAGCCTAGTGTAAGTGACTCGACTAATAAAGTCAATACAGTGACACGAATAATGCAGGGTTTATTTTAAAGGTCCCATGTTATGCTTTTCCGGTTATTACCCGTCCCCTTGTGTGTTATGTAGCTTTTTCTGCATGTAAATGGTCTGCAGAGTCACAAACCCTCAAAGTACACCCTGTAGCGAGTAAAACTCTAACACAGAAAATACCTGTCTATGCTGCCCCAGAACGCCTCGTTGGAGATTTCTCTTTTTCTTCCTGGTACTAAGTGACGTAACGACGACCCAAATGGACCAATCCGCTGAGCTGTTACGTTACGTCCGTGGAGCCGTTACGTTAAGACACCACACACACACACACACACACACACACACACACACACACACACACACACACACACACACACACACACACACACACACACACACACACACACACACACACACACACACACACACACAAACAATCTTTTCTCAGCTGCAGCTCCGCGGATTCCTCAGCCTGAGCACTCTGATCATTCCTGTGTTTTCTTTGAGAGCTCTATTTCTGTTCACAAAATGTTCAAAAAGAGGTAACCACAAAGCGATATTTAACTGAAAATACTAGGGAAATGTTTACTCAGAATGTTTCTTCCACACTTGCCCCTGCTAACATCTCAGTAAATGAGCTAGTAGATCCTCAAGGCTCCATCTTGGAGCCTCTTCTCTTTAACGTCTACATGCTACCACTGGCTCAGATAATGAAAAACAACAAAATAAGTTACCATAGCTATGCAGATGACACACACATTTACGTAACAATTTCACCAGGAGACTATGCTCCAATTCAAACACTGAGTAAGTGCATTGAACAAATCAATGACTGGATGTGTCAGAACTTTCTCCAATTAAACAAAGATAAAACTGAGGTAATGGTTTTTGGAGCCAAGGCAGAACGTATAAAAGTTAGCGCTGAGCTTCAGTCTGCAATGTTCAAAACAACAGATAAAGCCAGAAATCTAGGTGTAGTCATGGACTCTGACCTGAGTTTCAACAGTCACATTAAAACAGTTACTAAATCAGCCTACTATCACCTAAAGAACATATCTAGGATTAAAAGACTAATGTCACAGCAGGATTTGGAAAAACTTGTTCATGCTTTTATCTTCAGTAGACTCGACTACTGCAATGGTGTCTTCACAGGTCTCACTAAAAAATATATTAGGCAGCTGATTCAGAACGCCGCTGCTCGAGTCCTCACTAACACTAAGAAAGTGGATCACATCACTCCTGTTCTGAAGTCTTTACACTGGCTTCCTGTGTGTCAAAGAATAGATTTCAAAATACTGCTGCTGGTTTATAAAGCACTGAATGGTTTAGGCCCAAAATACATTTCTGACCTCCTGCTAAATGATGAACCATCCAGATCTCTCAGGTCTTCAGGGACTGGTCAGCTTTCTGTCCCCAGAGTCAGAACTAAACATGGAGAAGCAGCGTTCAGTTATTATGCTCCAAATATCTGGAACAAACTCCCAGAAACCTGCAGGTCCGCTGCAACTCTGACTACTTTTAAATCCAGGCTGAAGACTTTTCTTTTTGTCGCTGCTTTTAATTGAACTATTCATATCTTAGACTGCACTGTAACTTTTATCCATGTACTTTTTCTTTTAATGTTTATTTTTAATATCTTTGCTTTTTAATGACTGTTTTTAAATGCCATTTTCTTAATGTCTTTCATTTTTTGTAAAGCACTTTGAATTGCCTTGTGTTGAAAAGTGCTATATAAATAAACTTGCCTTGCCTTGAGACGGCGGGACGTGGCGAGGCTGTGAGTCTGTGTGTGAGCACACACGGCTCCGCGGACGTAACGTAACGGCTGTGTCTCGCTGTCTCACCGACCCCACCAGGAAACCACACTAGTAAGCCAGCTCACACTGTCTGCTCCTCGCAGCAGCGAGCCTCGCAACGTCCGGCCAACACGACACCCAGACCCCACGCAGCATTCTCATATGTTTGTCCTTACTGGTGTCATTTTCTGGTTGCTAACAAACACTATTGTAACACATAATCACTGATGTTCCGCTGTAACGGTGGTGGACTCATCAGAACAGAGTGAGCGAGCTGACCAATCAGAGCACACTGGGCTGACAGGGTGGGGGGGCAGTAGCTCCAGCAAGCCGTTTAGGATAGAGTGAATACACATACTATACAGAGACGCTGTATGACAAACCAATCTGAGTTTGGAAAATTGCACAATGTAAATCTATTCTAGTAGACCTCAACATCAACAATGGAATTATGATCAGTAGAAATGGCCATGTCATGGGACCTTTAAATATATTTAGAGTAAAACACAGCTGACATGTTCCAGAGCTTTCCTCGGGGTGTGCTGGTTTTGTGCTGCTGCTTCCTGTTGGGAAAGTACTGTCACCAAATATTTCAAAATCTCTTTCTTGACTCTTAAAGAGTTATTTTTTATGTAAAAATGCCCCTCTATCCAATTGGAATCAATGATGTACTGTAAATGAGGCAGTGCAACATCTTGCAGCTTGTTTACAACAAGTCTTTAGCAATTAATGTAGAATATCTAATACATTCTTGAGGGTCGACTTTGCCTTTTGAATGACTTCTGGAAAGTTTGGGAGGGAAATGCGTCTCTGGGCTGTTTGAATATTGGTCATGTAATGCGCGTGGCTGTGATTTCATTATTTTTCTGTGCTGATGTAAATGTGGATTGACTAGTTTCTGATGTCCCCAGCATATGGCTAATAAAGGTTTCAGTGTGCCCTGTGCTGCCACGATCAAAGTGACAGCCTCAAACAGGACTTTGTGTTGTGCAGCCATTAGGGGCATCGCAACGCCAGCACCTGGTATGAGCCATGTGAATTTAATTAGCTTAGTTTAGGGCCTGCGTACACGTAGCGTCTCTTTCGGGGAGGATGGCGCCGGGCACAGCCTCCTCCAACACTTCACCAGAAAAAGATTCCATGGAATTCTTTTTTTATTGTTTCTATCTTGAACGTATCACCGTCACCGCTATTGTATGATTTATTAATATATTTTCTCGGGTCTTGATTTCTTATTTCTTCAGTATTTTGCTCTCATTATGTCCACAGACACATTGCTTGGATGTGCAGATGACTCACTGAGTTAAACAGAGCAGGATGTAACGTAATGATCAAAGACTCTGCAAACAAACCGCCAGTTTAGTATCTAAACTGTGTGTAGGAGATAATGATGGCAAACATTAAGATGAACTCCCATAGGTACACCAACTTCATGGCCGGAACTTTGAACAGTTTAACTTCACATACACTGAATACATAACATTAAGCCACAAATCAGAACAAGAGGAAGACGATAGAAGAAAGAAAGAAGGTACATTTTGAGATTATAATCAAATATACTTTTTTTGTTAATTTCCAATATAATAAATCAAAAAATGATATTAATTTTGTTAAATCTCTGCACGACTTAAAAAACTAAATAGCTTAATTCTCCAAAGACGTGATGTTACAATGCTAATATCAACTCCCTTTTAGCGGTGTTACCGAATCATCTATAGGTCTTGTGCATAAGAGATACCTGTCAACTCTGTGTGTGTGTGTGTGTGTGTGTGTGTGTGTGTGTGTGTGTGTGTGTGTGTGTGTGTGTGTGTGTGTGTGGTGTGTGTGTGTGTGTGTGTGTGTGTGTGTGTGTGTGTGTGTGTGTGTGTGTGTGTGTGTGTGTGTGTGTGTGTGTGTGTGTGTGTGTGTGTCACAGTCAGGGGTCCACAGCTGTAATCCCGGACCTTTGCGCCGCTGTTGCCTGGCACCACAGATATAATCGATTAACGTCGCCAGGCCCTTTGTCGGAAGAGTCGCCGCCGTCTTCCGATAGACACACACACAGCTTGGCCAACTTCACAAAAACACACTCAAATGTCAGGGGTTCAACCTTTTGTATGAGTGTGTGTGAGGGTAAATGTTTGAGGTAGAAATCAAGCGGCCGATCGCAGGGAGTGAAGCGGCCTTAACGCTGCGAGAAACAAGCTCTGACGGGCAGAGAATGATTGAAAGGAGTCTGAACAGGAAGTGTTGTTGTTAGATAGCGTGCGTCTCCAGTGTGTGGTACCTGTCACTAATCCATCACACCTATTGATCCTCAGAGAGTGAAAGAGCAGTTGGACACAGGAGGGAAGGGCGGGGGAGCACTAAATCTCTCACACACACATGCAGACACACACATATTCAGGTTTCTGTCCTGTTCAGAGGTGTCTTTGTATGCCATTCATCTGTCTGCACCCATCGATCCTCGGCTGGAATATACGACTGTTTATTCACATTCAAGCCACAACAGCAGCCTGCCGAAAGACGTATTGATTTTGCATGGCTGTGTGTATCCGTGTGTGGGTTGTGTATGCATGAAGGTGGGTGGTGGGTGTTACTAGGAGGGTCGGGGAACTGTATTTGGGTAGTTCTAGTGTGTATGTTGAATCGTAGTTACAGAAACTGATGAATGACTGAATATATACATATTATATGTTTCTGATTGTCATAATCTGACTGTACTTAACTTTTTGACATTTGTTTTTCTTTTTGGAATTTTTGTAATAGTTTTATAAACATTCTATATTTATCCTATACGTCTTAACTTCTACTGTATTTATATATGAACCGTTTTACATACAGTAGAAGCAAGTTCCATGTGTGTGTGTCAACCTAGTTGGGAATAAACCCAACTGATTCTGATCCTGATATATAATAGCTTTTAACACAGATTCTGGGTATACTCAAGTGGCTCTATTTCATTTAATACAACAGTTGTCCTTTTCACTTCATATATCACAACATGTGGACTCATAAAGACCATATGCATTTCTCCACAGAAACAAAGTATTTTATATCCCATGCTGATTCGGCTAATCGTGGCATGCTAAAGGTTTATTATTAGGCTTTTAAGGCCTTCTTTGATCCTTTTCTTTATTGTAGTGCTTCAGGTATAACTGCTGTTAGAAGTACCACATTACTTTTAAAGTTATCTCCATTGCACTGAATGTGTGCAGGTAAAGGAAGACAGCCTGTTGTATGGCTGTTTGTTGAACATTTTGTTTGTACTTCTAGTATTTTCTTTACCTCCTAGGAACACTGGCTAAACCCTCAACAGTTATAACTCTGTCTGGAGATACAAAAGTGCTGTAGCACACTAAACACATAGGTGGTGATAAGCTAAATCTCTGTTCATAACTTGTTTTCACTGTCCCCATGTGGTCAAGGAACACTCCAAATCAGGTTGTCCCCTGTTAAAAGCTCATAACCCAGAGTCACATAAACAAAATCAGGAATCACAAGGAAAAACCAAAGCATTGACTTCACCAGGTGATGTAAAGAAAGACAGAGAGGTGGCTGAAGCAGGAGGTAAAGCCAGGTCAGAGGTCAGTGGGTTGATGTACGCCCACTGTGTTGGGGTTAGACCCCCACCATCTCTTCATCTCTGTATCTCCTCACCTTCACCCTCCATCTCCCACCCTCTCTCTCCCCTGTGGGTGTTTTGTACGGTTATTTCCGAGCTTGCACAGCCCCTTGTTTCAGCACGTTGACCTTTAAAGGTGAGTGATGGCGGTTCCTATTGTCTGTAAGGCAATAACTGTCTGGACACAGGTAATCTTCACTATGCTCGTGTCGAATCCAGTTTCCTGCACGAGACCCGGGATGGCTTTGCAGCACTCTCACAATCAACACGACACACACAAGGTCACATATTTGAAACACACAAGTGAGCACATGCTTGAAAAACAAAGAGTGCATTTTGAACACGCACACAGAAATGTTAGAGCTCCACTCCATAACTATCAGAAGCTCTCAAAAGCAGCGGGGAAGCGCATGGTGTAAAGGTCAGACATCTCAGCACCTGCATGGAAAGGTTAAAGGCAGAGCTGGAAATAACCCATGTGCAGTCATCACAGTCACATGATTTATTCCATGTGATGTTCCCTCATCGTGGTTTATGTCACATGACTCTCGCTGTGCTTATGGTAGTTTGATCCGATGGCGAAGCAAGCGAAGAAACAAAGAATCCAACCCGTGGCTGACGTTATTACAACCTGGTCAGAATTGAGTCAGGATAGGTAACAAGCAACACGAGATGTTTTAGTGACGGATTGGAAGCATGTAAATATGAGGAGTGAAAAGTGATGCACTTGGCAATCTGCTTTGGAGAGGGAAGGGGAAATCCAATTTCTTTACACATGCTAGAGAAGCATTACGTTGACATGTAGGAATGCAATCCAGCTGCATCAGAGCTAGTGGTGGACAGATTTGGGCCTTTTTTCTGTCAGATTTGTTTTTGTCTCACAATGGGCTCTATGCCGCAAAAATATGTTTCCTTTTTTAAAAGTCAACTCCATATGCACCCAACAATAGACCTTCTGAATGATGCTCTTACTCAGGTGGATATATGATCATTCCCACTTGATCATACATTAGAGGAATTTGGTCTAATGTTTATTTTGAGTAAAATATAGTCTTGTAATTATTGTTGCAATTAATAGCAGTTTGCCTAATGGTTTAGCAAGTCATGAAGCAGGCAAGAAAACAATGTCATATTTCCTCATGTGGAAAATGTGGTGCTTTTTTGAAGTAAAATCTATTTATTTCAGTTTTTGTCAGACAGAGCAAGCGGCTTAGTGGTAAATTCAGCTTCTGGGAAATGTTGATGGGCATTTTCTTCAAAGTCTTTACAAAACAGCATTATCCTCAGTGGGAATGAACCCTCTCGCGGTGTTAGTGTTACCGCCTCGCTCAAGGTTCACCCTCTTTTTTTCCTCTCAGTATTTATGTCTTCTTCCCCACCTGCCGGTATATCTCTGTTAATCTCGCTGTTTAACTTATTTCACAGTCGGGTCTCCGACATGTCAACCTGACTGAGGGAGGAGAATGAACGTGGCACCCGTTCCGGAGAATCTGCAGCATCTCGGCTCTGACAAAACAATCTATACGCACTCGAATCACCTTTCATTTACCTCCAGCCATCAGCTCTGGCTGTGTTGAATCGCTGTGCCTGTTCTCATCAGTTCTGCTCACTCGATGACTGCTGGGTGTACGGCGTGCCGGAGACAATATAACGGGTTACCACCACACGCGTTATCTTAATAGTTGTGATTTGATGACTAATGTTGTACGCAAACCAAAAAATATTGATCATTGATTCATTAATTAAGCCTATATTCAATGCATCTTTGTATGTATGACATATACTGGGCCTGCTGCAGTTTAGGAGCCATATGATGATGCAGTATATCTTGGTGGAACTGATCCTTGTTCATGCCGTTTCATTTGCAATGTGTTTTGAGCGTCTACCCTGCTCCTCTGCTCTCACACTTTTGTATGTTTGTTTCAATCTGCAGTGTGCTTGCATACTGCTTTTGTTACTTGATAAGGGTATGTTCCTACCAGTAGCGTGGCGTGGGGAAAAAATGAGGGGAAGCCAATAATACGTCCTTTCTTTTGGGTCGGGGGTGTGGTGGTCAATGTAATTAACGTAACCAGATGAGTGATTACAGGACCCGTTATCATTTTACACACATTTGTATCAGATGCAGGAATTACACAAGCCTGTTATCTAACCGACAGGTCCGCACGCACTCTCCAGCCGAAACTCTAATAAGCATTCATTCACAAACTAAATCAGGAGACCTTTAACGTTTTACGTCCGATTTGCTCCTTTGTTCCTCGCTGTACACAGCTCCAGTTTGGGCATTGGCCTGTCATCAGATTGTATTTGTTGTTGTTGCTGCTGTAGCGGAAGTTTAATACAATTATTTTTGATTAAATACTCCAAATCTCCACCCTCCATAATTGCACTTGCTTCAGTTGCTTGCTACTTTCTAACGGCGGTGAGAGTGATGCAGTGACGCTATCTATCTTCTATCGATTAGATTTATGATTCGAAAATTATAAAAGTAGGGTAGACATGTGGATATTATCCGACTGAACAAAACGTGCATTTATCTAACAGGTTCGTTTTCCACTGACCTTATTTCGAGCTATTTCCCTAAATCCTATGGAGAAATCCCATTGCTTTTTTGTCGAGGGAAACATGAGGGAAACCGAGCGCAGCTTACTTCCGGGTTTTAGGATGCGTCACTGCCACACTAAGTTGATGCGATTTGATTGGATTGTGAGGCAAGGGAAGCCAGCCGCCTCTGGCTCCCCTTGGCATGGCCTTGACTAATCACAGGTTGGCAGGGGAATGACGTGAGCCTTGTCTGATTGGTCAATCCCTCCATTTTTTTTCACCAAGGGAAGCCAATTTCGGCTGGCCTGCTCTCGCAGCAGTGAGTGCAATCTACTGTTTCACCATAACATCTACAGGGGCGCTGTTTCACTTTTTGTAAAATACTCAATGAGAATGGGGGAGAGATGGACCGGCAGCAACACACAACAAAGAATTTCCGAAACTAAACAAAGTGTTTTTATTTATTTATTAAAATTATAACTACAATCTGAAAAAACAGGGGAAGCCTGGCTTCCCTTGGCCTCCAGGAGAAAACGCCACTGGTTCCTACATACATTGACTTTGATCAAAAGCAAGTACCGGTCAAGGCTGCAGCCAGAGGATGATCTGCGTTTATTCCTGTCTACATTGCATCCCTGTCACTCAGGCATCAAAGACGCAGACTCATTCCACTAAAGTAGGGCTGAGACCTGAGTGTAATAAGGAGGCAAAGTTGACGTTCAGTGTGTTGCCGGGAGCATATTAGGATTTATCCACGATGTTGAAAATGTAATTTAAAAAAAAAAAAAATGTTTAAAACATAAAGATAAAAAGGTTTAAAAAAGGTGACGCTACTCAGCCAATCAAATTGGTGCAGTCAGTGAGTCAGCACGATAGATTCAAACACAGATACGAGGCAAGAGGAGAGAAACAGTCGGAGTCATTTCAAATGGCGTGCTCAAAAAAGAGGACAGCGAAAATAGAGCATTTCATGACATTTTCTCTTACTGGACCTCTTTTGAAATGCAATGTAATACCCCTGCATTATAGCAACAACAACAATAATAATAATAATAGCAATAATAATTGGGAGGGGGGCACGGCTGTTCTTATGTTCTCTGAGGGGAGGCTCACCTTCCTTCCCACACTTTGAAAACCCCTGCTCTACACACAGGAGTAGTGCATGTTTTTGCTTTACCACGCTGGATGATATTGCAACATTAGAAAAAGCTTTACCTAGGCCGGAAGAGCACAATACACCAACAAAGAGTGATAGTATACAACAGCAGAGTAAAATCAAGGCCATCAGACCGCATGCACTTGTACTACAAGACGAAACATCTGCAATCAGTTAAAAATGCAACAGCAGCACTTCTTAAAATCCAGATCAAGAGATTGCCAACGTACTCTCTATGAACTCAGTCACAGCGCTGGAGTCTGTAGAGAGGAATAACTGGAAGAGATCCCTTCTGATCCAGATTCAGAACCAACCCGCTCTGTCAGCAGTGAATCAGGGACATTAATCCTCAGGCCAGTAAACTTAGTTTGCAGAGCCACATTTGTTTGTTTGATGGGCAATGTCAGTCAAATCTGTGGCTTGTTAATACTTTAACATCTTTGCATGTATTATCAGTGCCTATACGAAGGGATTTAAATGTCTCTTATGATGGCGAGGTAGATTTAGATGTGGTTTGGGAATGTTGGGACTTTTGAATTTTGATGGTACCCTTCAAGGTTGCATGTCATCTACCTTTATGCAGACGTGACTAAAATAAAAATATGCATGTCGATGTCTAACTGAAGAACACAGTGCATACTGGTTCTGTTGTTTTACGAATTACTTTCGACATTGAAAAAAGTCCAACAGAGAAGCTTTTGGCAAGTGAGTGAATCAAGAAAGGCAATAGGATGGTACATGATGAAAGATTCAGTTATAAATGAGTTGCATCAACACTCAGTTTGCAATGTTGTTGACAAAGATCATTCTGGTTATATTTGGTGAAGAAAGCTGCACCTTTAAGAGTCTTTGAGGTTCTCTCTTTGACTTTTGCGTCCTCTGTTTCTTTTATTACATGTCTGCTCCCTTGTCACAGAGTCTTTGGCTCTCCGCTTCATAAAAGGAAGTCTCTGTTTTGCCTGACTCCAACTTTTTCATTCCTTTTTTTTTTAACCTCTTGTCTCTGATCAAGCTCCTTTCATCTTCGGCCCTTTCGGCGAATTGCACACTCTGTGTTAGGCGCAGCGTTTGCATGCACACATACCAAAACACACACACATGTTCAAAAAAAGGTCATGGATTGGGCCAGAGCCATCACACACCCCAGCACAGATCAGTCTGATTGGCTGTATTCACAAAAGGTGTCCCACTGCCCCTGAAATAACCTCAGGCTGCTCTTTCAAAGAGGGCTCAATACTGCACAGAGGAATCATGTATAGAGGAAATTAGACACGGTGCAAATTAACAAATCTTTGCATCAAAATAAGACCAAAAATATGTTTTTTTCCGTTTGTGTCAATCTATTCTCTGTTGTATATTACTCTTCTGCTTTGGAAAGCAGCCGCAACATTCAGGAAGTTTACTATGCAGGTAGCATTCATGTCAAATACAAAAAATCATAATCAATCATTTTCATACAATTGTCGGATGCAAATATCATGTTTTGCACACATCATTTGTAGCCTTCTTTAATGACACCAGTGATCGGAAGACTACCAGTGCTCTTTGGTTGAAACCAGCTGCAGAAGGTTGAAACCACAGGAGTCCTCACACTTTCCCCTTTCTGCGACAAATGATGGGCGAGATGTGTTGTTACCCCCCCCCCCCCCAAAACCACACACCCCTACCGTACCCTGTGACTGATGCCTTCCCTGCCTGCTCAGCCAACAAAGTGAGGCCTTTGCACGATAAAGTTCAAAGCAGGATTATTAAATTAGAGAAAGACAGAGACACTGACACAGACATCAAACAGAGAAAGGCCTTGTGAGGGGGAGGACTCAGCAGAGGGGAAGTGGTGCCAACTTCTGAATCTGCGCTCTGAAGAAAAAAGAAACAGTCGCCATTCCCTTGCCCACCCACACACACACCCACACACAACACCCCCCACTCCCCCCCCCCCCCACCTTTGTGATGTATCTGCCATGATGAAAAAAAAACAAGACACAGAGAAGCTTTTTAATCTTCTGTGACTGTTGGCATTATAAGGCCTGTGTTTTTGCAGGCTCTGTACGACGTTGCAATAACTGGGCTTGCTTAAAACAAGTCTGCTTTTTGTTTCTGAGGAAAAGGGTGGTAGGCGGAGAGAAAGGTAACTATCCTGATAGCTTGAAAATGTTGATTTTAGGAGGATACATCTCTGTTTTTGCAGCGATTGGCCATTAAGCCCACTTTAGTCAGTGTGCAATAAGAGAAGTAAGAGTCTATTTATCATGCATCTATTTAGCTCTGTCTTTGATTAGAAGGGTCTGATGGAAATGGGATTTACTCAGCGCACATTAAAGCATAGGTAAGCACAGACCATTAGGCCTACAGGCCTCTTAACACAACTCAACTTAGTCCCCTAACAAATTGAGCACAAATGTATCATTACCTCTAATGCAGATTTAAGGAAGCAGTTAGTCAAATCACATATTGCCCAACTTAATGGCTTTGATTCAAATCTGGCACTTAAACTGATGCTCAGATTAGATCATACCACAAGAAGTGAAATATGCAGATGAGGTAAAACTGCAGGCTTTTACTAAATGAATATGCAACGACTGAGCATCCTGCAGCATTCGTGGTCAATCAATCAATGTTTATCTATATAGCCCAATATCACAAGTGTTACATTTGTCTCAGTGGACTTCACACACAGTTTGTACAGAATATCAATACGACAATACGACACCCTCTGTCCTTGGACCCTCACATCGTACAAGGAAAAACTTCCAAAGAAACCCAACAGTTAATGGGGGAAAATGGGAGAAACCTCAAGGAGAGCATCAGAGGAGGGATCCCTCTCCCAGGACGGACAGACGTGCAATAGATGCCGTGTGCAAATTGAAAAGATAATACATTTTCAACATAGGTAGTCCAAATGCTTGGAAATGCATACGTCTATAATAAGAAGATGAATCCAGGAGGATGTCAACAATCTTGTGGGCGCCATCAGAGAAGTAGTATGGTGAGAGTCAGGCAGGACCACAGTGACAGGTTCAGCCACGATTCGCAATCCAGGACTCAGGATGCAGGACTCAGGATGCAGGACTCAGGATGCAGGATGCAGGATGCAGGACTCAGAGCTCATTCATTGTGCATTCAATGAATTAACTTAGTAGCTTTAAATCGTTTTACCACATTAACTTTGAACATGTACTTATATTTATTATTGGCTTTACCCTTTAGTCAGCCAGTCTCCTACTGCAGCATTGGCCTCCGTACTTTGACAACCAGGACATCAGATGGTCTTGTATCCGCTGGCTGAGCCGGCACAACGTGGTGATGGCTCAGATGTAGCGTCAAGTTTTCACTGTAGCTGCCCTCGGTAATACACACAGCAGAGTCTCTACAGATGCAGTTCCTTTAATTTTCTTTCAAACATCGTGAAAACAAAAAAATAAACACAAACATAAATACTTAATTGTCATTACAAAATATTACAAGTATATAACAAAACATTCAGTTAAACCACAACTGTATTAAATCAGGGATCAAATACACTAATATAATAAAGTCTCTTTAGTGCCACATACCTCGCTCTGCTCACCGAGGGTGCAAAAACGTGCGACAAGCGTGGCAGTCCTTGTATGCAGTGACTCTCTCAATTGGCAGAGTACATTTGAGAGGTCCCTGACACGAAGGTCAGTGTATGTTTTGGTCATTGGATTTTCTTTTCACAAATGGATATTCAAAAACAAAAAACGATTGGATATTTAATTTGTTTTAAAATTGAAAAACCCAAATTGAAATATATATATATACAAGGCGTTTTTCTTTATCATGGTCAACAAGGGATTCACTAAACTTAAAAAAACGGGATGATTTTAATGTTCTACTTCTCAAAACAAAAACAAAAATCACTAGAAAACAGAAATAAAAAAACTACCGTTTTTTCATATTCTGCTACCGGAAGTTACCTTACAAAATAAGAGCGCAGACGAAACTCACGGAAGTGATTTCAAAACAAAAGCACTCGTAGGCTATGCTAAAATCACACTTTGAATCACTACAGTATCCTGTTGAAGGAACTGTGATTATTATAAACAAGGGGAATTTAGCGATCACAATGAAAACGGCCAAGACACATATTGAGCCCAGAAAACAAATGTTATTAAGGGCTGTAAATATAATAAGCCTGTGTCTAAAATGGACAACATTGTTAGGAGATTTAAACTACAGTATACAGCGATTCTGCACTGCGGTCAACTCAGCAGCCTCTCGAGAGTTTGTATTTTCAAATCAGCTGCTCTTCATTTTTTTCCTGCTATATTTGACGAGTGATACGAGTGAACAAATATTTGTTACCACAAGTTCTTAAGAAAACTGACACTGTTGGACTCGGTACTAGTTTGACTTCTACAAGAAATAAAATGAACTACTTTTACTGTGTACTTTGTGAGTAATCCTCTGTCAAAGTCCCCTCCATAGTAGGCTACATAATGCATGTTTTCTATCTTGCTATCTTTGATGAATGATAAAAATACAATTTTACCATTTAGTAAGGTAAAAAGCAAAAATGCTTCGCAGACGCTCTTCCGTTTACTTGTTTAATAAAGAAAAACAAATGGACCGTAGATACACAGATGTTTGACCTCATCTGCGCTCTTATTTTGTAAGGTAACTTCCGGTAACAGAATATTAAAAAACTGTAGTTTTTTTGTTTCTGTTTTCTAGTGATTTTGTTTTTGTTTTTGAAAAGTAGAGAATGCAAATCATCCCGTTTTTTAAGTTTAGTAAATCCCTTTTTGACCATGATAAAGAAAAACGCCTTGTAGGGGTGTAACGGTTCACAGAAGTCACGGTTCGGTACGGTTCGGTACAACAAGAAAAAGCAAAAAAAAGTCCCAAATGCATAATTCCAGGTTTGTTGTTATGTATGTTTGAACAGTAGTGCAAGTTTCAGATTAAAAATAAAGAACTCTGACATTTTGAATAATTAACTGTATTAAACAGTTAAAAACAAACCATACACAGTACACTTAGATATTATCTATAATGGCTGATGTCAAACAAAAAGGTTTCATCAAGCTGTAAAACTAAAATTAATGTCTTGAAAGTGTTTCAAGAGCGCAAAGTCGTTGAAAAACATATGCCAAAAGCTTCCGTTATTTATTTTGGTCTCTCGGCTCTCATGTCTATTGGCTTCTTAAAAACAGCGGGGATAAGCTGCTGAACTGCTGTTGTCTTTTGCCGGGCTCCGGCAAATCTGGGTGATGCCTTCTGATATGATTTAGCATGTTTGGCGTGTGTTCTCATTAGCACCACTGTAGAACAACGGCGACACACCGTCCTCGTCCGATCCACCACTCGTCCGATCCACCACTTGCACACTTAATCGTTATTGTAGTCCACAGGGAACCCGAAATGTTCCCACACAGCTGATTTAAAAGAAGCAGGTGGGTTCTAGCTCCTGTGTGTTATCTAAAATCGCCATACTAACTTTTCTTCTTCTTGTATTTTGTTGGTTTTGTTGTTGTGTTTCTTCTTGTTCTTCATTTGTCGTTTAAGGGCGGCTGGCAAACAGCTTTTAGGCGCAATACCGCCCCCTGGATTATATATAGTGTAGTGGATACTGCCCTGAATGAAAGACTTTATTCCTACTCGTAAAAAAAAAGGCCTATTCGTCGTGTGACTGCGTGTGCCGAACCGTGACGTCCGAACCGTGACGGTACGGGACGAATACGGATACCGTTACACCCCTAACGCCCTGTATTTCAATTTTGGTTTTTCAATAATATAAAAAAAAATTAAATATCCAGTAGTTTTTTGTTTTGAATATCCATTTGTGAAAAGAAAATCCAATGACCAAAACATACACTGACCCACGAACTAGACCCTGTCGCTCGTTACCTTTGCGACAGGGGCGGATCTAGACAAATATTCATGGGGTGGCAAGAGGGTGGCAGGAGATGTTGAGGGGTGGCATCCCCTGACAGAAGTATATGCTGATTTAAATCGCAATCATATCAATCAATTAGGGGTGTAACGGTACACGTACTGAAATTATTCGGTACGGGCCCTTCGGTACCGAACGAATATAGCGTTAAACGTAAAAAATTGAGAACATGAACAACTTTCTGGAAGTAATCTATATCATAGAGCGACCAAGTCATTTCATTGGACGAGAGGCATACTATGAGAGCTGGTCACAGGGATGCGTTCAAATTTAGTCAGTAATTTGAGGAACTGTCGAAATGGCGAACGCAGATAAAGTTGAGCTGAAAATCCTCCAGCATCATTGAAGTCTCCGGTTTGGGAACATTTTGATTTCGCAGTTACGTACAAGGATGAAGGACAAAGACAGGTGGACCGAACCAAAGCTGTTTGTCGGCATTGTTCAACTAACATTGGTTACGCGGCTGGCAATACATCAAACTTGCACACTCTTGAAAAGGCATCACCCGAATGTGAATATCACCGGTACCAAAAGAAAAAAGACTGAAGTGCAAACCCAACTCCCACTAGCATTTAAGCCTCCACCACTCGCAAAGAGTTCAGACCGAGCCAAAGCTATTACAAACGCCAAATATCCTTATGTTGCCATGTTAGCAAAGCGCTACCTGGCTGTATCTGCTACCTCTGTCCCTAGAGAGGGTGTTCTCCACAGCAGGAGACATTGTTAGTGCCAGCAGATCTGCCCTTTCGGCAAGCAATGTGGACAAGTTCATTTTTCTTTAAAACAACATGAAAATACAATGACAAACAAGTCCTAATGTCAAGCTGGCTGCTTAGGTACTAGTACAGTTCAAATACAGATTATTTCAGTTCATCGAAATGCTGCACCTTCATGTTTATTTTACTATATTTTGTATTTATTTGAATACATTAGTCACAGTTTAATAATAATTTAAAAAATATATTTAATGTTTTGTGATGATTTTTTCTGCTGTACCGAAAACGTACCGAACTGAACCGTGACCTAAAAACTGAGGTACGTACCGAACCGAAATGTTTGTGAACCGTTACACCCCTACAATCAATGTTAACTTGGAAAGCCACAATATTAATATTTTAACTCAATCACATAGGTGATATTATTGTGGCACATCAGTAAACCCTTACAAGGTGGCAGACGTAATTTAATGAATTTTAACTGAACAATAACTGAATGAGTTTGTCTCACTCTTAGACCAGCAGGGGTACCAAATCTATGCAGACTGCTGCAATAAGTCCATTAATTAACTGTCTCATCGATGTTTGTCTGAATGAATATGATACTATTAACAATCATATTATTCCTATCAGCTGTCAATCACTGTTAATAAATAATAATAATAATAATAGATTTAATTTGTTAGCGTTTTTACAGGTGCTCAAAGACGCTTTACAGATATAGTGAAGAACTGTTATGATTCACATATTCATTTATTATTGAATAAACTATATTTTTTGGAGGAGTTAATGATTAATGTTCATCCAGATGCTTGCTCACCCTCCTTCAAATGTGAAAAACAAGTAATTATATCATTATTGATATACAGTTACAACCTTGACTTTACATCAGAAAGAACAAACATTAAAGAAGTGACTAACTGCATCAGTTAGGGTTAAAAAAACGTGTATTCAGCTAAAACATCGCTGCAGTTATTATCCAGTGGAAGGTCCTTACCTACTGGCCTAGTTAAATCAAAGTGGTTACTTTCTGTTGGCTGGGCAGTGTAGTTTTACACACCGTCTTATTTTACTTTCTCAGGACTTGAAACTGTTTTTTGGGGGCAGACCCACTCAAAGAAAAAAATATATACACGCATACAAGGTCATCATCTTAACAGTTTGTTATTCTCATCGAGTCATCCGTGAGCAGAGCATCAAGTTGGCATGTCTATTACAGCTGAATGCGGCGATTACTATTTTGTTCAGCAAAACGCCTCACAAACTTATTAAGATCAACAGCTGTAGTGCGTTTTGATTCAATGCTGAGTACAGCCAAACTTGACATTCTCTTCTCTGTCATTGTAGACCGCAACTACCTCATTCCTTCAGTGCTTGGGTCCGAAAGGCTTCTCGTTTTGCACCGTGAATCGCCACCAATCATATTTCCACTCTCGCGCCAGGACCGGGGGAGGGGTTACATGACGTGCATATTGTGCTGCATTCACTTGCACTCGGACATTAGAGACTTTCTCTCATAAATGTCCGATGAGCCACAACTTTTCTTTCAAAACAAAGATGCCAACTGGGGTGGCAGCTGGAGTGGCAAGGCTATTGTTTAGGGTGGCAGTTGCCACCCCATGCCACCCCGGTAGATCCGCCCCTGCTTTGCGACAACAATTACGGCAACAGTTACGGCAATAATTTAGACAAGAGTTGTTATGACTCCGGGGTTTGCAGCATCACACCTACGCCCGCCCCTAACCATGCATACTAAATAACATAGCGGTCATTTACAATCACATTTCCTTCAGAAGGTGCAGAAACACTCAACACAACGTCATCACGGTCATTGTCATCTGTGACCTAATGCTGGAAGATTTGGAGCTAAAAATAGCATTCAGTGGCAGGTTTCCAAATGTAGACCTCACATCTCTTTGACAGCCCTAAACCAAACGTGAGACATCTAGCACATGTTTTTTTTCTTTGTGCTGGCTTCATCTAATGCTAACTGATGTGGATCAGAGTGTCTGTCACCATCCGTCTCTCCTCAGAGTTTAAAGAGACAGGCAAGCCAGGCAGGCATCTACTGAGATAACTGTGCTCCACACATTGGGGCTGCTCCTCTAAACTATACCCCCCAGGAGCAAGAGGGTAGTATATTTAGTAAAATAGCCGGTGACATCTACTCGCTCCTTTTTGAAGTGAATTGCATGCCGTTGCGTAGCTTGGAGTAAATCTTGGAAGACGCCCCCTCATTCTTTCTCCTCATCCTCATTCCTCAAACAAAAATATATTCTGGATGCACATTCAGTGCCGAAATATTGATACCACGGTGCATATGTTGCTCAAGATAGATATACTAAAAAAGCATTTATTTTGACAAGCACAATGTTTTAGTAACAAAGTGAAGAATACAGGAGGAATACCTCATCAGGAGACTTTGCATTGGCTTCCAAAATCCACTAGGGGTACTTAAAGTGAGCTATTATAGAGGGTGGTGGAATAGAGGAGTAAACTGAATCAAAATGGTGGCGTGGTGACTGTACAGGTGTTGGAGGCTTCAGTGTTGAGATAATTAGAACCCACATCATCTTTACAAAAGAAGTCCAACATAACCACAGCAGTTCAGAAGTTGCAGGAAAAAGTCAATTTGCAAACAATATAAGCAACCACAAAAAAACATATTACAAATCTAGTTTACTCGAGTCTTTAGGATTTAGACTTTTGAACACAAAAACTAAACGTATAAGGAGAAATAAAAGCCATCCCAAGAAATAAAGCCATGAAAACCGGAAAACCAGACCCAACAAAAAAACTAAGAATGAACACAAGGTCTAAATAATGTCAACTGCGGCTGCTGAGGCTGTAACATAAAATAATATAATAATAATACATTTGATTTATATAGCACACTTTAAAAACAACGTCATATCAAGGTGCTTCACAAAGCTATAAGGAGAAAATAATATATGGCAATGTTAAAAAATAAAAGGTTAAGAGCATAAAAGGTTAAAATAAAATAAATAAATAAAGTAAAGGACAGTCAGTCAGTAAAATGCAGTGCGGAACAGGTGGCTCTTGAGGCATTTCCTAAAAATTGAGAGTGATGCAGAGGTCCGTATGTTCTCTGGAAGCTGATTCCACATACATGGACCCAGGGAGGAGAAAGCACGGTCTCCCATGCTGACCAGTTTTGTCCGCGGAACAGCCAGGAGATTGTAGCTGGCTGACCTGTGTGCATGAGGTATGTGAATGTTTTCTGGTTAGCAGTTTCTGTAGGTATGTGCGGCCAGTGTGGTTAATGGCGTTGAAGACCATTATGAGGACTTTGTAGTTGATCCGGTGAGTTACAGGGAGCCAGTGGAGTGAGTGAAGGATGGGGGTGATGTGCTCTGATGTGCTCTGATTTACGTGTTTTTGTGAGTATCCGGGCGGCACAGTTTTGTACATATTGTAGTCACTGAGTGGTTTTTGTTGGAATGCCTGCAAGCAGAGAATTGCAGTAGTCAATGCAGGAGGTGATGAAGGCATGGACAATTTTTTCTGCGTCCGGTTTGGTGAGGGAGAGTCGCATTTTGGAGATGTTCCTCAGGTGGTAGTATGAGGCTTGGCAGGCCGTCTTAATGTGTGCTCGAAATTAAAGGGATGAGTCCAGTTTCACACCTAGGCTCGTTACAAGTGGGGAGAGGGGAATGGAGTGGCCATTGATGCTGATATGAGGGATATCAGTTTTTTGTATTTGATGGTGTATCCAGTGGTGTATGTGTTCCAGGCATCTTGAGACTTTTGAAAGGGCCAGATGTTTATCCGGGGCAGTTTGGAAGTAAATCTTTGTGTCATCGACATATGTGTGGAAGTTGATGTTATGGCTCCTCAGTATTTGTCCCAGGGACATGTAAATTAAAAAGAGCAGTGGCCCAAGGACTGACCCTTGGGGTACACCAGAGGTGACATAGTTTGTGTCGGAGGCGCTTTTCCCAAGACGGACATATTCCTGTCTTCCTGTGAGTGGACAAAGTCCAGAGCCTTGCCAGTGATTCCCACCTCCTGGAGTCGCTGACACATGATGCAATGGTCAACAGTGTCAAATGCTGCACTTAAGTCCAGCAAGATGAGTAGGCTTGGGGAACCAGAGTCAGCCGCCATCAGCAGGTAATTTAGAACCCTGACCAGAGCTGTTTCAGTGCTGTGAGCTGGTCTGAAACCAGACTGGAAGGTTTCATAGAGCTCATGAGAGTGGAGATGTTCGTGAAGCTGAAGGGCAACAACTTTTTCCAGAACTTTAGCTAAAAAAGGCAGGATTGAGATGGGTCGGTAGTTTGAGAGTACCTCAGGATCCAGGTTTGCTTCTTCAGGACAGGTCTGATGGCTGGGGGGGGGGGATTTGTTTATTATGATGGTGGAAGTTGGAATAATGGATGGAGAGCAGGCTTTCAGTAGGGAGGTGGGGATAGGATCAAGGGTGCAGCTAGATGAGGTCATTGCTGAGATGATTTTTGAAAGCTCAGCTTGCGTGACCTCCGTAGAGCAGTTAAGTGTTGGTGCATTTGACGGAGCAAGTACAGGATGTAGGGGAAAGACAGGTTGGTTTGCGGAGGCTTTGGCGATGTTAAGCCTGATGTTTTCATTTTTGTTTTAAAAAGTTCCATAAAGCGGTTGCAGTCATCAGTTGTAGGAGTGGTGGATGAGGGATCTCTAGGCTTGAGCAACCGATGTATTGTGGAGAATAGGTGCTTGGGTTTGTTACGATTTGTCTCAATCACATTTGACTAGTAGGCTGACCTGGTTGCTCTCAATGCCGAGGAATAGGCCTTCTGGTGATCTCTAAAAGAGAGCAGGTGGACAGTTAGGCCAGTTTGCCTATATCTGCGCTCAATCTTCCGACCCTCTGATTTTTGCTCTCTGAGCTGGTCAGTGTACCATGGGGCAGAGCGATGGAAAGACACCACTCGGGTTATTTCAGGTGCCAGCCTGTCTAGGCACTCATGCAGGGTGTTATTATACCGGTGCACATGCTCTTCAAGTGAGAGTGCAGCATGGGGCCTGGATAGGGCAGAGGAGAGGGCAGACGTTAGCTGACTATGGTCTGGTCTATGTCCTTGGTCTTACGGAAGGTTATGGTACGTGCTTTGCCAGGATCCAATGGGTAAGACATGACATCCAGCAGCACCATCCGGTGGTCAGACATACCAAGCTCCAGAGTGTGGGTTTTGGTAACCGTGACATCACCAGTGATGGCAAGATCAAGGGTGTGGCCATGTTTATGAGTAGGCTCTTGTATATGTTGGGTAAGAGGGAGGCATTTCAGGAGTTTGAGGAAGTCTGTGGCCAGTGAGCACTTAGGGGCATCAACATGAATGTTAAAGTCCCCAAGGATAACCAGCCTGGTGAAAGTAGGGCATATAGTTGTGAGTAGGCTTGAGAAGTCTGAGATTTTATTTGCCGTTGGTGGTCTATAGATAGAGACGATTAGTAGGGGTTCTGGAGCTAGGCATTTAGCAACTAGACACTCAAATGAAGGGAGATCAGGAACCTGGATTTCAGCCATGCCAAAAGTTTCCCGATAAATCATTCGGAGATCATGGGGAATACCGGGGCACCCATCCCTGGTCGTTCCAGGCCTTTGAGGGTAGAGGACTTTGACCTCCCACCTCCCACCTTCCCCTCTCTCCCCCACACTCCATCTGTTCACACGCCACGAACACGGGGGGAATAAAATGGAAAATTGGTCCCTTACGCTAAGCCGGGAAATCCTTATTGTAGGAGCCTCGAACATCTCCCGTTTGCCCCTGATCCGTGATATACGGGTTCAGGTGGATAGCTACCCAGGGGCTAATTTTTCCCAGGCTACCGCTATGATTCGGAACAAGACGCCAACATCTCCGGGGGTTCATAAGGTCATTCTGCCCTTTGATAGGGTCCGAGGGAACACTATCCTGTTGGAAAGCAAACTCCAAAAACTCTTACAATCGACCAAGGACACTTTCCCCAATGCGGCTATCTACATTCCCATAATCAATATCTCTTCCAACTTGACCCTCAAACCCACCGAAAACATCAGGATCCTCAACCAGCTGATCTTTCAAACGTTCCACTCCCTGAGGCATAGTGCTTTCTCCACGGTTCAGGACAATATACACTGGTCTCCTAACATGGCTCGCTTAATGTGGGACCATTGGAGGTCTTTTTGGGAAACCCAACACTGACCCTCCATCCGTAGAGAAGAATTCAGTGGTGAACCTTTCTTCCACCTTCCGAACGAGCCAATCAGCTCTTAAAGGAATGCTCCACTCATTAGATAATTAATCAAAACTTCAGTATTTAGTGAAACATTATGTTTAAACCATACCCTGAAGAAATCAGCGATATTCCCCGGTAAATAATGATTTTATAGCTCTTTTTTATCAAAACCTGTATATTCCGTCAGGCCGCTGCCATTTTGCCCATTTTCAGTAGTCACGTGATGGTCGTGACGTCATCCATGCATTCACTTTGTAAACACACGAAAACTTGGCGGAGTATTTGAGTTCGGACTCGTCAGCCGAGGAAGAAGTTTTGAGCAATATGAAGAGATTGGATGGGGGAATTCAGCCATACAGGTTTGAGCCTACTTAGTAGATACAATGCTTTTGATTACTAGATATGTATGCATGTAGTACCACCCTTGCTAGCGATTCCCTCTCTAGTTTAGCATACTCAGCCTCGTTGTCCCTGGCCCTAGAACCACGATTTTATGGGGCCGGAAAAACTGGGGGAAAATACCCACTAGCCGGTACTACGCTATATGGAAAGGCCACCAAAAACTGGCCTGGCCTGGACGATAAAGGACGTTTAAACGGGGCTACCCGCTGCAATGGAAATGCGCTATAACATACCTTATTCTTACTCCGAGCACTACTTCTGGTCCTCCGTTGCTTCACACTTGCAGAGGGCGATTTCTCAACTGGCCGAACTGGTGTCCTGGTCGGTGATGACACCAGAAAGACCGATGGTACTGCATCTCCATTAAGTAATGGTTGTTCAATAAATCCCATGTTATGTTTTATCATACTCTCAGAGTAGTCGTCCGGAAACTTGAAATGTTCGCTGCATACATGCGCCTGTGGATCTTTCGGTTCGGGCCGGCCACATTTCGCTAGCCACTGCCTCCGAACGTACTTCCTACGCTTACCTTTTGGCAACAGATGGAACCGAGCATTCCGTGGATTGTTCCTATCAGAATTGTGGCAATGTTTCGCGATACAATGAGGCATATTTGAAGAGAGTAACTACAGTAAATAACATGAACATCAACGTGTCCTCGAAACGAAACGCATGGTTTACGTCACGTCCGGTAAAATGGCGCCGCCCACAGTGTTGATGTTATTTCGGTAATTAATCAGTTTAAAATCACTGATGTCATCGGATTAAAAAAAAAAAAAGAAAGACTGGCAGAGACTGGCAGAGACTGGTCTGTTTTATCGGATGATAATTATTTAAAAATGAGTGTCATGAGCATACCATTCCTTTAAACTTAAACTTTGTCCTCCTACCCTCGGGGAGGCGCCTCAGGCGCCTCCGGTCCAAGACCAGCAGGTTCAGGGTCAGCTTCTTCCCCAGGGCTGTTACCCTGCTGAACTCTGCCCGCTGATAAACTCAAGCCCATACCCACCACCCACTTGTTTATATATTTTACTGTTAATGCCATTTACACATATTCATCTGTTTATAGCCTATTTATAATTATTCTATTTATAATAATTACATGTATAATTATTCTCATTATGTAGACTCCTGCACTGCTTTTTTGCACTTCTGGTCAGATGCCTAAACTTACATTTCGTCACTAGTACATGTACTACGTAATGACAATAAAGTTGAATCTGAATCTGAATCTGAAACTCCTGCAAAAGGGTTTTTCGTTTGTCCCTACTCCAACAACAGGTCAATTTCAAAGAGGAACACTCAAAGTGGATCTCTCTAAATATCATCGCCGGCTAAAACTCCTTGCATTTTTTGGGAACAAAGCTAAAGGGGTATTACCCTGCTTTCAGGGACCATCATCCTGGGAGCCAAGTGATAAAAATGTACCGGCAGAGCTCCTGAATCTCATTCAGATAGGGGTGACCAACCCGCGGCTCTCGAGCCGCATGCGGCTCTTTGCCCAGTTTCATGCGGCTCTTCAGTTCATATCGAATTCTATATGTGTGAGTGTGGGGGAGAGACACGGACTCCTGACAGTTAAACCTGATATTTAGTAGGTCTGTTAAGTATTGAATGCTGATCATTCTGACGTAATTTGGCTGGTCAAAGTTGTTTGGGCTCGGATAAAATCGCTCCGTTACTTTCGTCCCGTGTTACTTTCGTCCCGGCTCTCCCTACACGTGCATGTGTGGTGTCAGGTGTCAGTATGAGAGGATGACAACGCGTCTAATTTTGATGTGGCCCAAGAGCCAATCACAATAATACCTGCGATGCAGTGAACCAATCACCTTTGAGGGGGGGAAACCTATCGTTGATTAAACACTATGGCCCCGTCTCAGGTCGGTTAAATAAAATCCTTGCTTCCCTCACTTGCGTCGTTTCCCTGTGACTAGTCCCTCCCACCAGGGAAGCATGGAGAGATGCAAGGAAACCACGAGAAGCAGGGAAATGAGTTTTAAGAGCAATGGGACGTCCTTTCCTCCGGAGCGTCACGTGAAGCGACGTCCGTTTGTGATGACGCCGCACAAACACCCCCGCCACACATTTACTGACACAAACATTTGTATCATCTGTTGTAGACCCCAATAAATAAAACAAGAACTCATTCTCAAAAAAGATAAACGCCATTCTTAAAATGTATAAACAAACAATAGTTTGATTAATATTGATTAGAGTGCACAATAGAAATAACATAATTGAGAGAAGAAAAAGAGATATGTTATCTATCAAAACCCAGTTAGATTAACATTCATTGGATTGCACACTTTGTTTGTTTGTGTGGATATGTAGCACATTAACATTTTAATAGCACTTAATGACTGACTGAATGGAAATGACAATAAATGAAAATATAAAACGAAAAAAGCGAACATGAAAATGTTTCCAATAAATGAATAAAATGATTTTTGACCACTTTGTTGTTCAGATATATCACATATTTGTAACTAAATGATACATGAATTGAAACAAAACACGGTATAAACTGAGGAGTGACTCTCGTGAGTTTCATGTCTTTTCTTCACTCCGCTGGGAAACTGCTTTCATGTCAAGAAGCATCAGATCAGTGCATACGCTGCATCGTCCAATCAGTGAGCGATATACAGTAAGGGGGCGGGGCGAGTGTCTGAGGATTTCATCGGAGGATGGTCTGGTGGTTCCTCGGTTATCGCTCCTCCATTATCGCTCCTCGCTCCTCCGGCAGAAATAAGAGCCATGGGACGCTACTCAAGATGACGCAGACAAATCAACTTCCGGTGAGACAGAAGACCGAGGAGCGATGAAATGAAAATAGTCGACCTGAGACGGGGCCAGATCTGACCATGAACTGAGTTTGATCCTAAAATGGCAGGGAAGAAATGCACAGCTAAGCGAAAATATGAAGACGAACATAGGACGATTTTAGTAGAGTGGGAGAGTTCATGTTTTTTTATCGAACGCAATTGCAAGCCATTTTGCTTTATATGCCAGACAGCATTAACCCATTTCAAGGCTTCAAATCTTCAGCGCCATTTCACCTCACTCCATGCTAACATCAACCAGGACTCCCCAAAAGGTACGGAACTTCGCAAGCAGAAGATAAACACCTTGAAAAGTCAGGCAGAAAAGCAGACACAGTTTTTCAAAAAAATAACGAAGCACTTTTAAAGTAAGATAAAAAAGTAAGATAAAAAACCTTTTCAATTTTGTTTACTGAGAGTTTGTGTGTGAGTGCACACAATGTTCATTGTTATGTTATGTTAACTGGCCTCTGAATACTGGTAGGAGAGGTTTGATTCAATTTCTGTCAATATTATAGTGTGTGACATTTACAATAAATCTGTCTGAGCAGAGCTATGTGTGTCAGGGTTCTTACGGTCATTAAAAACCTGGAAAAGTCATGGAAATTCAAAATGCTAAGTCCAAGCCCTGGAAAAGTTATGGAAAACAATATTTTTCCAAAAGTTTAGGAAAAGTCATGGAAATGTAACTAAAGTTGCATCAAAAATAATTTATATTTTATCTAATCACCGAAATAGTAATATATAATATACTGATAATACATACTGTATCGTATAGTAATGAAACGTAAAATGGCATTTAACTGTCGCGGTATTTTGCTTATTTTCCTGTTCCATGTTAAAATAACCCATTTTCAGTGGTACCGCTGAGAAAGAGTAATTGTTTTGGTCATGGAAAATTAGGTAAAGGTCATGGAGAAGTCATTGAAAATCATTTGTGTGTGTGTGTGTGTGTGTGTGTGTGTGTGTGTGTGTGTGTGTGTGTGTGTGTGTGTGTGTGTGTGTGTGTGTGTGTGTGTGTGTGTGTGTGTGTGTGTGTGTGTGTGTGTGTGTGTGTGTGTGTGTGTGTGTGTGTGTGTGTGTGTGTGTGTGTGTGTGTGTGTGTGTTGTGTGTGTGTGTGTGTGTGTGTGTGTGTGTGTGTTGTGTGTGTGTGTGTGTGTGTTGTGTGTGTGTGTGTGTGTGTTTGTGTGTGTGTGTGTGTGTTAACCTCTGACTGGTTGGCCACCCCTGAGATAGACCATCAGACCTTGAGTAATCGTATGCCCTCCATAGCACCTACGAACATGTCCTCTGAAGAACACCAGGCCCTGGAGGAACTCCAATGCAATAAATCAATAATCCTTAAATCAGCAGACAAGGGGGGTTCAGTAGTGATTATGGATAGGTGCCAGTACATCCAGGAAGCCATGAGACAACTGGAGGACCCAAGTTATTACTTACCTCTTGACTCCCCTATATACAGGGAAACAGCTGTCTTAATTGGTGAAATCCTGGATGAAATGGCACAGGAACACTGGTTAACTAAAAAACCAAAAACGTAGCTTTCGGGTCCGGTGATTCCTAAACCTAGGCAGTTTTATCTCCTTCCGAAAATTCACAAAGCTCCGGAGTCATGGCCAGTTCCCCTTCGGATGCCTCCAGGCAGGCCGATAGTTTCGGATTGTGATAGTGAGAGCTATCATGTTGCAGAATGGTTGGACCATCACCTCGATCCCCTTTCCATTCGGCATGCTAGCTATCTGAAGGACAATTATGATTATTTTGGGAGAAAATAAGGGCTATCAAATTGGAAGAACCATTTTTCTTTTTCACCATGGATGTTGTTCACAAATATAGACACAGAGATGGGGTTGCAGGCAGTTAAGAATATACTAATCCAGTATCCAGACCCAGTACAGCCCACCCTGATCAGGACATTCTCAGACTGCTTAATTTAAGCCTTACAAGAAACTATTTTGTCTTCAACGATTAACATTTCTTACAAATCAAGGGTATAGCAATGGGGATAAGATTTAGATTTAGATTTATCTAAATGTGCACGGCTCCTTAGGTATTATTTTTGGTTTTTGGATGACATTTGGGGAGTTTCGACCCATACAGAACAGGAGTTTAAATCATTTGCTGAAACACTTAATAGTCATCACCCTTCTATTAAGATTAAACCTACAACAGAGATTCAGGAGGTTAACTTCTTAGATGTTATAACTTACAAAGGCCCTAGTTTTGCCACTAGCAAACAGCTCAGCACAAAGGTTTATTTTAAACCTACGGACTCTCACAATCTCTTACACCGGTCAAGTTTTCATCCAAAACATACTTTCCATGGCATTGTCAAATCTCAATTGATACGGTTTAAAAGAATCTGCTCAACAATTCAAGACAGGGACTCGACTACCAAAACGCTGTTCGCGGCTTTGAGAAACGGGAAATATCCCAGATCCATGCTACGCCAAATTCGGAAATCAGTGTTTGGAGGGTCAGCTTCTTTTCCCATAAACAAAGAAGGAGGGGAGGACAAACAAATAGCCCCTTTTATTAAGACTTATTCTTCTTATTCCACAAGAGCTAGTAGATTGTTAAAACAGAACTTCGAGAGACTCGTGGGGGACTGGGCCATTCTGTCAAAAATAATCTCAGTTTACAAGAGGAATCATAATTTGGGGGACCTACTGGTTCGGACCAAAATCCCCGTAATGATGTCCCGCACCCGACCACCGACTATTCCCAGGACAGCGACCAATCCCCTCTCTAAAAAAATATTTTCTCTTCAAACGGGGATAACCCTCGATCACACCAACTGTGTTTAAGGTGTACAACATGTGGCATTTTGTATGTAGGCGAGACAAGGAACAAACTAAAAGCCCGCCTTGTGAATCATCAATACACAGTTCGGAGAGGTGGAAAACATCAAACTCACCTGATAAAGGCATTTTATTAGGCACGGAGTTCAAAGCATAAATCTCATCGGCATCAGCCACAACTGGACTGTCAGGGAAAGACAACAGGAGGAAAGGACATGGGTTACAGTAGAAAACTGGGTACACTACACCCGGCAGGCTTGAACATGGACTATAGGGTTTGATAATTGTTGAAAAAAAGAAAAAAGGGTTAACCCTAAAAAAATGAATTATATATATATTTTAATTTATATATATATATAATATATTTATTTTTTATAAAAGAATAAAAACAACAAAAAAATCAAACAAAAAGCCAATTATACCAATACAAATAATATATATATAAGAGCTACCAATGATGTTGGCTTGGTTACTGAATACCGGAAAACAAAGCACTCCTGATGGTATTCATACCCTCTTTTGATACAAATTTTTATTTAATCCTATGGGCATTCCTGACTTGAATCTTAAAGCATTGGTTCATATGAATCATAATAATGTCTATCCAATCTGACTTGGTTGCCTAAAATCTGACAGCTTAGACTTAGAGTATACGCATTGATGAATAATATACACACTGCAGGGATTTGATCAACCCCAGCAGGGCCTTCCTGGGGTGAGGGTGTCTAGTAATAATGGCCGAAACCAGTGACGAGCCATGACTTTTATACCTAGGCCCTCTGACCCCGTGACTCGGTTAATAATTTCGCAACGATGTCATCACTATCACTGAAGTGAGCCATCATGAACGAACTTATGCTAATTATAAATCTATCGATCATAGTTCTATCGTTTAGATGTATGATTCGAAAATAATAAAAGTAGGGTAGACATGTGGATATTATCCGGCTGAACAAAACGTGCATTTATCTAACAGGTTCGTTTTCCACAGACCTTATTTCGAGCTATTTTCCAAAATCCTCTGGAGAAATCTCATTGCTTTCTGTCGAGGGAATCCGAGCGAAGCTTACTTCCGGGTTTTAGGACGCGTCACTGCACCACTTGCATAGACCTCACAACGGGCGGAACTTGTCATAAAGTCCGCGAAAATAAAGCCCGCCCATTTAGAGGGAAGATATGATTGGTCAATTGTACTGTCATTTGACATTACTCTCTGGTTGAGTTACTATAGCGGGCCCTCTGTGAATGTAGAGAGGGACCAACAAGCCCTCCCGTCTTCACATAACTCGCAGAGACAACATTTAACCCTTCACATTCCAACAGAAACTGAACAGGCAGATTCAAAGGATTTATTTCTTTGGAAATATTATTTTAAATACAATTAAATCAAGTTATTTTTGGTAAAACTAATGAAAAATGTAACAACAAAAAAATATTAAAAAAATTATGTTGTTTTTTTAATGTTTTCAAATATTATTTTTTAGAATATCTTATGCCCTCACAGAGGGCCTAGAGGGCCCTGACGGCTCACCACTGGCCGAAACACTCTATGATCCCGAGATCCACTATTGAGGATGTTGAATACAATTATAATTTATTCTAAAAAATTAAAAATACAATTATATGAAAACGTTAAAAATATTTTATATAAATATAATTGATCACATGATAAAATATTAGGACTAGTTCGGGTTTTCATACTTTCCAATTTAGAAGTTAAACATCACTATGACTGGACTGACTTTAGACAGACTGCCAAGGTTTCTGCCTCCTCTTTATTGGTTTCTCCCCTCTATCAGGCCAGACATTATAAACCTTAAAGAGAACATAAGACAAAGTGAGTCAAAAGCATTTGCACATCATTATGGGATTTTGTAAAGTGACTATCATTAAGTTTGTAAAGAGACTATATGACTCCCAGGCTCTAGGTTATCGCTTGCCTGCCAAGACATATTTTCTCCTACATTTCCAAAAACAAGTTCTTATGTTAGGCAGTGACAACTAGAGTGTCAGTGTAATGTTAATGTTGTGTTATGTCATGCAAGAACACATTCAACATCATATCAGTTGCCATGTATTGATGATATCTGTGAAGTATGTGCTTGAATGCATCTCCACCTGGAAGTGCCTTGTATCATAAAAATGGCAATTATAATATTTGTTTTTTGACCTGGTGACAGTCACATTTCCATGTTTGGAAGAACACAAACTTCAAACACAAAGTCCCTGTTGCCATATTGAGCATTTTACATGCCAGATTCTCTCGTGTAGCTTTTAACTCAGTAGCTGCAGTGGGAAATGGAGCTTGCCATGAACAATCTTTCAAGTATAAGTGTTACTTAATGCCTTTCTGATCTCATAGCAAAGGTCTAAATATACTGCTGGTTAATCAACCAAGGTCTTGTTGCACTGCTTTGTCATTGGCTTGATTTGATTGCTCACCACTTGTAAAAAGCAGGACAGCCACATTCACACAGTAAATTAAATTGCTTGCAGTAATATGCTGAAGTCTGGATTCATTTGAAAAGAGCTTTTACCTGGGGCAGCTTGCAAAAAGAAAGAATCAAAGGATAAGATTGCAGGAAGTACCATCCAAAGCTTGATAAGAGGGAGTCCACTGGAAGATGGAGACATTATCTAAATGAGCCATCATCTTCAGCTTTAGCAAGGGAAAGAAAAGAGATGAAGAATTGGAAAACTCCAAGGGCAGTGGCCCACAAATTTGCTCAGTGACATTTGTATTTGGAGTTTGATTCCATACCCTGCAAAGCCCAACTTCAAAACACGCAATAAAAGGTAGATGGGGACGAGAGGAATGTTTTTTTGTTACCCGTTTGTATGTGATGGGAGAAGGGAAGCAGAGGGCAACTCGATGGTGGCGCTTAATGTCAGCCTTGTGTTTGTGTCCAGTTGAGAAGGCACAGCAGACACAAAGGCCAAACAGAGATGTGTCTTTCCAACCACAGTGGCTCACAGTTACCTGCCACCAGTATACTCTCCACACAAAGGGGAACTGGAAAGTCTGCTGGTGATCAGGAAGGACAGCAAGCACAACAAGGAAATAGAAATGTTACCAAAGAAAAATAGACAGAGAAAGATATTGAATTTAAAGGGTCAATTCACCTTACATTTTATTCATAGTTTTGTTTTTTGTGGCCATTTTAATATACGCTGAGACTGTAAAAAATCCAAAGCAAGGAAAGCTTAATTTTCTAAAGGAACGTCTCACTTTAAAGGTATCTGATGCGAGAGGTCTTCACGGGTGACCTGATGCATGCATGCACCCACCTGAACCTAATTTACATAAACAAACTCTGTAGATCCACAACAAGCTAGAGGTAACTTTTCAGAAACTAACTTGCGTCTTATGAGAAGCCATCTAAAATGTGATGGACCAGAACTGACCTATGTTGAAAATAAAACATCCGCACTAAGAACAGCACAAAGATCCACCGGTTAATGAGCATTGGCAGTCGAAAAAGACTACTAAGTCATTTTTCGCAATTTAAGTCTCACCCTTTGAAACACATTTCCATGCTGCAGCGTTAAGAGTCCTCTTGGTGTTTGTTTCAAGTCCATGTACAGACCCAATAGTTCCTATAAGGGGATCAAGTCAACCTGGTTGGATTGAATATAATTTGGATTTTGGTCCTGGATCATGTTTTAGTTGGGAAGAACGAAGTGCATCTTCAAAGTCTCCAGTAAAAATGTTCCAATTTGCTCTAGATAATCCACCTCCATAGAAACTACTTTCCAATATCCTATATCACCTGTTCAATAGCTACAGTCTGTAGTGTATTGTGTTGGTTGTATTGAGTTATGGAAAGATACTTTAAAGAGACTAAAGAATTGTCTTTCTTGATTCATGTGAAGTGACCTTTTAACTGGACAGCAAGTAATATAGATAAAAGCCGGGGTTCCTTGGCCTGCTAGAGATGATTAAAACTGTAACCACAGAAGAAGCCCATTTGGCCCTGTCCATTAGTCAGACAGCGAAAGAGAGACCGCCTTCCTCTGCCGGCAGTCCATAACAAGCAGAAATGAGTATCCTAGGGCCATCAAGCCTCCATTCCCCCACCTCCCTTCTCCGCCCCCAGCCCACCTCCACCCTCCTGTACTCCCCTCTCTATGTCTGTTAATGGATATTTAAAGGGTATGCCGGAGATCAGGAAAAAAAAGCGTGTTGAGAGGTCAGACTAGACAAGCAATATTCCCCTCTCCCCCCTGAGGAAACGCAAAATGAAACATGCATTAAACACATCTCTCTCAACGCTGAAGCCCCCGCCGCCTTCACAACCGCCACCCTTTTTCCGATACACTCTACTCCTCTGCTCCACCCCCACCGCCACCTCTAATATCTTATGGAATTAAAGCGGTGACAGGTTATCATAATCCAATTTCAGAGACAATCGCACCTCGCACCTCGCAGCGCACCAAGAAACCCGGATCAGAATTGAATATGCACTCGGCGGATTAAATTACGCAGGGAGAAATAATTATGGCCTACATTGGGAAATATCTTTCTGTGTTATTGTGAGTGCCGTACTGTATTGTGTACAGTGCTCACTCCGGTGCACTCCACAAGATATCCAATACTGGGTTGTCAACAGCAAGAGTCTGAGGTGGGAGGCGGTGGTGGCGGCAGCGGGTGATGGTTGTTATTGTGTTATTGTACACTCTGTCTCATAGCGCAATATCTGTTCTCAAAATAATGTCACCCTCTAATGAAGTAAGGCTCCTTTTATTATTTATCATTTCCTGAAACAGCCAAGAACTGCGTGCAGCGTATGCCTCGGAGATGTTTTAGAAAAGGCCTCTTTAACTGAACACATTTGAATTGTAATGTGATTTCTTTTTTTTTTTATTTCCCCCTCCTTATTTTAACAAGGAAGGAATAATGTATTTTCTCTGGGGCTGCTATTTGGTTTCAAGAGTTATGGGGTGCAGTGACTTGAAGGTTTGTTTGTGATCATGATTCTCTCTGTCAGTTTTTACAATGGTTGTGTATCGCTCAATGTCTGACTCCTGCTCGACTGCATATGGAGTATCTGTTTTTAATGTTATTTTTTTAAAAATGAGATCTCAAACTGGATAAAATAATCTGTGCAAGAGTTCGGCAACAGTGAAGTGAGTTCAACTGATATTACATTCTGTTGCGTTTAATATTGTCTTTATTATTTACCTTTCTCTCAAACTAATTATGATTTTCGCGATACAGGTTTAAGTGGTTTCTTCTATGCAAGGACTCATTTAATGTATGTGTGATGAAAGGAAATTAAGCCAGCAACCTGTACTTAAAGTATTTACCTCTTATGAGTCTGTGAAAAGGTATTGAGAGATCGGCTGTCTATTGACTCTTGCATTTAATGTGTCTGTTTAACCTTTCTGATCCTCCCACATGCTCCATGGTCGGTTATTAATATATAGTTGTACTGCTCTGTGGCATTTGCTGATGAAGCACATGTGGCTTAAAGCTCAAGAACATTTCAAGCGTTCTTCTTCTGAATTATTGGATTTCTATTTGTATATCTTTTTTAAATCGCCTAACTGACATTCATAAGATCTTGAGAGAAAATGATGATAGCTTCACTTTAATGGGTTGCATACCAAAAACGATTGGAATTGCTTTAGATTACTAGTCAATAACAAACTACTTATATTAGGTTATATATCATGAAATAAATTAATGGTACCATCTTTTTAATGTGAATATTTGCAGCTTCGAGTAAGGTGAATTATTTTAAATTAACAAAACTATTAATCGAGACAAAGAAAACCTTATCAGTTTATCATTAGGCTATGCAGGTCCATTTAATTGTGTATCTGCTTTGGGGGCTTTAAAACACCCCCACCTCTACTTTAGTATTGCCTGAAAGGAAAAGGAAGGGACTGGAGGTGAGGACAATGATGGGTGTATCAGGGAGACATGTCAACAAAGGACAAATGAATAACGGGATGGGAGATGTAAAGGTATGAATGAAAGAAGTGGAAGACTGGGGGTTGACAGGGTCAGATCCCCCCCCCTCCCCCCAAACACCCCATCTTCACTGCATCCCTCCCAATGATTTGTGTATCAGCTGCACACCCTGGAGAGTTCTCCCCCCACCTCCATCCATCACACGCAGTGCCTGGGCACACTTTCAGCCTCACAAACGCACATAATTGTGAGCACGCAGATACAGCCATGCATCAGTGCGTGGGACAAAGAGGCAGGGCTCCACGCACTGAGAAAAGAGACGTCTTTTATGCCATCATGCACAGGAGGCGAGACATAAATGCATTGAAGCCATTTCTTCTGGGTGAATACATAGAAAAATACGGTCAGGAGCCAGGATCACTTTTGCACCTATTTCCTTACATTGCTCTGCGTTGATTGGATGCATGAACTCTCCTAAATGAGGAGGTCTCTTCCTGTTTTCTTCAATTTGTTCCTCCACTCGGTGTACATAGTATCCCTTTCGTTGTGTTGATGTGTTTGTCGATCTAATTATTGCCCTGCTCCCTCTCTTGGCTCTTTGATTGCGCTACACTTGCAGCCGGAGATAATACCCCCTTCACCCAAATTGTTGCTTTTGGTTAGTCCACACTTAAAATATTTTTAAGGGAAAAGGCTTTGAAATTGCCACAAAGGGACAAAGCTGGGAATTTAAATGATGGGAACATGAATAAAGATTCGTAGGTTTGCAGCTTTCATCTGAGCGCCGTGTGCCGATCGCTGGCCGGCCAAGAGGGAAGGAGAAAATGACTATCATAAATATGGTTTTGATTTTCTAACCAGGCGAAACAACAAAGTTACGGCGAGAACATTAGCGGCATTGATCCTGTCTGGTCGATGGAATAAAGCAGACTGTGACCTTTCCCTCATTTGGAGGCATAAAATTCCTTGTTGAAAGTCTCCGAGGGCTCGAGCTGAAAGCATTAACACAAATTACCAGCCGCCATTAAAGGCCTGCATCAATTCCGCCCTGCGCCATCATTACCAAACGGCCGATAAAATGCTGGAAAGCCGACGTCGTGTGCCTTGGCATGCCTCGCGCGCACACACACAGCTGAACATGTGCAGACGCTTACACACACTCGGCCCTGGAGACCGCTGCGAAGCCTATTACACACATCCTGATTTACAGCTGAGCTGCCTGTAGCCAGCGCCATCAAGCTACCGGCACACCAATCTGCCGTGACAGTGCAACTAATTGAGCACAGATATATCCCCCCCCCAATCTGGCTTTGAAAGGGTGATAACACGCCTACCTGCACAACACTGCCTGTACATATTTTACAGCACAAGAAAATAAATGCAACATGAGGAACATGCACCTAGCTTCACCCCCGGATGTTAGGTTTAAATGAGGCTAATTCTTTTTCACAACAATAGCTCTGGAAAACTTTATTTTGATCGATAAAACGTATTGGTTAATACACTTTTTTTAATGAATACGTAATATATAAATACTGATATATAAATGCTGTTGATTAAAAGGGTCACATCACAGGACTAAAAAAGATAAAATAGATCTATAATTAAGCTACAATGAGATTTAAAAGTTATTTTATAAAAAAGTAAATGATCACGTCTTGGATAAAGGTTATGAACTTTTGTTTTACTAGTTAGCTAATTCTTTATATGGTCACATAGAACTGCATTGATCTTTACCAGAAACAACCTGTGCTTTTTCTGTCAAACATATTACCATGAACATATTCAGATGCACATTCCCCTAGCATCAATCTACTTTTTAATAATGAAATATTCAATAAAGTAGACACTTGTCAGTGGCACACGTCCACCTACACAGGGACCTAAAACCCACGCATGCTGTGTCTTGTTGCTAGGCTCTGAGCTTCTAACAGACTCCAAATCAATGTCATTAAATTAGGTCTATTCTTCTGAGTGGATATTAAAGAGACTGTCACCTTATGTGTGCTCTGATATAGCTCTAATCTTATTACAATTACAACACTATTCCACCAAAGACTGAGAGAACTGGGAGGAAAGAAACAATAAAACCGCCATCCCAGAATAACGCCAATTGCTCGATAAAAAAGCAGGCCGGATTTGAATGTGAAAATATAAACTCATATCAGAGCAAAGTTTTATGAATTGGAGCTACAACAGCATCCCATCCCGCCTAATTACATTTGATTGGACTGCTGAGTTCATATGAGGTCTCAAAAAGGATCGTAAAGTATCTTCTGAATCCTTCAGAGGATATTTGTAATGATGATGTGCATCTAGACCGGGTGACGACAATACCTATTGACGCAGCAACCACTGTAAGTTATATTCTTGTTTAATTAGACTTCTCTGTTTCATTTATTCTACTCTGTATAATTGTTCTGTAGTTATTGTAGCTAAAACGGCGCTTTTGAGAGATTTTAAATCTCAGATCTGCTCAAGGGAATCTGTTACACAGGTCGCAGTGGGCACTCAAGCCTGCATTACAATATAGGCAGGGCCACTCTGCTGATTGCGTGAAGTACAACAGCGTAAATTAGTCATCTTCCAGCTAAAAAGCATTCAAATACCGCATTTAAAATCTGATGAACTCAGTGTGCATCTAGACCGGGTGACGACAATACCTATTGACGCAGCAACCACTGTAAGTTATATTCTTGTTTAATTAGACTTCTCTGTTTCATTTATTCTACTCTGTATAATTGTTCCGTAGTTATTGTAGCTAAAACGGCGCTTTTGAGAGATTTTAAATCTCAGATCTGCTCAAGGGAACCTGTTACACAGGTCGCAGTGGGCACTCAAGCCTGCATTACAATATAGGCAGGGCCACTCTGCTGTCGCCCATCAGCTGTGAGAACTCAGCAATCATGCGTCCATTTTAGGTAGCTCTTTCCTGGAGCGTCAGCTTCAGCGTCAGACAGCCGAAGACTGACAAAGACATTGGAGTCCTGCGGGAGGCAAAGAGGAGGCAAATCCTACTCTGATTGAGCTAATTACCGCTGGTGTCCTATTTTATTTTATTTAGTTTTCTAGCCCCTCATGCTATAATCATGTGTATTTTCTCCATTCCTGTTCATGTGTCTTCTCGCAATTATCACTGGCCCTGTGTATCTCCTAATCGCTATAACCGGCCTGCTCTCGTCTATCCCACATGCTCCACTGAGATCCAACATCTAGTTTCAGGTGGCCTGTGGAACTGCCAGTCAGCTGTTCTGCCTTGGGGGACTTCTTGGAGGAATTAGATAATCTCCTCTCACACATCCCTGAAACTGGTCCTCCCACTGTACTTCTTGGAGACTTCAACCTCCAGACAGGGAAGATAGACGAACTAACATCTCTGTTAACCGCCTTTGCTTTCTCACTGTCTCCTTCCCCACCAACTCATAAAGCTGGCAATGTCCTTGATCTCATATTCTCAAGGAACTACTTCTAACCTCTCTGTAAACCCGCTCCACACATCCGATCACTTCTTCATTTCATTCTCTCTACCCCTTTCCAAACATAACAAACTAATCTCTTCTCATCCTGCACCTGTCCGCCGTAACCTTCGTTCCCTCTCCCCCTCTACCTTTGCCTCATCGGTGCTCTCAGCCCTCCCTTCCTCTGACTCGTTCCAACTGCTGCCTCCAAACTCTGCTGCAGAAACTCTCCTCTCTACTCTCTCATCCTCTCTGGACTCTCTCTGTCCTCTCACATCTCGGCAGGCTCGTCAGTCCCCTCCTGCTCCCTGGCTAAATGATGCACTGCGTGCTAATAGAACCGTCCTTAGGGCAGCAGAGCGGAAACGGTGGAAATCCAAACACCGTGACGACCTCCTAACCTATCAGGCTCTCCTATCTTCTTTCTCTGCTTCGATCTCTCAGGCAAAAAGCACTTTCTTTCAAGATAAGATCCAATCTTCCTATTCCAATCCCAAAAAACTATTTTCCATCTTCTCCACCCTCTTGGACCCTCCCAAAGCCCCTCCCCCCTCCTCACTTCTGTCAAGCGACTTTGTTATCCACTTTGGAAAAAAGGTTGATGATATTCGCTCTTCTTTTTCTGACTCACCTTTACTCACCGCTGGGTCACCAGACCCTCCTTCCACCAACACACTAAACTCCTTTTCCCCTCTCTCTCCAAGTGAGGTTCTTACCCTCATTACCTCTGCCCGCCCTACCACCTGTCCTCTGGACCCTATCCCTTCAAACCTACTTGAGACTATCGCTCCTGATATTCTACCGTTTCTCTCCCATTTCATCAACACTTCTCTAACTTCTGGTCACTTTCCAAACAGTCTCAAGGAGGCAAGAGTAAACCCTCTCCTAAAGAAACCCACTCTCAACCCATTACATTACATTACATTGCATTTAGCTGACGCTTTTATCCAAAGCGACTTACAATAAGTACATTCGACCAGGAAGACACAACCTTGAAGAAAACAGAATCATATAAGTACATCAGGTTTCATAGAGCCAAAACATTTCAAATGCTACTCAACTGGCTTTAGATAAGCCAGTCCTTTATTAGTATAAAAGTGCTTTGTTAATAGTTCTATCGCTCGAAGTGGAGTCGAAAGAGATGAGTTTTCAGTCTGCGCCGGAAGATGTGCAAGCTATCTGCTGTCCTGATGTTAATGGGGAGCTCATTCCACCATCTTGGAGCCAGGATAGCAAACCCACGTGTTTTTGCCGATGGGAACTTGGGTCCCCCTCGCAGCGAGGGCGCAGCGAGTCGTTTGGCTGATGCAGAGCGTAGTGCATGCGCTGGGGTGTACGGTTTAACCATGTCCTGGATGTACGAAGGGCCAGATCCATTCGCAGCATGGTAAGCAAGTACCAGTGTCTTGAAGTGGATTCTAGCAGTTACCGGAAGCCAGTGAAGGGAGCGGAGGAGCGGAGTGGTGTGGGAAAATGTAGGTAGGTTGAAGACCAGACGAGCCGCTGCATTCTGGATGAGCTGCAGAGGTCGGATGGCACATGCAGGTAGACCAGCCAGGAGGGAGTTGCAGTAGTCTAGGCATGAGATGACGAGAGCCTGGACCAGAACCTGCGTCGCTTTCTGTGTCAGCTGGGGACGTATCTTCCGACGTACCCGTCTGATGTTATAAACTATAGGCCTGTCTCTCTATTCCCGTTCCTGTCTAAAACACTTGAACGCGCTGTCTTTAAACAACTCTCCTGTTATCTCCATCAGAACAACCTTCTGGATCCGCACCAGTCTGGTTTCAAGGCAGGCCACTCCACAGAAACTGCTCTCATTGCTGTCACTGAGGAACTGCACACTGCCAAAGCAGCATTCCTCTCCTCTGTCATCATCCTGTTGGACCTGTCTGCTGCATTCGACACGGTGAACAATCAGATCCTCCTTCACACTCTCCAAAAACTTGGAGTTTCAGGCTCTGCACTTTCCCTCCTCACCTCATACCTCAAAGACCGTACCTACAGGGTAACTTGGAGAGGGTCTGAGTCCGACCCTTGTCAATTAACTACAGGGGTCCCTCAGGGCTCTGTTCTTGGTCCCCTCCTCTTCTCCCTGTACACAAACTCGCTCGGATCAGTCATTAGCCCACATGGTTTTTCATACCACTGCTACGCTGACAACACCCAATTAATTCTGTCCTTTCCCCGCTCAGAGACCCAGGTCGTCGCACGCATCTCTGCTTGTCTAGCTGACAACTCTCAGTGGATGTCTGCTCATCACCTCAAACTCAACCTTGACAAGACTGAGCTGCTTTTCCTTCCGGGAAAAGATTGTCCCACTCTTGACCTGACAATCAACATCGGCACCTCTGTTGTTTCCCCGACTCAGACTGCAAGGAATCTGGGTGTGATCCTAGATAACAACCTGTCCTTCACTGCAAATATCGCTGCTACAACCCGTTGCTGCAGATACACGCTTTACAACATCAGGAAGATACGTCCCCAGCTGACACAGAAAGCGACGCAGGTTCTGGTCCAGGCTCTCGTCATCTCACGCCTAGACTACTGCAACTCCCTCCTGGCTGGTCTACCTGCATGTGCCATCCGACCTCTGCAGCTCACCCAGAATGCAGCGGCTCGTTTGGTCTTCAACCTTCCTAAATGTTCACACACCACTCCGCTCCTCCGCTCCCTTCACTGGCTTCCGGTAACTGCTAGAATCCACTTCAAGACACTGGTACTTGCTTACCATGCTGCGAATGGATCTGGCCCTTCGTACATCCAGGACATGGTTAAACCGTACACCCCAGCGCGTGCACTACGCTCTGCATCAGCCAAACGACTCGCTGCACCCTCGCTGCGAGGGGGACCCAAGTTCCCATCAGCAAAAACACGTGGTTTGCTATCCTGGCTCCAAAATGGTGGAATGAGCTCCCCATTGACATCAGTACAGCAGATAGCTTGCACACCTTCCGGCGCAGACTGAAAACTCATCTCTTTCGACTCCACCTCGAGCGATAGAATTATTAACAAAGCACTTATATACTAATAAAGGACTGGCTTATCTATAGCCAGTTGAGTAAAACTTGAAATGTTTGGTTCTATGAAACCTGATGTACTTATATGATTCTGTTTTCTTCAAGGTTGTGTCTTCCTGGTCGAATGTACTTATTGTAAGTCGCTTTGGATAAAAGCGTCAGCTAAATGCAATGTAATGTAATGAATTGTAGTGAATGTACAAACCAAAACACAACAAATCAGAATCGGCAGTTACAAAGTATCTTCATTCAAACTAAATGCTGGATATGAATGGCATTTAAAGAAAAACAATAAAAAATGTTTGATAAAGCCACCCCGATATGTTAATTGTACAGAATATTAGTAGTAACTGTGTTTCTTGAGTTGGTCCCATTAAGTCGCTTTTTTTTTTATCTGCTAGGGGGCGCCAAAGTTAGAATTATTTTCAAAAACTACACAAGTATTTTTTTTTGTTTTACAATGAAGGTGCAACATAGCTTTATTCTGAAGTGTATTTTACATCCAAATTACACGTTTAGGACCCAATTTTCTTCAGAAAAATAATGGATTTTGTGCATCCCGAGTGATGTTGATGATTCATGAAGGCTGAAACTTTTCTCCATCTCTAGCCTTCACTATCATATTTCATCATTTCTAGGCAGCAAAGTCCTTGGGCTTTAACAATTAAAATTCTTGCATTATGCTGCCAATGGGGACTGTCAGTGAGAGCTCACATTAGCTGTTAGATTTTAAGATGACTTATGCATGATGATGGCTTTTTTATTCTTCCCCCTCCACGTCTCAACCTATGTTCCATCAGACATGACCTGACATGTTTAACATTGAGAATGGGATTGATGTTATTATTCCGTGCGATCAGGAACGTCTGGGCATGTCCGGTCCGATGACTGTATAGAAGGAGAATGTGTTGATGTTACTTCTGTGTGTGTCTGTAAGTGCATTCATGCATATTGTGTGAATGCGTGTTTATGTGTGCCGTTGGCCCTCAGCACTCTGCAGGCCCCTGCTGCTCTGTAACCTTCGCAGAGCTCTGTGAGAGGTCGGGATGTGCACTTCTCTCTGCCCCCCCCCCCCCCCCTCGCCTCCCACTCACACTATAAGACAAGAGTGAATTTCATTTGCTGACACTGACAGGTGGACGACAGGTTTTTCCGCAGGTCAAGTCTTGTCAAATTAACGTCAGAGTAAAAAGTGTATAAAACAGGTTCCTGCGCTTTCACACAATACCCCGGAGCATTCATTATTCACAAAGGAACAAGCCCACCTGCCGCTGTTTTCTGGTAGAGGGAAGGATTAGACAACAGTTGGTTGGAGCGATAACGGGACACAACACTCAGATTAAAGTCCATTCTGTATGGAGCACTGCAATGGAATTATTTGCACGTGATGACTTTAACCCAATGCTATAAATACAAACAGGTTTATGGTGACAGGATAACAAAGCAAGTTCAGAAATAGCTGTCTAGAAAACATTTTAAGTGCAAAATGCTGTACAAATGAAAGACTCTCTTACTATTGTGTCTGTTTTCACTTTGTTTAACATTGACTTACCTTCAGGTAATAATGCAGGGACAGCTGGTTCCCCATTGCTGCATACACACAAGAGGTAATGGTTTTTGGTTAGGGTTGTTTGTCTATTTGTTAGTAGGGTTTTGCAAAATATACAGGCCTGTGTACGCGTTATTTTTTGGTACTTGTTGGAAGAATACAGCATGGGCCAAGGGACAACCCATTACATCTGAAAGCAGATACAAAAAACATGTTATTTACATAAGATGATGGAAGTGATTTGTTTAAGTTCCTCAGGCCTCCCTCTACTTCAACAGTTTCCAGAAAGCTTTACTTGCCTTTAAGAGAACAGCTCTACCTGTTTTGTAGTCAGGGGGAATCCATCAAACTCCTCTCTAAATTAAATCCAGTGACATTAAATGTGAAATGCACTTTAGGATACAGGCTGCCATTAGTCAACACAGTATTCTAATGTTTGAAAGGGAAATTGCTTAATCTTCACAAATTCAGAAGGTCAGAACGTATTAAAGTAAAAAACGCTCCATGTTAACAGTCTTAAGTTTATTTGATGTTAGGTATTTAAATAAAAAACTCAAATAATGCCTACTTTCAATAATGTTGTCAGCACTGTATGAAAAGACAAAGGTCCAGATTGGATCAGACCACAAGTAGAAGAAGAGATTTGTTCTGCATTAGGTTAGAAAATAAAAAATAGAGACAGCAAGCGGTCTCATTGTCGGTCTGGCCTCCAAATAATAATAATAATAATCTGTTTCACACAGAACTCAACCTGTGACTCTTGGAAAGGATTTCAGGCCAGCTGTCAGCACAACACGCACACACGCACACCCATGTGAGGCATAAGACACAGAGACAAAGATGTGAGGGGTAGGGAGGCGCTCCATGCCGGACTGTTCTTTGAACAAAGCGTTGTCTTTCTCCTTTATCTGCCGCCCCATCCTCCCTCTCTGTGGGTGGGTATTTGCGAGTACGGAGAGCGGTCCAACCTTCATCCTGGACGCCTGCCCTTGGCCGAGGGGGATGATGGGAAAGCGAGGAGGTTCCAAAATTCCCATGATGCTCGTATGGAGCAGATTCTGAGATAATCGAACAGCAGGAAGTAGGGACGGCTCAGGGCTCAGGACAACATATACCAACGAATGCTGATATGCGTGTGTAGTTTGGGGTGTGTGTGTGCTCGAGTGTGTGTGAATGTTTCTGAGGAGCTGGCATCAGGACTGAGAGTCTGTTGCCAGACTGCCTCCATATGTCCATCCCAGTCTGTCTGGGCTCACTAGTATGCAGCACTAACAGGCTAAAAGGCTTTACTGGCTATTTAACTGGCCGTTACAGAAGGGATCAGAGGAATAAAAGGAATGGAAGTGACAGCACTTGAATGGGGTTGACTGTCCTTAAGGAGCTGAGCTACTGTAAGTGGAAGGGATCTCATAAATGTGATGTTTTCTTTGACCAGTACAACCTCTGATGTTCAATATGCATCTTTCTTTTTGTATTCATTTGCATGAGATGGGAGAGAGAAAAGATTGAAGATTGAATGCTTAACAGGAGACAATTGAAACTTCAAATGTTTGTATTAAACGTGCACTACTAAAACTTTTGTAGGTTTCCCACATGAGTTTTGGTTTTAGCCACACTAGCAGCTCGACTCTAGGATTCACTATTGGTCGTGTAGGAGCCAAAATGTTTAGTCTGTGAATATTATATTAGGGATTCTAATTATTTCTTTATAATGCACATGTTGCATTTTCATATCACTTGGAGCAACTGTCCACTGAGGGTGGTTTTAGGGGACATAGTACACATGTTCATAAGTAGGCGTTTATTTTGTGACAAAGTGGGTGTTTTAGGCTGAGATATGTTCTGTTGATCACCAGGACCTGCTTTAATAATTGCTTGTTTTATTGTCTTTAATGAACATTGTTAAACTCTTCACTACAGACTATTTTGAATGTGTCACAGTAATGAGTCTTATTTAGCTATTTGGAGACTTTTGATTTGTAGGTTTTGTCTTTACAAGTTAATGTTTATCTTAATCACCTTGGTCTAGAAATATCTTAATAACTCATCATATATTTGGTACAACTATCTATAATTCCCTGATGATGTATCCTCCTGACTTCGGTGATCCCCTTTTTTCTTCCAGGAGCCAATGACATTGACAATTGGCTATTTAGCTTTGTATGAAAGTCCTCAAGTATTGCATGGACTGCTTTCAAAACATTGGTACACATATCCATGCCTCTCCAGCTTGAGTTGTAGTATATCTTTGAATACTTCCCATCAGTGCAATAATTAGTTTAAATGACTTTAATGCTTTGGTATAAAGGCCGCTACACACCAACATGAGACCAAAGAACGCGTACCGAAGGCGTCCCGACTTTTACGTCCGCTACGTCGCCCACGCCGCCCGCCTACGATCACACCGCAAAGACTTCAGTCGACGAGTGGCAATAACTGTCCTTACCAGCAGGCAGCGGTAGTGTGTATTCGTCATTCAAAAGAGGCAACAACCGGAAGACAGACTATACACCGAGAGAAGAAGAACAGGCTGTGTGATATAAACAAACAAATAGCGTTTGGGTTCCATTTTCACTGAAAACATGTAAACATAAAAAAGAAACTCTTGCGGAGGTGTGAAAATGTGCCGTAAAGAAACGACGGTGCGGGACACACCAACCTGAGTAGGGCGCCGCAAATGCCCGACTGCCTCTGACGGCCAAAATCGGGTAGGTGTGTCAGGGCCTTAACTCCAACTACATGGAAAAGGCATGTCATTCCCATAAGCCTCAGATTTGCTTTGTGTTTGGTGCAAATTTTGCAAATGTTAGCATGCTAACTTATGGCAAGATGGCAGACATGACAAGACGTATAGTTGGTTAACATCAGCATGTGAGCATTGGTAATTTTAGGTTATCTTTTAGATAAGATTAGATTATACAAGATAGAGAAAAATATACGATTAACATAACTATAAAGATGTAAAAAGATAATATAATGATAGGATGAGGAGAAGAATAAAGATAAGATGAATATGATTAATGATAACATCTAACAAGAAGATGAATACAAATGAGGATAAAGATGAAGCGAAGAATAAGATATGAATCACAATGATGATAAAGATAAGTATGTGAATAGTTTATGGATAAATAGGTATTTAGATTTTTAATGATCCCCATGGCTCATCAGCTCATTGGCTCATATAAGCAGCCAAATTGGTTATTTAGACATATGCAGATGGCAATTCAGTGTGTCAAGTACAGTCTGCAGAAACACACACATACTGTCTATAGACACACTCCTTCACAAACACACACACACACACTCACTTACTCTGCTTGCTCATAGGGGGCTGCAACTTGATCTGTATGACAGCAGCAGAGAAGAGCCTGAGGACCTATTATTCCATTTAGCCCTTTGGAGGAAAAGAACATTAGTTTTGGGTTGCAACTCTCTGTTTGTCTCTCACTTTCTATACACAGCTGCAGTGGCTCTCTAAGTAGGGTAAGGGGGTCCCCAGGGCTCCTAACCTGGTTTCTGAGAGGCCCCTAACGAAACAAAAATTCAATTTAATTCAATTTAGTTTAAATGACCCGAGTAACAGAATGTATACGAATGAGTACACTCCTTAGCCCTGCACCTACAGTGTCTGGAATCCAATACTAAATCAACACATATCCTCCCATATGGCTGGCTTGGATGAAATCTTATATAAAAAAAGGTGGGGGTTTGTGGACTAATATAGAAGTCTCTGACAAGAAAGGCTTTGACAGTCAGAGAAGAAGAGTGGATGAGAAACCTAGAGAAAATCTAATGTGGAGTACTTCTCAGCACAGATGGCAGGCGGCTCTGGGGGAAATGGCACCAAGTTGGTAAAGGGCTGAATACTGTGGGAGTAAAGGGTGGTGGCATTTTGAGGAGGGGAGGGGGGGTGTAATAATGGGAAAATCAGCCCCCATCACTTCCCTACTTTTCACACCCCTTGCTCTCCAGTCCTCAGCTCAAGAACAGGCAAAAGATCTTACAAAGTGTGTGGAAGCAGCACTACACAACTTTTTGTGCACAACAAATAGTAAAATAACAAAACCTCAGATATTATCAGCTTGTATCCATCTGTGATTTTCCATGAGTCATGCTCACATGAGTGCTATCAAAACCTCATGGGAGCTGTAGTTTGATGAATGTTAACAAAATAATGAGTAAATTTTTCCAAGAAAGTTTTATTTATAGTTGGTGCAACATTAGATACAACGGCTTTTGTATCTCTGCCTTATTTTTCCAAGTTACTTATGAACACATCTGATATATTAGATTCAAAGTGTTGCTTTTGCATTATGCTTTGTGAAAAGCTAAACAACTTTATTGATCTGTCGATAAAATCCACTAATCAAAAGGGTTAATACAATTGTATGAGTGTTTTAGATGGTAAACTCCTGAAACATGTTTCAATTTCTCATGGAAACATTTTTATGAGAATAGGGAGGAACTATCTGTCCGTCTTTTAATCTTTAAACATTAGGTAAAACAATCATCTTTTAACACACTTTACCATTAACACACATTGCTGCCTTTGTCCTTCAGATAAGTCATATAGTAGGTTTAATAGAGGTTGTAGAGAAGAGTGGGACATTTTGATGAAACAGTAGAGGAAAAGACAGGCTTGTTCACCTTTTCTCAACGTTTGAACTTGCAATATCTATAAAGTATCGTATAGATCAGAGTAGTGTAATTGCTTTTTTGAACCGATGCACGCCTTTTGCCAAATATCGTCCATTGAGTCTGATTCTTTCTTAAGATTGATTTGATTCTTTAAAAGATTGTACAAAAGTGTATTTGAATACAGGATTCACAGTCACTTAAGTTGTTCCTTTACCACTTTGACAACAATAAACTTTGCATAAAAATTGAATATTTCTAATCCACTCCAAATAAATCTCTTGATTTCTTGCTGCACTTGTAGAAAAACTGACCCACTTTGGTCTATTTCTGCCCCAATTGCAATAATTGGTGTCATTGGCTTGAGTCAGCAGAGCATATGGATCCCTGAAGGCATCGCAGGGCATCATCCCTCCCGTCTCACCCTCTTACCCCATCATATCTCTCTCCCAGTCCATCTGTAAAGCTCCAAGGGGTGACAGGTTCTCCCCCCCCCCCCCCCCCCCTCCAGGGCCTCCCAGGTGTGGGGCAATATGGTGCTCAGAGACGGTTTGCAAGGTCAAGTCAACGCTCCTCCTCCTGTCTCTCCTTGGAAGAACTCAGGAAATAAGTCAAGCATGGAAACTGAGTTCAAACATACTATCAAATGAAGATTGATAGAAAATGCAAAGGACTTGATTCACCTTAAGCAGCTGAATCCTTTATGCATTTCAGCATTAATATCCTATAATGCTAAACCAGTACATGTTAAATATTGTAGTAAAATCTGCACATTTCTACTTTAACTTCTTATGTTTACATAAATAATTGTTTTGTTTTTTTTACTTGATCCTTTTTGACATCAACCTATGTTTTTATCATTACCTATGTTTATATTTTTACTGGATATTCCTAGTTTAAAATATATATGTTTAATACATGTTTTGTTCTATTACTATTGTTTTATTAATTCTAAAATGTAGCATCTGTCACAAAACCCTATTCCCCCAGCATAAATGAAGCATATTGATTCTTAAGCTTTTGAAATATTGGAATAATTAAGTAGCCTACTCATGGAGAAAAAGGAAAGTTTTGGCATAATTGAAAATGATTTGACTGCCGTTCTCAAATGCTTCCCGCGGCTGACATTAGTTTAACTTCGGTTCTTAAAGTATTCATGCTATAAACTGAGAAGTAATGCAATAACCAGTCTTTCCTTTCTTCCTATTGAATTGTCACACATTAGAGACAAATGTATTCTTACATTTCTTATTTAACATATCTAGGATGCAGTCATGAAGAATTTACCACAGGTATTAAGACTTACCGTGCAATTCGAAATATGTAAAACAGCTTTTGCATTTCAGCATTATTTACAAGCACGTCGGACTCTTTTCAAAGAATTCATAAATCAACTGTAATGTTGCTCGGGCCACCTGTATGGGCAATCAAAGAGCTCCATTTCTTTTTATTTGCAGTAATAGTAGCGTTAGCACCATAATCATCATCTTTCTCTGGATAAATGTGTTGTTGCTACTTGTCAGCTGAAGCAGGGGGAGGTATTGTTATGGCTTGACAATGAGAAGCACCTAAACCATCATGTCTGATAAAACTACAATTCTACATAGTGCCTGGATTTGCAGAAGTACAGTAGTGCAGAATAAAAATGTCCCCTCTCAGCATGGCTATGTCTTGTCTTGACCCTGCAGAGACCTTTTCAACAGAGCTTAAAGCTGTTCTGTTCTGCTTTCAAGCAAACAGTGGAAATACCTTCAGACTGAGATGCAAAAGTCAGTGCAGAAGGAAGCCAAACAGGAGAACAGCTGAAATGGCAAACTCTGCTCTTTGATTTAAGTCTGTATAATGCTGAGATGCGTCAGCAGACTCATATGAACTTCATTTTGGTCAAATACAAGCAAATGTAAACCTGGAGCGTGGAGTACTCAGTTCCCTTTAGGATTAGGAATCAGAAATCCTGAAAGGGATATTGGTCAATTCTGGTCAATCTCCAAAATTGCTCTAATGGATGATCAGTGAGAAATTCCCAACTTTATGACTTAAGTACCCCACCTGAGCCTGAAAACTGATAATACTCACTGCTATACTAACAGACAATCATAACACTATAGAGAACACACTCTTCAGGTAAATACATCGAGTTAAATGTAATGCCATCATGCAGATTCCATTAATATCATGTTCACATAACGTATGACCATTACTTTCAATGTGCCTTCAAAGCAAATTTGTACGTAAAAACTTCAAGCCAAAATTCCTGCAATCATCATTTTATCCAGAAAGGATTATTCTTTCCAAAGTGCACACGAGACCGCACAAGAGAAAGCACTTTTTTTCAGGGTGACGAGCAAAGAGAGTCGACGTTCCTGTGAGGCGAAGATAAGATTGTCTGTCAGTGACAGAAAACGAGATAGCAGCAACACAGACAACACTGCATTGCTGTGTCCACATGTCTTCTATTTCTAAAAACAATTACATTATCCACTGTTTTTCTTTCTTCTGAGTTTTTAAAAAAAACATGACGACAAGAAAAACAACAAAATGCAAAGGGGAGAACATTTAGTCTCTCTTCCCCTATCCTCCTCCTCCCGGATGCTAATTCTCGTTTTAATTGCGTCAAACTGTTTTTTCTCACATCTGAAAAATGTGTACGTGTGAGGGTGTTGATTAGAGAAAGTAAAAATACAGCATGTAGGATTTTTATGCTAATTACCCTTTAAACCTTGCTCATGTCAGTCGGCTTCCTTAATTAGCATGTTTCCGACAGGAGCGAGGAAGAGTGAGAGAATGGTGCGATGGGGCTCTGCACGACTAAATTAACGGTGTGAAACCCCAGACATTTGAGTTGTTTTCCCTCCCTCTCTCTCCTTCATTCTTTCCTCCTCTTCCACCCACCCACACCTGTGAACAAGTCTGTGAGAGCTGGAATTAACTGTAGCTCCGTCTCTCTGCCCGTCTGTCTGTCTATTTACAGTATGTATCCATCAGTCTATCTACGATCCATTCAATGTCTTTCTGTCTCTCTGTCTGTTCATCTCTCTCTGTTTACAGTGTCGACTGTCGATTTTTTTCATTCTGTATTTCTCTCCATCTCTATTCATCGCTTCTCCGTCATTCCCTCCATCTTTGTCGATCTTCCCATCTGTCCTTCTCTGGCTTTTTCCATATTATTTCTTCAACTTGTAACCCTCTCTATCTATCTCTTTATTTACAGTATATGTTTAACTCTTTTTTTTCCATCAGTTTTTTGGTCTTTTATTTCCTGTCTATCAATCAGTCTATCTTTTTGTCTTTTTTTTCTGTAGCTATCTATTTCTCTATGCATCCCCCAATCCATCTCTTGCTATCACTATATCATTATATACTTTTATTTATACTTTTCAATTTGTCTGTCCATCTAGCGAACAAAAGGAAAATGTCAACTTGTGTATATCTTTGGGCACCAGGTAGTCTTGGGCTGCTTTTCATGGTTTTACTTCCGGTTATAGAAATAGCTGTTACATTAAGACAACAGTGCTTTTATATCTGTGTGGCATTAGTACTTCAGCCTGACCTTTTGTACATCAGTAACTCTCCCAGTGAGACCTTTGATGTATCTTCATTTGCGTACTTCTGTATTTACATGTGCGTCTCAATGCAATGTATGTAGGGGTGTAACGGTATACATATTCGTACCGAAAATATTCGGTATGGGCCCTTCGGGTCAGTACACGTATGTACCGAAGTGTACCGAACGAATATAACGTTAAACGTAAAAAATTGAGAACGTGAAAAACTTTTTGGAAGTAATATCAGGTGCTGCGTCGCAGCATTCAGTGTAATTTGTCTCCCATTGGGTTCAACGCGTCATAGAGCGACCAAGTCATTTCATTAGACGAGAGGCATACTATGAGAGCTGGTCACAGGGATGCGTTCAAATTTAGTCAGTTGTTTGATGAACTGTCGAAATGGTGAATTTCGATATACAGTTGAGCTCGAAAATCCTCCAGCATCATTGAAGTCTCCGGTTTGGGAACATTTTGGTTTCGCAGTTACGTACAAGGATGACGGACAAAGACAGGTGGACCGAACCAAAGCTGTTTGTCGGCATTGTTCAACTAAAATTGGTTACGCGGCTGGCAATACATCAAACTTGCACACTCATTTGAAAAGGCATCACCCGAATGTGAATATCACCGGTACCAAAAGAAAAATTACTGAAGTGCAAACCCAACTCCCACTTGCATTTAAGCCTCCACCACTCGCAAAAAGTTCAGACCGAGCCAAAGCTATTACAAATGCCAAATATCCTCATGTTGCCATGTTAGCAAAGCGCTACCTGGCTGTATCTGCTACCTCTGTCCCTAGCGAGAGGGTGTTCTCTGAAATGACGTAAGCTCCATGATCAAAACTGCCAAAAAGAATTTCATCAATGTCAAAACTGAGGAAAACAAAAAGAAACCCCGTGAACTTTGGAAATTACTCAATAACCAGCTTGGCTGCAGTAAAAAACTCAAAACGAGATTTTCTAACTTAAACATAAAGACAGATAACAGGCTCATCACAGACAAACTGGATGTGGCCAAGTACTTGAACATTTTTTTCACAAACATAGCCACAACTCTTGTAAATAAATTACCCTCCCACTCAGGGCTTTTTGGAGTAGATCACATCATGACCTACTACAAAAACCTAGGGGTACGCAAAGATGATTTCAGTCTAGCAAGGGTAACCACAGCAGAGGTACTCATTAAACTGAGCACCCTCCAACCTAACAAGGCCACTGGCCACGACAATATCCCCTCCAAATTCCTCAGAGACACAGCAACCGCCATCTCACCAGTCATAGCTCACATAATTAACCTCTCCATACAACAGGGGAAAGTACCCAAAGACTTCAAAATTGCAAGAGTAACCCCCCTGCACAAAAAGGGCAGCAAATTGGACCCAGGCAACTACCGCCCTGTTTCTATACTTACCTCCATCTCGAAAGTCATGGAAAAAATAGTATATGAACAGGTCGAAAAGTACCTTGCGGAAAAGAAACTAATCTATGAATTTCAATCTGGCTTTAGAACATCCCACTCCACTGATACATGCCTTCTTTATTTGAGCGACCACATCAAACAAGAGGTGGACGAGGGCAAGTACTGCGGCATGGTGATGCTGGACCTACAAAAGGCTTTCGACACTGTCAATCACCCCATTCTGATTGACAAGCTAAAAGCAATTGGTTTTGATAAACTATCGGTGAACTGGATGCAATCCTACCTGGAGGGGAGAGAACAGATGGTGGAGGTAAACGGTACTCTGTCCCCCCCCCTCCCAGTGAGCTGTGGTGTTCCACAAGGAAGCATATTAGGTCCGTTACTGTTCCTAATGTATGTAAATGACATGTCATCAGCATGTGACTGCAACTTGTTCCTGTTCGCGGACGACTCAGCCCTGCTGGTCTCTGACAGGAACAGGTTGCAGGTTGAAAAAACCCTCAGCTCCGAGCTCGGCAGAATCTGCACCTGGCTCGCCGATAATAAATTATCATTACACCTGGGTAAAACAGAGTCCATTCTCTTCGGTTGAAACATAATCTCAGCAAATCCGACGACTTCTCAGTTGCAGTGGGCGACATTATTGTCACAAGTAAGAAGGAAATTACATACCTATGATCTATTCTTGAGGCAAACCTCTCCTGTGACAAAATGGCATCCAATGTAATAAAAAAAGTCAATCAAAGAACTAGATTCCTATACCGGATCTCCTCTCTGGTAAACAAAAACACCCTGAAAACTCTGGCAGGAGCACTCATTCAAGGGTACTATGACTATGCTTGCACGTCATGGTACCATAGCACCTCCAAGGCGCTAAAAATAAAACTTCAAACATCGCAAAATAAACTGGTCACCTGGTGTGTGTGAGAGTCAGTCAGCTGATTGCTGGGAAAATGGTTGGTTGAAGGATAACATTAAGTCTAATAATGATGTACCGTGCATGTTCACATCATGTATACTTTGCATTACTTAATACCATTTTTCAAATATTTTATATATATATATTTTTAACATTTTGGACAAAATAGCCAATTGTACATCGAGATGTCCCTAGTGCCCACCCATCCGATTTGAACATGCTGATGTACAATGTGATGTAGTAGCCTAATGCAGGTGTAAGACCATTGTGTTTGTATTGTGTTTTAGGTATGCATAGTTTTCTATGCATTTTGAGGGTTTTGGGGGGTTTGACCCCCAAAAACATTTTCGAACCCAAGGGGCTGGCTCCCCCAAAAGAATTAAATAACATAACCCTAACCCTAAAACCGAAATAAAGTAACAAAAAAAGTAACTAAATCTGCCAGAAACCCGAACATCTACATGTGTCCCGTTTCTCCATTTCTGGAAGTTGGCAACCCTAGTACTAGTACAGTTCAAGTACAGATTATTTCAGTTCATCGAAATGCTGCACCTTAATGTTTATTGTAGGGATGCACGATATTAGTTTTTTAAAACCGATACCGATAACTTCCTGCTTCTCCAGACCGATACCGATAACCGATAATAATATAATATATATATTAAAAGTACCTGTAGTTTTTGCACACCTGGTGGTAAAAAAAAGACTAGTAGTGAGAAAATGACATGAGCATTACTACTATGAACAAAACTAACCCTGGGGTCGTCTCTGGCAAACTTCTTGCCTTTTTCAAAAGCCTCGTCGATAGGTAAAAGCCCCGGTGCCTTTGCAGCTGGCTTTGGATTCGCCGCTAGTTTAGCAGCGCAGGCGTCTTCGTACGCTTTTAACACACCATCGTAGCGATGGCGATGTTTCAGGTGACTAATCAGGTTGGAAGTATTATAGCTCGTTGCCTTTTTCCCTCCTCGTGGAACTTCTGCATTGCATTTGTTAATACAAATAGCAAGAGAACTATCTAACTCTGAAGCTTTGAAATAGTCCCATACTACCGACGACATGTTTGTTACTGTCCTGGCTTCACGGCCGCACACCATTTACGTCACAGCCAGGCATGAGTTAGGGAGCACTGGATTTGTGAAAAACTCCCCTCTTCCTAAACCACTAATACCACAGTACTGGCAAAATGGGAGGAGCCGAGGGTAAAACAAGCGCCCCTCATCCCAATCCACCCACACCGCAGTATTTTTTCTTTTTTTTACCCAAAAAAGCTATTGTATATTATCGGGGCTATTAATACTTTTATCGGGTTTATCGGGATGACGTCATCATTCCTAATATCTGACCGATAATTATCGGCCCGATAATTATCGTGCACCACTAGTTTATTGTATTACATTATGTATTTGAGTGAATTCACAGTTTAATAATAATTAAAAACCCAAAACAAATATTTTATGTTTTGTGATAATCTTTTCTGCTGTACCAAAAACGTACCGAACCGTGACCTAAAAACCGAGGTACGTACCGAACCAAAATGTTTGTGAGCCGTTACACCCCTAGTAGTATGGCGCACTTTGAGTACCTTGATGGTGCATTCATAATAGTCAAAAAGAATGTTGAATGCTGTATACTAGCAATAAACAATCCCTGTCTTGGCTACGTAAAATAAGCGTAAGATTGCACGATCACTTGCGATAACAACATTGGTTGCTCTGGTGAACACAATACAATGTTGAGGAATGGATGTACAAGAGGGACAGATTTCATAAACTCTGACACAACTCTCGCAGTATCATAATCCGAGTCTCTTTTATCCAGTCGTATGCTTTTTAACACACTTTCTCATAAACAGTCCTGAACTTTTGCACACAAAAGCTGCTCTTATCGCCCGGCTTCAGGGGTCAACCTCACTGATGCACCTGATGAAAGCATTTCTGAAAACCTTGTGAAAAAGATGAAAAAAACACCAAACACCTATTGATGTATTGTTGGAGAGTCTTCATACCTTTGACCATGTAGTATATACTGTAACAGACTATCTCTGATTATATTTCTTTATGTTTCTCTCGCTACATTTGCTTTAATACATTTCTTTCTTTGCGTTGTTCTTACATTTTTGAATCGATGTCCAGTCCTTGAGTTCCCTCTGTACTCCTTGACTTGTCTTCTGTACTTTTTATTAATTTGTGGTCTCCCAGACTGACTTGACTAGACTTGATATCTGCTGAAGGTTTGGTTAAAAGCCAATGCTGTTTTGGCTCAATTTACAGCTTGAGTGCCCTCAAGGTCCGACGCTCTCAATGCTTTGAGAGCAGGAGGTTTATGGTTACACCTGGCTGATGGAAGCGTCTTTTCAGAGGCTCATAGAAATAGCCTTGCACTCATTCTTTTTTACTGTCCTTTTCCTCTCTTAGAGCTCAAAACCTTACACAAATGAATTTGAGAAACTTTGATTTTCTGTCCTGTGTGTTTCCTGGGCAAAAAGCTTTCAAAAACATTTAGATTTTCCTGGCCTTGCAGAATGCATAATGGTTCATTTATTTTTCAAGTGGATTAACATAATTGGCTTAAGAACAGGTGCAACCTCTAATTGAGATAATGTTGGCTTACACTGGTCTTTTTCAGATGTTGGTGTGTTCTCACAGGTCGGAAAGAGTTTCGGACACAAAAAAGACCTGAAATCTGTATTATACACGTTGAATCAAGTGATTTTCAGTCTGTACTTTTACTGTACCTCTCTCATCTTTACCTTACCAAATGTGCTGCTAATTTAGATACTAGAGTATGAGAGTGTTTTATATCCAAGCTCTCTTCTCACAAGGTGAAAATGAGGAGATAGACTTTAAGGTGTTATAACCAGAGATGAAGGTGGATAAAAACGTATGCCTGTGTTTTTGATTTCTGCTCTGAGAGGACTCATTGCCTGTTCACAGTGCTTAGAGGTAGTCATTCCAATTAATTAGCCAGAGGAACGGTAAGAAAATGTCCATGTAATTAGCTAATTTAGCCTAATGGGCTAATCCCTATAACTCTACTTAAGGCAGTTGTATTCTTTATCAGCATACTGCTGTGATAGGCTCGTCATCAGAGAATACATCATTACATGGAAGTAATCACCCTTTCATCACAGTTGTGTGACTTCATGTGTTTAAAGCTAATTTCTTATTTTCTGAAATGTATTACTTGGGTCTTAATTTGTACTTTCAGATCTAACTTATTAGCTGAGATTCGAGACAAAGATTAACTCAAAGTGGAAAGTAATCACTTCACTTTCAAATTATTTTCTAAAAGTAAGCCTTTTCATATCCGGTGCTTTACAGATTGCTTCTTCAGACCAACCACAGACATTGGCTTTTATCAATCATTACACATAATGACATTAATTGGAAAAAAAACACAGATCAAACAAAGGTCTTGAATAATAAAATACATTTGTTTAATATGATACTTTCTTTCTTTTTTCACATTAATACTATACACATTTCAAGCATTTTTTAGTATGGCTTTCCACTTTTGCTGCAAAGTAAATATCTTTGATTTTTGTGTTGTGCTTGTGTTGGTTAAACAATTAAATCTATTAATTTTATGACATCATCTTGGGCCTTATGAAATTGTTGTTTTTTCACAATTGTCTGACAAAGAGTGGAATCAATAATGCAAATTATTGTTTATTTTAGCACAACTCCAAAGTGCGGCCAACTTGGCTCTTACGATAAATCAGAAGAAATGTCCTTGTGAATTTTCATTGGACCTTTAAACAAATCAGGCAGGTTATTGGAGAGGATTACAGTTGTATAAAAGCATACATTAATATACACAAGTCGATTTTCTCAGTCGATTTTCTTCCTTGCACTATTTTGATATTCTCGCTGCTGCTCAGCAAACAGTACTTTATGCTGAAGTGTGCCGAGAGCATTACAGCAAATTATGTTTATTTCTTTAAATAACACATTGATTCTCAGCTCTTCCTGCTTTTTCCTCACAGTGTGAGCAGTGATTATATCAAGTGGAGATAGAGAGGTTTGCCTGCGATGCTGATATCGAGTACACTTTGCACCTTCATGCATTATTCTCGACACGCTAAGTTACAAAAGGTTCACTTTGTATGAAACCTTAAGGCGCTGGGTGTTTTTCTTTTTAAACCTCGACAGTCTAAGCAGATTAATAGGACTCCATTTTGAGGAAACAGGGCATAAAGAAATACCGTGTTATTGATAATCAGTCAGATAAGCCCTGGTCAGCTGACTGTTTAGCGGGGATCCGCGCTCAGTCGCACACACCTTGTTTATGCAGGAGAAAAGTGTTATGTCCCTGAGCTTATAGGCCTTATGAGGGAGACAGATGGAGATTGAAAGGCCCCGTTTCTCCCGCTCCCCCGTGGGGCGGCGGAGGGTGGTGGTGGGGAGGGCTTTAAATATATCTTGGTGAGATCTCTGGTGGCTGGATGCACTGTGTGCATTAGCAGGAGCGTGGGCTGCTTTTGTGTTTCCAATTAAACGTCTAAAACAATGGATGATAGCTGTGGGCAATTGTTACTGCGTACAATACAAGTGCGGGCGTAATGTGTGAGCCTGTGTGTTGTTACAGTAAGAAGCTCGGCGGGTTATTATTCATGATATTCAGCTCCCTCATAATCCACACATTCAAGCTCAGAAACAGATTTCTGGATCCAAACGGGCGACTGTCCAAGGCATGTGAAGTATTACGGCAAGGCAGAAAATGTAGAAAAGATACCGGCTCAGGACGACAGAAACTGAGACCCTCTGTTAGGTGGAGAGTGGAAATAAAAGGGAAAAGAGAGGGGTCAAGCTGAGGTATAGAGAGCTGTGTGAGTGTGAGCGTCGTGCCGAGCAGGAGGATGGTCTCCAGCAGCTCCATTGATTTTCCCTCTGTCTCCTCCACCGGCCTCCGAAGCTCTCAGCGTCCCCCCGCAGTCTCTCAGAGAATGGGCTTTAACAAAGACCTGAGCAGACACCCACCGGCCATGACCGCTCTCACTACTCTGCAGCCTCCATGCCAGACCTCTGCCGTCAAGCTAAAAGCTCCCCCCACCCTCCGATGACATTTGACTCGACACAAATTACTGAGGGCACCTCCATCCATCCTTTATTTCGTCTTTTTTCTCGGTGTGTTTCTTTTTTTGTGAAGATTTTGTGCCCATGAGCTCCAGTGTGTGTTTAAACCTGGGCCTGTTAGTGGGCAGCTGATATGACACGCCAACAAAAAAAATCTGCATGAAACTGCAAGTTTTTAGCATATTCATGAACTTATCTTTGCAGGGTGGAAGAATTTAGACTAAAACTCTTCACTGAAACCTCAGACCAATCAAGCTCTCCTACTCCAATTACTGCTTCGAGGAGGACAACTAGAATAACACAAAATGCTTATTAATTATATATGATTCATAGAGGAAACAACAGTCCTTGTGTTCTCAGTTAAGATCTGCACTCTGGCTATTGAGGTAGGACTAGAGTATTTTCCTAAGAGCGTTTTTTAAATTTGTGATCGCTGTGTTGTTGATGGTGACACTTATTCTGTATTTCTTTGCCCCTGTGACACAAGGAGTCATGTATTTTTTTGAAATACTGCTTTATTCTTATTGAGAGTACTCGGTGGCTTTGCTTAATGTAGCACATTTCTGTAATGTAAATGTATTTTAGAACCTTTTGGGGACTCAACAACAGTATGTCATAGTTGACCTGACATGACATCATAAAACAGGTGACCTATAGGAAGATATCCTACATATATAATTATCGTTTATTTTAGTTACTGACCGTGATTAAAGGTTTTTGCTGTGATACGGAAAGCGATGGGAAATAAATATATTTTTGGTGGTTAATCCTCAGCCTGGTTTTTGTATGTGGAATTGTACAAGAACAAGGTGAACACAATACAAATAAAATCGCAACGAGTGTGGGAGGCTGACACAAAAAATGCCCAGTACACAAATTGAAAAATTAAGAAATGCATTAAAACATCCCCCTAAAATACTGATATACCAAAATAACATTTAGCTTGTGTATGATTCCCAAACCATATGTTGAATTAGGTAAAAGACTCATGCATATTAGTCACAATCTACAAAAGCCTGTTACACGATAATTAGCTAAATAAATAATAAATTGTAATAATTAAAAAGTACCCTTTCAGCTTTTGTCTCACAGGTGACCCACCTCCTGTTTATTCAATAAAGAAACCATGTCTCCATTTAAAAAAAGCATGTTGGATGTTTTGTATGAATCAACAGCAATTAGCCCGCACCACGCCTTGAGTAAGCCATCTGCTGAGCGAGCATTAGCTACTAACAGGTGGGGCCCCGTCGCCACAGTGATCACAATGTCCCAACACCATGGCATCGGTGAAATGATTAATAGGAGTCCCTGAATATCAGGCCGTGTAGGGACGTTGCATGTCTTCGCCGCTGCACGTATCACAAAGACATATTTTCTACGCACACACTCTTAAGAGCACATTTGTTAATTAGCGATTTTAACTGAAGTCATAGTGCACGCTAATTGCTGGTAATAATGATATTCGATTAGGGAATCAATTGGTTGTGGTGCCTTGCCTGCTTTGATGGATGCAGCCTCGGGCACTGGCTGTGAAAAGCTTCAGTGTTTCCCATATACCAATAGCGGCGGCGCTGCTTTGGGGCGCCAGCCAGGTACCTAAAAAAAAATGTATATAATAATAAGTGGAGACCCTTTTTCGTTTTTGATTGTTTATTATGTGGATTTGTAGTATTTGTGTTACTGTATGTCCAATAAAGGTGTATTTTTGCTAAATCTTGAGACATTGCCACTGTATGTACTGGCAGGGCCGATTTTTGACATAGACGCTGTAAGTGATGAAAGTGGGGGATGTTGGGCTTATCAGGCGCCCGCAGCTCACAGCCAAAGTGCGAGCGTGGGAGCGAGAGAGCGCACCGGTACCGGCGCTGTTGTTATTAGAATCTGGTGCTAGCTGCGCTAATGAATATAAGAAGTAGATGTTTCTACAACCAGGGTGGAGGAGAGCTCTCCTGTCAGACTGAGAGGCTCAGTGAGGTAAAGGACTCTGAGTGTTTAGATAGTTAATTTTAGTCTAAGTTATCTCAGTGGGTCTCAAACAAATATGTGTTTACAAATTATGTAAACACATATTTCCAAGGCACTCCTAATTATTAGGGTAAATAAAAACAGGTTTGAAATCATTCCAATGTATACTAGGACAGTAAACCAAAAGTAATGTTTAAAGTTGGTGAGATACAAAAATATGCATAAATTAATAAATGTTAAGGTAAAATAAGATATAAATGAACAACACAAATAAAATAAGTTACATGTATTTGTTATTGGCTATGGTAGGTTATTGGTTATGTTCACATACTTATTTGATTATTAAAATGTAAACCGATCTTTTTCATATGGGTGTTTTAGAGTTGTACTCCCTAGATCAGGTCTCTAGTAATTGTGTGCTCAAAGTGCACCAGATTGAAGCATTTTACTTTAAAATGTTCATAAAAATCTTCCCTATGCTGCTTTCCTCACTAGTAGAGAGCAACTTGTGAAGGTTAACAAAACCCTGTCATCTGCCATCACAACCAATGTAGGTGCCCCCCAGGGCTGCGTGAGTTCAGCTGTGCTCTTTACTCTATACACTGATGATTGTCGTACCAACACACCAAATCAAGTCATCATTAAGTACTCTGATGATACTGCAATAATATCTCTGCTCAGTGTAACACAGACGACCCTGAGCTGCACCAACAGGCTGTAAATCAGGTGGTCGAGTGGACTGATAGCAATGCTCTTGAGATCAACACCAAGAAAACTGAGGAAATCATTTTTGGCTCACCATCTGACTCCCATAAAGTCCCCATTGTCATCCATACAGATGAAATCAAGCAGGGAGTTTCATACAAATACTTGGGTGTAATGATTGACCATCTGCTGTCACGGAAGGATCACATTGAATATCTGTGCAAAAGGACAAAGCAAAGAATTTATTTTCTCCGCCATCTTAGGTCTTTTGGGGCGAGCAGAGAAATTATTCTGTTGTTCTGTTGTACATCTGTGATCATGTGTGTCTATTCTGCAGTACTGCAATACTACCTGGTACAAATGTTTGTCAGCAGCTTTAAAATCAAAACTGCTCCACCTGTTAAAAATCTGCTCAAAGATTGTTGGTCAACCCTGTCAGAGACTCTATGACTCAGCCTATCATAACAACCTAGTGAGGCTGTCCAACCACATCATCTCTGACCCAAACCATGTTCTGAACAGTGAATATGAACTGCTACCATCTAATCGGAGATACAGGGTCCCACGATTCAATAAAGTCAGACTGAAGCACTCCTTTGTGCATCAGTCAATCCTCACAGTAAACACAGAGCTAAATCCCAGATCAAATGCCCGCTGAAGGCTCTTTGAGCATGTTTTCTCTCACTGATTGTGCTGTTATGTTAAATGTTTGTTGTTTGTGTTCCATGTATTGTGTCTGGATACTTGTCTGTTGATGTTGGACATGGAGCTGCTGTGACGCAAGTCACATTTCAGAATTGATCTGACAAATAAAGTATTATCGTATCGTATTCCCGGTGGGGCATACCCCCGGACCCCCCTAGAGGATGTGACGTCCACCCCCCAATTAAAACATTTTCATACAATACTGAATACATTTGAAGCCATTTTGACATATATGACCTATGTCAATAAGTTTCTGTTTTTGTAGTGTATTTGTCTTTTGTAGATATTTTTCATTTATTCTTTATATATAAAATCTCGCCTAAAATCTCGCCTAGGGCAGCAAATTGGCTAGAACCGGCCCTGGTACTAGGCCTCAAGAGCCTTTATTGTAATGGCAGACACATAGAAACAAATTGGCGGGGCGCACTTCGCACGCGCACACACTAAAACATTCCACGATTCTGTGCTCACATTATGTTGGGCCCACGTGCCTTAGCACCGCTGCTATGACTCCATCCTAGGGGAAACACTGAGCTTACACAGTGACGGAAAGCATGAAGAAAAATAAAAGGACTGAACAAAGAACAAATAATTAAAAGAAAAAGCTCTGCAGGGAAACAATGAGTAACACTGGTAAGAGTTCAGGTAGGACTCAAATATAGACTCGCCAACACTTGGCTCTCAGACGGAAAGCTTTTTGAAAGCTTTCCAGATCCTCAGAAAACTTCTCATCTCTGCCACCTGTGTGTGTGTGTGTGTGTGTGTGTGTGTGTGTGTGTGTGTGTGTGTGTGTGTGTGTGTGTGTGTGTGTGTGTGTGTGTGTGTGTGTGTGTGTGTGTGTGTGTGTGTGTGTGTGTGTGTGTGTGTGTGTGTGTGTGTGTGTGTGTGTGTGTGGTGTGTGTGTGTGTGTGTGTGTGTGTGTGTGGTGTGTGTGTGTGTGTGTGTGTGTGTGTGTGTGTGTGTGTGTGTGTGTGTGTGTGTGTGTGTGTGTGTGTGTGTGTGTGTGGTCGGTCAGTCAGAGAAGCCAGCAGCAACGATCAGACCGCATCGATTCCCAATGTGAAGTCCAAACAGCGTACAAGAGTGTGCTTGTTGTCCACATCTGTGTGTACAAGTGTGTGCTCGTGAGTGTGCTCATAATCTTCCCTCAGAAGTTCAATGATCCACCATGCCTCATGTTGCAAAAGTTTCTTGGAAGGAATTCAGCTAAGAGCAAAGGCTCTCTCGGGTTTTTTTAACCATGAGGGCATTTTCATGGTGCAAAAAACAACATGGAGCAAACATTTCTAATGTGTTCACAGGCAGAAAGAGCTGTTGTCATGGAGGCGAAGTTGATTGCAAAGAAAAACAGTTAAAGAATGAAGGGATTATCTGATATTTCAAGGTGAAGAAATTACTTTAGTATTCGTGCCAGAAAGTGACATGGAAAAAATAAAGTAGAGACTGACACGTTTGACAGCTCTCAGCAAATGTGATGCTTCTAAGCTCTGTTTATTTGATCCTTTCACTCACTTCTAAGAAGCAGTTTTAGATTTTTTTTCTCTTAAATGTATTTGCTGTTCTCATTATCAGGCATGTCTTTTCTCTGAGATTCTGAAATTACACTTCATTGTTCTTGCAATTATAAACAGGCCTTGGAGGCTGTTTTAACGACATAAAATCAGTCTTAAGTCAAAAATCGATTTCAACTTAATCCAGCTAATTTCTGACTGTAGAAGTGAATGTTTAGTTTGTCTCCAGGTCCCGGGGGTCTCCCTGGGGCCATCTCACACACTCAGCACACACTAATCCACCTGACAGCTTGACAGCACGCCGTTATTTATAGAGCCGAACACCAGCTATGCATGTTTTAGCGAGATGTACTGCGGAGGTAAAAAGGGCGGCAGCGTTGACGGCATGAATGTGTGGCGGAGTTTGACCCGCCTCACAGGAAGCTGACCCTCTCCTGCCTGTTTATCATCGCGCCGCTGAGATACAATTCGCTTTATGTCTAATTACATAACCTCCGCCTCCTGCTGTCACACACGAGGTCAGAGTGTGTGTTTGTGTCCTTTCTACGCTCAAGCAAATAATATAACCGCTTTTGAATTTACATTTCCATACACCACCTGTAGCACTGTACTTCACTATTGTAATTGAATCAGCCGGCAGAAAACGTAAAGCCAGACTGAGGCCAAGAGACTCATCAGAGAGCGCTAATAACTGCCTCCTCCTCTCTGCGCGATAAGAGCATTTTGTTTTGTTCGGCAGACACAGAGAGACGGCGAGGGAGAGGAGCACTGATGTGTTTGGTTTGAGTCAAGGCCAGCCGGCTCTGCAAACAAAGTGCTGTTCTGTTTCCCTCCCTGCGTCTCTTTTTCCTCCTGCTTTGCTGATTAGGGTTCATTTAGATTAATATGATGGAGCTACAACTTTTCTTTAGGGGTTTTTTTTACTCTTAGACTACCGGTTCACAACCTGTTTGCGTTGCGACCCCTCAAAGCAGGGGTGTCCAAACTTTTTTCACCGTGGGCCACATACAGACAAATATTCAAAGGGCTGGGCCACTCGCTAGAGGTGAGGTTTATTGCCTCACAAGGGAAGTTATAAGTTAGCAAAATCAATCAAATGTAAGTAAATTATGCTTGATACAAAAGCCTACATCACAGCTTTCCATAGGGTTTCATGTATTTTGTTAGCAGCTCATTCCTTAAAACAGAAGCCTTATTGCTTATCATAAGAGGTAATGGGAAGGGCATATTTCAAGGTTATGTAAATAAGTCAGTGTTTGCACAGATCTGAAATATACTTGTGGTGGTAAGGGTTTGAGGTGACGTGCCTTTGTGACGTGCAACAACATTAACATTAACCTTTCTGTTGGTCGCTTGTTAGCAGACCCTTCACGCGATGGCAGAGCGAACAGGTACAGGCAGGGCCCATAATGATAGCCCTATAGTAGGGCTGAACGATATACCGTGTCATGGCGATAACCGTGGTATGCGCATGCGCGGTATTCACACCGCAGGGACGTGCGGTTTTATTCATTTAAAAAAAAAATGCTAACGCACTATAGCACAGAATTCAAAATAAAGATACCCTTATTACTTATCGCAACTGCACATACAATATATCCGATTAAAGCTGAGACTCCACAGATTATTTAAGTATAGTATCTAAGCGATCCGATCTCGCAACAGGGGAAGCAAACACAGACATCACAACACGTACCTTTTACGGAGCTTTTACGGGAGATCGTCTCACCGTAGCTGTCAATCTGATCAAAAGACGTGTTCAATGGCATTAAAACGAGTAAGAAAAAACGCGGCTGAATCGGTTGATCCATAGGTTGATAATGTATCTGTGGCTTTGAAGCAATTGTTATAATCCATAATTCCATTTTTATGTATGTTTTACAGTTAGCTGCTAATGGTAGCCACCAGAGTGTATGCAGCTTCTGGTTTTGGCTACGCGTCACTCTCACTCCTTATTTGGTCATGTGTGTGTGTTAGACTGCGCTGGACTGCCGCATAGCCAAGACCGGAAGCAGCAGCCACTCTGGTGCATACCATACATACAAAATGGAATTATGGATTATAAATTAAATAATTTTTTTATACAGAGACGTTAAAAACCTATGGATTAACCGATTCAGCCGCGTTTTTTCTTTCTCGTTTTAATGCCATTGAACACGTCTTTTGATCAGATTGACAGCTACGGTGAGACATCTCCCCTCGAAGCTACGTAAAGGTACGTGTTGTGATGTCTGTGTTTGCTTCCCCTGTTCGAGTTCAGATCACTCAGTGATGATACTATATACCTAAATAATCTGTGGAACCTCAGCTTTAATCGGATATCTTGTATGTGCAGCTACGATAAGTAATAATAAGGGTACTTTTATCTTGAGTTCTGTGCCAAAGTGCGTTAGCATTTTTCGCTCAGGGGTCATTTAGATGCTTCTTATGAGACTTGTGTTTTGTTTTGGTAAAAATGGTTTGTATCGTCAGTTAGCTGAGATTATTTCCGTTAATCTGGTATAACACATTAATAGGTTCTTAAATATTACGATCCCCTGAGACACTGTCGTGAAAAAAAAAAGTAAAGTACCCGCCGGGACTTTGGGGTTTAACAGGTTAAAAAAACCGCAATATATACCGCAGGGGGGGGGGGGGGAATCGCGATGTCAGTTTTTTCAATACCGTGCAGCCCTACCCTATAGTTTAATCTACTACCCACAAATAAACATATGGACATGGGTTACTATTTTTTTAAAAATGGTAAATGTATTTAGGAACCTATCCATGTGATTTTAATGTGATTCAAATCCTCTAGGGGGGTCTGGGGGCATGCTCCCCCGGTAAGATTATTTTTTAAATGTTGGAGTTAAATGCATTGGGATATATATTTTTTAAATCCTCTGGAGCAGAGGACAGAGCTGTGGATTATTGGTATTGATCAATGCATCAGTGTTTCTTAGGGTCAAAAACACTAAACTCACAACTTAAAATGAAAGGGTTTATTTAATAAAAGAGCACATGTTCAATGTGAATAGTGACAGTAGATATAGATTAGTTGCAATTTGGTGCTATATATATTTATATATATATATATATATATAAATAAATAAAAATTAATAAAAAATTAATTATAATTTTTTTTGTTTTAAACACCTTGAATTTCAGGGGGGGCGCGGGGCTCCGTTGGCAGGGCGCAGCGCCCCTCCAAGACAATGGTAGGGGAAACACTGCATTTCAATAATCATAAAATCATGGCCATAACCAATAACATACCATATCCAATATGAAAAAACACTGAAACTTGTTTATTTATTTATTTTTTGGTGAGTGTGTCCGGGCTCCTGAATCAGCGGAATATGCTTGGGCGGCCGTTAATATACCTGGGCGGCCTGCCCAAGTAAAGTCTATGTGTGGGAAACCCTGTAAGTTATTGGGCTTTTTTCTTATCAACTTAGATTTCTTTAGAACATTCTACTTGAATTGCCTGAAAGTGGGCCTATTAACACATGAACACTACTGTGTAATATATGTTTACAGATATATTTAAGAAGTACAAGACAAGCTCAAGTTTCATTTGTGGGCTGCATTCCATTATACTTTTTTAATTTGCTGAGGGCCGATTCAAAATGGGCCACATTTGGCCCCTGGGCCGTAGTTTGGACACCCCTACCTTAAAGGGATATTTGTCATAGTGGGGTTTTATGAGGTTGAGTACATGGCGGTTAGAATGCCCCCGGTTATCAACATAGACCAGCATGGAAGCTGAGCGATACACTGCTATGATGGGGGCAATTAGCAAAATATGTTTTTCCGACCTTAAAAAGGCCCATCTGAAGAAATCTATTTCATTTGAAGTGTTTGCTATATTTAGAATATTTTGATTGCTTTAGCTTGCTTTCAAAGAGCTCTTTCTGATGGATACTGAAGCTTATATCTATGCTCTCTTCAAAGTTACCATACCCTTTGTAAGTAATCTTACCATACAGGACAGGAGATTTGCTGTTCTACCGCTGCCTAAATCAGATGGTTTGTGTAGGTTATTGTGTGTCTTTGGTGTTTTGTAAAAGGTTTTTTCAGATTTACCAAAGTCACACAATAGCACAAACACAACAAGTTTCACTAAACAATCTACGAACATTGAAGAAAGCATAGATAACGTTTTTAACTTGCGTCCAGAATGCCATCTTTTGTATCTTTGCTTATTCTGTCTAAATTACATATAGATGTGTTATACTTTAGGGCAGTGGTCACCAACCTTTCTAAGCCCAAGATCCCCGACCTCGGCCTTGGTGAAAGACGAGATCTGCCTATTGAAGAATTGAGTGAAAAAGACAGCCCAGACCGTACTTCAAATTTGAGGCCTTTTATGTATATATATACATTATTATTCATTGGGATAAACCCCTTGAGATGCACCATCTCGTTTTCAAGGGGGTCCCGACAATAGCAACAACTTACAGACATACATAAACAAAAAGACAAAATGCAAAACATGACACACAAGACAAACCACATACAGTCTGTTAAGTACAATTCAAGCAATGCACACAATTATTACAATTTTAGACAGTCGAGCAAATCAGTTTAATCAATATCAGTTAATAACAAGTACAGACCAGTTGAAAGTGAGATAACAATGCATGTTTAAACATACCCAATGATGCAAGAGATCTAATAGCAGCAGGTAAAGTATTCCAGTCTGTTGGGGCTTTGAAAATGAACGCTCTTCTGCCCATACATTTTTTTGCAGAGGGGACAGAGAAATAAATCTGAACAGAATGTCTAACTTGATGATTTGGTGAGTAGGGTACAAAATATTGCTTTAAATAAGGGGGATAGTTAAGATAAATGCATTTAAATATCAGCTGAAGCCAATGCATGTGTCTTCTTACATTTAAAGAAGGCCATTTAAGTTGGTTATACATTGTGCAGTGATGTGTACGAAAAGGACAACCAAGAACACATCTGCATAGTCTATTGTAGGTTGAGTGGAGCAAGATCTGATTTATGTGCATTTTGGTAGACAACATCACAATAGTCCATAATCGGAAGAATAAGTTGAGAAGCAATTCTCTTTCGGACACTGAGCGTAAAACAATTGCGAGAGCGGTGTAAAACACCGATTCCGTAATTGACTTTTTGTATTACATGCTTTATATGTAGTTTAAATAAAAGTTCAGAGTCTAGCCATACACCAAGATATTTAAAGCTATCAACGTTATGCAGAGAAGTGCCATCCTTACATGTTTGAGCTTCTGCCTGTATTGTTATTGTAGGCCAATTGCATCTGAATTACATCAAATCATTTGGTGCAACTTCCAATTTTATTAAACCAAGAACACAACATACTGTAACTAACATGTCAAAAAGGATAAATATATATATTTACATCATACCTATCATTTTAAGTTTCATTAATTCCTTAATTACAATCCTAAATATAAATGTATGTAGCTTATTTTCCATTTGTTTGAGTGAATGAGTATATTATTAAAAAAATAACATCTTGCAGTGAGATAAGTGAGATTGCAGATAGCATAAAGTGCCATTTTAACTGTGAGGTTTATCCACTGAAGCTTCATGCAAGTGCAACATTAACATTAAAACTAGTTATTTTCACACAATTCTGACAAATTCAAAATGTTAACAACATTCTTTATCTGTGCACAGACCATTGGTGCGTTCACACAGGACGCGATGCGATTTTTGGGGGCAGCGCGATTATATGTAAAGTCAATGCAAAGACACGGACAGACGCGGTTGAGGATCTCAGCCTGCCGTCACTGACGTTGAATCAGAAAACCAAAACATCAGCCGTTAGCTGTTAGCATACAGAGCTCACAGCTCCTCATATCTGTTATAACAAAAGTTAAACATGTACAAACCACAGACTGTCTGTGTCATGGCGAATACAGTCGCTGCTTCATGTATGTCTGTATGACGTTGTTGTGAGAGAGGACAGAGCAGCTATAACGTTAGCTTAGCCTGATCGATCCGATCTCCATTCAGAAAACACGCATTTTAAAAGGTTTTTCGCCTGCCGTCTTGTCTGCACACATGTAAAAGCATTAATTCATGTTTTTTACTAACCGGTATCATTATGTAGTTATTCCGGCATCATTTTGAAACGTGTATTACAATTAAATCACAGTAAACTATGTTCATTTTGTTGTAGTATCTACCATAAGTGCAGTGAGTTCCAAAATATGCAGCATCACTTTCAGTCAGTCTATTATTTCCGGGAGCAACAGGGAATGTCTCAAATATTCGTCAATCAAGTGGCACCTGCTAAAACCTGCTAATGGATGATTGGCTTACTATCTAAAAACTTTTTAAAAAAAACTATTTATTCTTTTACTTTTCTTTCTTTTGTTACTTTTTATTTTTTTAACGGTGCGCGATCTACCCGCACCACACTCGCGATCGACTAGTTGGTGACCACTGCTTTAGGAGGTCGCAATCCCATATTCTTAGTTTTCCTTGGTCATGGGAAATGCCTCCTAATCAATGAAGCAGAGGCAGTTTCTGGTGTGTCATCTTATTTCTAATTAAATACACTTAAGGGTCAAGAGATCAGAAGTTGTGTCTTAATTCCCTGAGTTGAGGTGTCGGACAGTTTCAAAGAGTCTTGCATCACCCTCCATTTCCAAACCTGCAAAATAAGTTAATGTAGCAAAGGCAAATTCATGACACGTTATGTCACGAATCAGATCTCCCCTAACACAAGCAGACGGGTACTAAAATAGGTGTGACTGTTGGCATTCAGCGTATCTCATGATCGCTCCAAACAGTTCCAAAATAGACTAGGAATTTGAGGTCAGGTTGCATGAACAGAAACCCTTAGGGATAAAATACTGTTATCTAAAAACATTCAAAGATAATATTCTCCCCATAGAGGTTTTATGATAAACAGGGCGAAGTCCCCAACCAGCTGAATATAAAGATTACTGCAAACTTCTTTGATTAAAACTGCAAACCTTTCTTCTTCGTGGCTGCATGGGCGTAATGTCTGTCGTATTTCTGGGTATTTTGTCCACCCTCTGTAGTTGTTTACAACGCTTGTTTTTCATTTATGTTGCCATATCAAAGCATTGCAGATCTCAATTTATTTACCAGCAGCTTCTCTTAGCTCACATTTCACGGGCCTCCCACTGCTTATCCAACCAAATGAACCCTGCATCATTCATCCTCAGCATGTGGTGGCTATGAATTGTAGAAATGCATTCAGCAACATGATTAATAACAGCTGCTCTGCAAATGGGGAACAAAATGCAAAATTGGTAGCGGGATTGTAAATTGAAAGGAAACAGCTCAATCAAGTCAGTGACCTACTGAGTTTCAACTGAGCCAAGGAACATGTCTCTCTCTATGTTGCGTATGCTGCTTTAATGGGCTATTTGATCAATACTAATGTGGATTCATTACAAGGGCAAAGATTTCTGATCAAATTTTTTTTTTGTGATCATTGAGGCTTAGTATACTGAACTAGTCCAGGCATCGGTTGACATTTTCCATGCTGTTTGTGCTTTAAGGTGTGGTTTTAGAATAATATGAGTTAAATAAAAACCATTAACGATAATGGAGATCAAATATAGTGTTATTAGTTTGATTTCGTAAAACGAATTGGTATTTTTCTACAAACCTGAAGTCTTTTCTTTTTTTAGAACAAATGTGAAAGTATAGCAAGAAACAATGATAGATAGGGGCAATGTTTTCAACATATGTGATTTTACAACATCATTCACAAAAAGAACCCACCAACATCTATACAACAATACCACCAAGATGTATTTGTATCACTTTCAATTTCACAATAGGGTTAAGCTTCTCTATGTATAAATATTCCGTCAGTTTTTCTATATGCTCCATATAACCCCATTTCCCCTCTTCTTGTCTTTGTGCAGATGTTCTGTAGCACTCGCCTACAGTACCTGCCACATGTCACTCGAGAGTTAATATGAGATGGCAGCCACAACCCAACACAACCCCAGTATATATACAGGAGCCTCCAGACAGACCTAATACACACATCCCCATCTTCTCCCTTCGTTTCCAATCCATCAGTAAACAAAACATAATGAAATGACAGGTCCTGCAGTGATCAAGGTTCAGCGCCATCTCCAAATAACCCCCTTCTCTTCGTACAAACATCACCACGGAGTTTCTGTCACCTCACTTTCTAGCTTTCCAGGAAACTAGACATCTGCACACTGTTCTCCTCTTGCTTCATCACTACTGCATTTATATCCTTAATATTATGATCTTTTATGATCTAAAAGGGTATCTCATAGTGTTAAAAGAGGCATACTAGGGCTGAACGATATACCGTGTCATGGTGATAACCGCGGTATGCGCATGCGCGGTATTCACACCGCAGGGACGTGCGGTTTTATTTTTTATTTTTTAAATGCTAACGCACTTTAGCACAGAATTCAAAATAAAGATACCCGTATTACTTATCGAAACTGCACATACAATATATCCGATTAAAGCTGAGACTCCACAGATTATTTAAGTATAGTATCTAAGCGATCCGATCTCGCAACAGGGGAAGCAAACACAGACATCACAACACGTACCTTTTACGGAGCTTTTACGGGAGATCGTCTCATCTAGGGCTGTGCGATTATGGCAAAAATCATAATCACGATTATTTGGGTCAATAATTGATATCACGATTATTTTGACGATTATTCATTGACCATTTATTGAACTTTAAAACAAATAATATGTTACCAATAAACAAGATCAACAAATATGTTGGAGCGCACTTCCAAAACCATACTAAACATATATTATTAATATGATAAATAAAAACAAATTAGACCAAAATAAATTAAATCAAATATGATGCAGTGCACTGTCACAACCTACTGAACACTCCTTAACATATAGCCAACATTTTGGTAAAACATATTCAACATATTCCACTCAGTTAAACGTTGAAGGCTGGCCAACCGTCATGGTCCAGAAGTAACAGGAAATAAATGTTGAACTACAATTTAAGACCAAATAAAAATGTTTTGGCCACCATGGCAAATGCTGGTAGGACTGCTCATGTCATCTCTTAAAGATTTTTTGCAAGAAACACCAGCCTGTTTACATGGTCTAGTTTCAGAGATGAGCGCAGGCAGGTGACGATATTGCCACCTGTACTGAAGACCCTCAGCCACGGCCCGACACATGGGGTGACGCCGGCCAATCGCAAAGCTTTGATGCGTTCAAGTGCATTATTCTGGCACAGGAAGATTATGTTACAGGACATAAAACAGAAAATTGTTGTTCAATTTTTAGACACATCTCGCGATCGACTGGTTGGGCACCCCTGGGCTAGACCATAGGTCTGTTGTGTAGTGCTGGGGGGAAAAGATTATTTTTAAAACCGATTAATCGGGCGATTATTTGATCGATTAGTCGACTAATCTAACGATTATTTTTCTGTTGTTCAATTCCTAAAAAACGTAATGTAAAACAAAAATTTTTCACGATACTGTGTCTCAGGGGATCTTAATATTTAAGAACCTATTAATGTGTTATACCAGATTAACGGAAATAATCTCAGCTAATTGACGATACAAACCATGTTTACCAAAACAAAACACAAGTCTCATAAGAAGCATCTAAATGACCCCTGAGCGAAAAATGCTAACGGACATTGGCACAGAACTCAAGATAAAAGTACCCTTATTACTTATCGTAGCTGCACATACAATATATCCGATTAAAGCTGAGACTCCACAGATTATGTAGGTATATAGTATCATCACTGAGTGATCCGGACTCGCGACAGGGGAAGCAAATACAGTCATCACAACACGTACCTTCACAGAGCTTCTAGGGAGATCGTCTCACCACCGTAATCTGATCAAAAGACGTGTTCAATGGCAATAAAATGAGAAAAAACGCGGCTGAATCGGTTAATCCATAGGTTCTTAACGTCTATGTATACAAAAATGATTAAATTTATAATCCATAATTCCATTTTATGTAAAAAATCGGAGAGCAAATGCTAGCTGCTAATGGTAGCCACCACAGCTAGCTGCTGCTTCTGCTAGGCTATGCAGCAGTCTCAGTGAGATATACATATATAAATATCTTTGCGTTTTGGACTAACTTTAAAATATTCCCATGCTTTTGAAGACCTAGGGCGAGATGTTTTCGTTTGGGGGCTTCGTGCGCAATCCTGTGAGGAGGAGGTGGTAGCCGTTTCAGTCTCCATTGTGTTTGAAGTGCGATTGCGAACTGCTTGTTGCTTTGGGTGACCCACGTGTGTGTAGCGACGCGTCGACGCGGAAATATGTCGTCGACGATATTTTGAAGTCGATGTCGACGCGTCGCTACAGCACTACTGTTGTGGTAGCAAAGTAGTCAGCTGAAGCCACATCTCTCTCAACTTCCCCACGGCATTTGTCATATAGTGCAGGCAGCGCAGACCTGCTGAAATAATACCAAGACGGCATCGCGTAACGCTTGTCCAACGTGTTGACAAGTTGCTTAAAGCCCTGGTTGCTAACAGTGCTAACTGGGCACATATCTTTAGCGATGTGAAATGTAATGGCACCTGTAATATATCTGTGTCTCTGCGAGCTCGTCGCGTAGGCCGTTGTTCTGTACAATGCGTCCTGAATCGATGACTGTGATGATGTGGTGGATGAAGTCGAGCGGGCATCTGCTTTTTGTTGTATTACTGCCCGGTCGTATTGCACTTTGTGGTTGTATTTCAGATGATTAAAGAGATTGGTTGTGTTAGCGTGTGGTGCCAACACAACCTGGTAACAAATCCTGCACTGTACTTTATTTTGCTCCACGTCGGACTCCTGAAAGCCAAAGTACTTGCAAATAGTGGAAATAGTTTGACCCTTCTTTTTAACGAGTTGCTGCTCTTGTTCTGACATCTTCGCTCGCGCTGAACCCTCACAACACATGTCACTCCCACGTGGCCGAGTGGGCTTTTAGGGAGGGGCGAAAGCGCACTCAGCAAAATAATCGTATTTTGTCAATTATGCTGTTTTCATAATCATCGCAAGCCATAATCGTAATCGCGATTACAATACGATTAATTGCACAGCCCTAGTTCTCATCGTAGCTGTCAATCTGATCAAAAGACGTGTTCAATGGCATTAAAACGAGAAAGAAAAAACGCGGCTGAATCGGTTGATCCATAGGTTGATAATGTATCTGTGGCTTTGAAGCAATTGTTTATAATCCATAATTCAATTTTTATGTAAAAATCGGATCACAAAAGTTAGCTGCTAATGGTAGCCACCTTGGTGGTATGCAGCTTCCGGTTTTGACTACGCGTCTTCACTCTCACTCCTTATTTGTTCATGTGTTGGTGTGTGTAGAACTTCCCCTGATATTTGACCTTTTTAGACAGATTTAGCACCAAAAAAACCCTCTTTTGGGGCCATTTGGGTGGATTTTCCATATCTCTGGCCCACCTTGCTGGATTTTGACATGTGACATCTCTTTCTGACCGTCAGAGCCAATGGAATCGAGGGGAAATCACACAGTCCTTATTTGGTAATGTGTGTGTGAGAGACTTCCGCATATCCAAGACCGGAAGCAGCAGCCACTATGGTGGCTACCATTAGCAGCTAACTTTTGCTCTGCGATATTTACATAAAAATGGAATTATGGATTATAAATTAAATCATTTTTGTATACAGAGACGTTAAAAACCTATGGATTAACCGATTCAGCCGCGTTTTTTCTTTCTCGTTTTAATGCCATTGAACACGTCTTTTGATCAGATTGACAGCTACGGTGAGACATCTCCCCTCGAAGCTACGTAAAGGTACGTGTTGTGATGTCTGTGTTTGCTTCCCCTGTTCGAGTTCAGATCACTCAGTGATGATACTATATACCTAAATAATCTGTGGAACCTCAGTTTTAATCGGATATCTTGTATGTGCAGCTACGATAAGTAATAATAAGGGTACTTTTATCTTGAGTTCTGTGCCAAAGTGCGTTAGCATTTTTCGCTCAGGGGTCATTTAGATGCTTCTTATGAGACTTGTGTTTTGTTTTGGTATAAAATGGTTTGTATCGTCAGTTAGCTGAGATTATTTCCGTTAATCTGGTATAACACATTAATAGGTTCTTAAATATTACGATCCCCTGAGACACTGTCGTGAAAAAAAAAGTAAAGTACCCGCCGGGACTTTGGGGTTTAACAGGTTAAAAAAAACGCAATATATACCGCAGGGGGGGGGGGGGGGGGACCGCAATGTCAGTTTTTTTCAATACCGTGCAGCCCTAAAGTCTACAAAAAGTAGACTTTCTTTTTTGTTGGATTATTACAAAATAATTATAGTCAGGGTGTATCCACTGGACAATCATATGGCAAATATATATATATTTTTAAGGAAACTATAGATATCTGCACATTCTTTCTCATATTGCTCTACCACTATCTTATTCATAGTCATTAATATCATTTTTAAGGATGTAAAAAGGTTATCTAATAGTTAGACTAAAGCAGGGGTACTCAAATACAATTGTTAAAGGTCCAAAAAAATGGTTTCAATAAGACAAAGGTCCGTTTTAACCTGCGTTTTACGCAGGTTAAACTTGCCCCGCTTCTTTTGGCCTCCTTCTCCATACTTTTTTCCTTGCAGAACCTGTCCCTGAGCGTCTTCCACCTCCTTTTGCACACTTCCTCTAATAAAATGAAATGAAATAATATTTTAATAAATAATAAAGTTAATTTCTTGAATTTACTAAATTATTCCTCCATTAATGAAAACCAAATCCCTTTATCACTGTCAATTGCATACAAGGTTTTACATGTCACACTTTATATAATGAACATTTATGAGATTAATGTCTATGGTGCTATTTTATGCTACATTCCATGCTGGCTAAATATACTGTCTATGCTTGCTAGCTGTCCATGTATTATATGTTATACTATATGTTATATATTATGCTTGTACTTATTATATTATAGTATATATATATAATTATATATTATTATTATATTATTATTATATTAACATATATATTATATATATGATATGTTATGCTACATTACTAGCTGTTAAAGTCAATGTTAAAACGAAGTAAACTGGATATAAACTCCCCAAACAGGTGAAAACCTACCAGTTTCACCAACTGTCTCTGCAACCTCCCTCCATGCCTGGTTCCTCCGGTTTAGGTCCCGGTAGGTGAACAGAGAGCAGTCGTAAAGGACCGGGACATTTCCTACAGCGATGATTAATTTATCCTCCATTTTATGACATAATGGAAAAGACCTGTGTATGCAGATACCGCAGCGGTATCTGCATACACGCGGTTTGATTGGCTAGCGCTTGTACTGGCGGGATTTGCATAAACGGGATTTGATTGGCTGATGCCAGCTTCGAAAGCATCGGGAGCATCAAAAGTTGAACATTGCTCAACTTTTGATGCTCACGATGCTTGCAAAGCCATGCTCCACTCCCCACAATGCAGTTCGGCGAAGATTAAAAATCTTCTACGGCACCCCATTCAAGTGAATGGGAGAAGCTTTGAAAGATTGTTTTCATGCCTGTGTGTGGACGGGCCATTACAGCTGAATGCGGCGATTACCATCTTGTTTAGCAAAACGCCTCACAAACGTATTAAGATCAACAGCTTTAGTGTGTTTTGATTCAATGCTGAGTACAGCCACACTTGACAGTCTCTTCTCTGTCATTGTAGACCGCAAATACCTCATTCCTTCAGTACTTGGGTCCGGATGCTTCTCGTTTTGTGCCGTCCCCTGTTCAAATGAAATCGCCGTCAATCATATTTCCAGGCTCGCGCCAGGGCCGGGGGACTGGGCGTCTTGTGCTGCATTCACTTGCACTCGGACATTAGAGACTTTCTCTCATAAATGTCCGATGAGCCACAACTTTTCTTTCAAAACAAAGCTGCCAACTGGGGTGGAAGCTGGGGTGGCAAGGCCTATTTTTAGGGTGGCAGTTGCCACCCCATGCCACCCCGGTAGGTGAAACTACAGGCTACTAGCTACAGTACAGATGCAACTAGATGCGCTGTTAACTCTCGCTCTGACTTTTTTTTTTTTTACTCTCGCTCTGACTCAGACAGGTTGAAAGAGACGACACACGCATTTTTCCCACCGGCATTCCGCGAAGACCCGCCCTACTGTGCCTCTGATTCGCAGACTGTTGGTGGGGGTAAAAAACGCTGACGGGATGCTGAATGTGATTGGACCAATGCGTTGACAGACACACAGACAGTGGAACAGTTGGACATGCAGAGCGCTGTTTGCAGTCTATGAACATAGCGGATCATTTTGACTCGTTGCGTTCACTGTTGCCAACTTGGCGATTTTGTCGTTAAATTTGGCGGCTTTCCAAACCCTCCGGCTACTTATTTGTGTCAAAAGCGACTAACGACTAATCTAACGATTTATAATGGTGTTATTAGGGACTTTTCTGGTGTTTGGAGACTCACGTATTGTTCTGCAGTTAACCAGCCGCAGGTGCTGCCGTGAGCCCCGCCTCCCTTCCATAGTACTCACAGGCGCTCAGACTGACAGTTGCCTGGCCGCAGCAGAGCTGCTGCTGCAGTCAGAGCAGAGAGGAGACAACCACACTCCACCGCGTCGAGACTGCAAATGAATTGCGCATGCGCCAACTGCCAAGCCGTCCTGGTTTAGAGCGGGATTTAAATGTAAAATGTAAATGTTTCTTCACTCACTTTCAAACTATAATAAATAACTGCCTTTGCTTTGCTTTGACTCACACAGCCTCAGTCACTCAATCACCTCGTCCACTGTGTGTGTGCCTCTCTGTGACAAGCTAAACATCTCTGACAAGCTAAACATCATGATGCTTTCCTGGAGAAGTCCAGAATTTGATCCTTGAAGGGTTGGGAAAGTTTGTTGTACTCCCCTCGACCATGCTCTCTCCTACAGCCGCCATTACATGATATGCAAATTAGGCGATGACGTCATTTAGCGACTTATAGCGACTTTCCGGACAGCCAATAGCTACTTTCCTTACTATGGAGTTGGCAACACTGTTGCGTTGTGGCGATGTCTCGCAGATAACACAGATAACACAGACAGTGGCGTTTCTAGGTGTACAAAACTGGGGGGGCAGAAAGAGGTCGGGGGAGAGAGAGAGAGAGAGAGGGGGGGGGGACAGAGAGAGGGAGGAGAGAGGGAGGGGGGGACAGAGAGAGGGGGGGGAGGAGAGAGAGAGGGGGAGTGTCAAATTACATACTGAAGACCACAGGAGCAACACTGTGAGCGCATACATTTACGTACACAGCGTGGGGATGTCATAGTAATGCACCTTCATACATGGAGTAAAGGTCACCATCACAAAGTAATTCTTAACAATAACAACAACCGTAATGCTTTAGCATTAAAACACCATGGACTGTAAATATAAGGAAAACACAGACACTCATCATCAAGGTCACAATATCAATCGATCCAGCAGAGGCAAAACACAGAAGATCAACAAAATATATGACATAAATGAACTTACCAAAGCTGAAGGCTCACTTGAAAAGAAAAGCGGCACGGCGGTCCTTCCTCTGACAGAATGTGTCTATCACTTTGGGGATGAAGTCCTGTAGTTGCTGGATCAACTGGCTTTCAATTGAAAGCATGGCCAATGCGTTAAGTCGCGGCTGTCCCATGGTGTTGTGAGTGAAAGTCTTTATCCTTTTGAGGGTGGAAAAGTTCCTCTCTGACTCGGATGTCGTCATCGGAGTTGTCACTATTATTTTGACCAAAATAACAGTCTCAGCAAACGTTTCCTCCAAGTTGTTCTCGTGAATGGATTTCAACAGAGACAGGGCAGTGTTTCCAGTGTGAAGCTCACTGTGGCGGTAGAGCGTGGTCAGCTCAGACTTCAACTTCTCCTTGTTTCCCAACGCAGGCCACAGTTTCACGGCGCAGTCAAGCTCAGGTGTAGGAAATGACAGGACATGCTGTGGGAAGAATGAGCTGTCAACAAGCTTTGCAGCGATCAAATGGTCACTCTGTGAGAACCTCTGTTCCACCTGTGAGATGACTGTGTCACAAGCCTCCTTCATCACCGGCGCTGTGCTGCTGACTCGTCGGCCTGCCTCGTCTGTTCCATCATGAGCAGTGGCGGCCAATGCATCAGTTTTCTGCCTCATTTTCTGAACATTTTCCTTGAAACGGCAGAGCGCGCTGTTGATCCCAGGTGCATCGATGCTTCGTTTTTGCAGAGTGTTGTATAGAACATCCACTTCTGGCATAAGCAACGAAAAAAACTCCAGGAGCTGCATAAATGCTTGGTCCCGCAGTTTCTTTGACAGGCCGTATGCCTCACTTATGGTGACCGCATCCCATCCTGGTTGTGCGCGTATATGCTTCATACACTGAAGTAGTGCATCTCGGGTCTCCCAAACCGCGTTCACAGTTCTGCTTTTAAAGTTCCATCTCACAGCCGGTGGCCGTGGGATGCGTCTCTGTGTTGCCTCTGCAAGAGCTGCAACACGTTTTGGAGCACCGGAGAAAAAAGTGGAAAAAGCAGTTAGATCTGCAAAAAACACCTTCAGGATGCTCATCCTTGCTGAACACAGTTGCTGCAGGGTCAGGTTCAGTTGGTGGGCGTAGCAGTGAACAAACTGAGCGTTTGGGTACGTCTCCTTCATCACCGTCTGTACCCCGCGCACGTTACCGCTCATGACGGCCGCCCCGTCATAGGTCTGAGCGATTAGCTTTTCTTTCAGCTTCAGGGGTTCCAGAACAGCCTTGATGCTGTTAGAGAGACCTACACCAGTTTTGTCCTTTACTTCCACAAACTCCAAAAAACGCTCTGTAACTGTGAGGTCAGGCATAATGTATCGCAGCACAATCACCATTTGCGATTTACAGGAGACATCGGTTGTCTCGTCGGCCTGAACGGCAACAAATGATGTGTTGTCCACTTGCTTGGCTATTTCCTCCCTGTACACATCATACATGCAGTCCAAGAGTTCATTCTGTATGGTGCTTGATGTCCCTTTGAAAACAAGCTGAGCTTCGTAGTGCCGTTGAAGCCTGGAATCGCCCTCACACATTGTCTCGAAAATTGACCTGAATATCCCTGGTTTCAGAGAGTCCGCCGACTCGTTGTGGCCCCGCAGTGCTGTCTCACATTTCCCACACAGTTTAATACAGGTGATGATCCGACCAAGCACGTACCTGTTTTCTTCCACCTTCCTATTATGAGAATCAATGCCGCGTCTGTAGGCGCTGTCAATCTGAGCTGCAACATTCACCCTTCCAAGTAATCCCAATTTTACGGCATTTTCCAAATGACTGTTGCTGCTCTCATGCTTCATTGTCCTCTCCGAAAGATGCTTTAAGTCCTTGTAACCTGTCCTCGACCAAGTACCTTGATCTTCACCAAAAAGCAGGCAAGGAAAGCAAAGAGGGAATTCTTCTGGATGCTCGCCGTTAGCCATTTATTTTTAGCAAACCACTCAGCGTTAAACCCACGTTTAACTTTGCCCGCAGTCTGGACCATTTGGAAATCCGGTGGATGGTGGGCACCGAGGCGCTTTACCTCCAGTTTCTCTCCGAGACTAAGTGTCTCAAATGTGTGCTCCAGTAAATGGTCAACTTCATTCATTTTCTTTCAGTTTTTTACTTCTTTTAATCGCTGGTGATGTTAGCTATATGCTGCTCTCTCGTCTCCTCTTCAAACTACACGTGACGTTTCGCAGCACTGCACACGTGAGTACTTACAGCCAATCAATTCTGAATTATGTGAGATGACGTATGGTGGGGATGGGAGCACTATGCCCCTACGGTCATTATTTTTTTGCCACACACATTAAATAGAAAAATACTCTGAGCATGCGCAGTGTAGTTTTTACAATCACCGTTCACTTAGACTGTGAGAGGGAGGGGCAGGATCGGGTTTTGTCCCACATGGCTCTAAACAGCTCAAAACGGCACTCTAGACACTAATTAGAAGAACACAGACTAAAACAGAAATGTACAGACGAATCAGATTATTAAACATGACCTTAAAATATATTTTATATGTTTTTTTATTTATTTTTTAGTATTTTTTTGTAATCATTATTTGTAATACTTTCTTCTGACACTAGGTGGGGCTGTGCCCCACCTGCCCCTAATGACCCGCCGCCACTGAACACAGATAACACAGATAATACAGATAATAGCCTACATATGAAAAGTATAATTTGCTCAGAGTCCAGAGACAGTTGTGGTTTGGTCCGGACCCGGACCGGAGTCCGGACTTTGAGGATGCCTGGACTAAAGCATACAATTATTAATAAGTAGGAAACATCTATATCAGTTGTTTATTTTAGATGGGTAAAAAGTAGCCTAGATCTAGTTAGGGTTGGTCCACTGGACACTAATCTTGCAAAAATAAATTGAAAATATATAGATGAAATAGTTTAATCAAATAAGAAACATCATACTGCAACATATGGTGACACTGCATTTTTAAACTTCGAACGCTCTCATAATGACCTCCATTTGATCTGTCCACCCGTGCAAGAAATTAGATATTCCCAGTGATGTTTTTGTGTTAAGGCTACAGACTTAAGTTTGGCATTCTAGCCATGGCCATCATCCCCCGGCCAAAAGTGTCGACAAACGAACCACTGAGAGCCTGCCAGCTCCTGGAGAGCTGCACTCTGGCTGACCGTGACCTCTGACCTCCTTAGAGGCAGCCTAATAACTGCTCTGCATTGGATAGTCTCTTCAAATTAGGGCTCTCTCAACTCAATGTTTGCATTTTGCTAAGATAGCATGAGGCATCTTTGAGAGATATTCAAACAAGGTGGGAATCTTTATTTTGCAGTGTAAAATGGTATTAAACTTTTGATATCTCTTTTTTTTGTCCTTTTTCATTTACAACATGACAGCTTTGTATACGTGTCCATGTTGTCTATTCCTGCCCACCTAACAACTAAAAACCTAATACAAATATTGAAAAAATGAAGAAAATAAAACAACAGTAATGTAAAAATAAACAATATAATAAAGAGAATAATATCACAAACAATTAAACAAATAATAATGATAAATCAAATACAAATAATACATTAAAGTTATTATAATGCAAACAATTATAAACTCGAAATATTTAGTTTAAACAAATCAGTAAAATAGATCCTAATATACTGTAACTAAATACAGTCACGTAAAAAGGTACATTTTAGTCAATGTTCTCTATCGAATATCTTTATTTTAATAAGGTTTAAAAAATAATAAAATACAGAAGAGTACACAGCTTTTGTGTTTCATATTATGTTAGAAATGGTTGCCATGTATTTCGTGTGGACTGTGGAACCACCCAAAGCACATAATATTTAACTCTTTGGTAACATTTTGGGAAGGTCTTTCCCTTCTTTGCTATTTCCTGACAGAAAGCCAGGTTTATAAAGTCCTTTTTTTGTCTTCCTAGTTTGGTGTGGAAGAATTTGATTGGCATGCAGAGATATCACTGACCTTTAACACCTCTGAGATAAACCGTAACGTCACCTCCGAGTTGGCCTCATCGACCAACATCAGCGGCCCACCTCAATAATGCTGTTGTGGCTGAATTGGAGCAAATCCCTGCAGCCAGGTTCACAGGTTATATCCGCTTTGTGATGGCTTTTAGAGAAGATGTTCAACTATTTCACAGGGGCGTTATATCCGGGTGTACCCATCAATTTTAATGGACCTGCCTTTGGCTTAAAATGATAATAATCAACCCCAAAAACTTAATTAAACCGGTAGTGCTTCTATATTGTAGCTCACATTCACACACTGCTCCTCAGTTCTCTTAAACACTCATTGCCCTGTGCTAGCAGTCAAATAATTATATTCTCATTATACAGGACCAACTGTTTTTAAGCAGCAAACCTTGATGAAATTATTATTACGACCCATAATTGGATGAGGAATGAATGGTTCTTGGAAATACGATGGCCAGAAAAGCATCCCTCGCCGCTTTCCCTCCTCGATACCCCTCACCCACTCTCCCCCACCCTGCCATTACCGCTCACTCTCACCCACCCACCCACTGACGCTCTCCCTCCCACTCCCTCCTCCTCCGAGCATTAGATGAGTGCGGCAGTCTAATTGCTTTCTTCAGGGAGAGAATTAGCATGAGCTGTCCTGAGTGCTCCGGTCTAATGCATAAAGAACAGGCAGCAAGGGCCCAAAAATGAGGGCCGGGGAATCCCAGACACTGCCCCCATTAGCCAGCCACACTTTAAGTTGGGGGGACCAAACCTGCATCAAGTGGTCATACCTTAACAGGTGGTCAATGGATACGTTTAGCGGGTGACTTGCAGCACCAACACCGCCATGCTGATGGTCACATTTAAAAGACCGCTGAGCAAAATCTCCATATTGATGATCAGAGATGATGGAGGACCTGCATAAATCTGCATGTGGAGCTCTGGTCAACTTCTTTAAAGGACTCTACAGTTGATTAGAATGATTATTTATATATATATATATATATATATATATATATATATAATAGTGGATATATGAAATAAACCGAGCAGATGTTCTTTCTCAGTCCTTTCAGAAACTATCAACATGTACGTTACAAACAAACCTAATCAACACTTCAATGGTTAAAATCTGCTTCATTTTAAGGTGTGATGAGGCTTTTGCTATTTTTTTTCTAGCCTCTTGCAAAGTCAAATAAATGCCAAATCTGTGTGCAGTTTTTGTAGAATTGGGGACGGGGTTTGTTGACCTTAACGTCTGACGTTTCTGTTTCATTTCATATTGTGAGACCAACACATTTGGGCGTGTTGCCTTCATCGGGGTCATGAATGGGCCAAAAGGCAAAGATTTCTTTGAATTCCTTGAATTATTTTGGTTGTAGATTTGACCTCTTTCGACTGCTTCCCTCTCCTTGCACTCTGCACTTCTTGACTCACTTTTATAAAGATTACTTACAATGAAACATTGCCTTGATGGTTAAAAAAAACGTTGAGTTCTAGGAGACATGATGCAAACCAGAATTAATGGTACACGCTTTGAAAGATATACCCACTAACATACTGTACTTTGTGGGGGTCTCTCGTCAGGAAAACATACAGATAAGTTGTTTTGTGCTTTCGAATACATGACGGATGTTGTTTTTGCTGGTAAGGGCAGTCTGAGAATTTAATTTGGTCTGCTGTCTGCCCTCTTGATGATAACTCCCATGGTCCTCAGCAGCAGTCCTGCTTTTGTGAGGCTCAGATTTGTCCTGGTCGGTGATTGCTCTGTTTTGACCAGAATAAAAAAACACACTCAAAATAAAATGAAGAGGGCAACCATCACTGAAGCAGATGAAGAAAACTCACGTGTGTTACGTGCCACACGTGTTCCACTGTAACACGTGTTGTTGGTTTCTCAAACTTGTGGCTATGCCAGTAAATACAGAAGACCAAAAATTAAATAGAATTTCAGTATGATCTCTTGTTATTTTGTTGGCATGTTGGTTTTTTCAACTTAAAAAAACGTTTGACGATAGAGAAAACCAACATTTCCCCTTGTGGGATTTATATAGTGTGTTCTTTTCTTCTTCTTCATGTAAACTTATGGTGACAAGACATTCTTAAAATCAAACTTAATATAATTATTTCAGAACGCAAGGCACCAATACTCTACCGAATCTTTATATTGAACATGTCAAAGTTATTTGCTGCTTGAAACGTAAACGTGTGTGTGTGTGTGTGTGTGTGTGGTGTGTGTGTGTGTGTGTGTGTGTGTGTGTGTGGTGTGTGTGTGGTGTGTGTGTGTGGTGTGTGTGTGTGTGTGTGTGTGTGTGTGTGTGTGTGTGTGTGTGGTGTGTGTGTGTGTGTGTGTGTGTGTGTGTGTGATGTGTGTGTGTGTGTGTGTGTGTGTGTGTGTGTGTGTGTGTGTGTGTGTGTGTGTGTGTGTGTGTTGTGTGTGTGTGTGTGTGTGTGTGTGATGTGTGTGTGTGTGTGTGTGTGTGTGTGTGTGTGTGTGTGTGTGTGGTGTGTGTGTGTGTGTGTGTGTGTGTGTGTGTGTGTGTGTGGTGTGTGTGTGTGTGTGTGTGTGTGTGTGTGTGTGTGTGTGTGTGTGTGTGTGTGTGTGTGTGTGTGTGTGTGTGTGTGTGTGTGTGTGTTACAGGCTGTGGCTGAGCAGCAGCAAGGACACTGGTATCCAAAGAGTCTGGAGCTGTTTGTTTTTAATAACATGCCAGAACAGAGGGATGTACTGAGGGGAAGGAGGATGACAGGAGGATAAATAACCTCAGTATACCGAACATGCTCCCAAACCCTCTGGGCTTACAACTGGACCTACCAATATACTGACTCATGACACCAGTCTTTGCCATTATATTTATGCTGTGATAGGAAGCAGACAGTGATAAGCAACATACTTTTTTCTGCTTATTTTGGTTCTCCAGATTGTATCCAGGAGTGGCATTTGGCCTTTGCTACACATTCTGTTTTTTCTGTCTGCCATCTGTTACATTCCACTGCATAATGCAAGGAAGCTCCGTATCAGATCAACATTCAAGATGCCTTGTCGACACAAACATCATTACAAGAAAGAACGGTGACTTATAATGGATCACAATAAAAAGAAGACAGTGATCAGATGTGTTCTCGAAGATCCTTTGTTTTGAGTTTGATGCAGCTTTTTCCAACATTGGGGTTCAACCGAATATTTAAGAGTAAAAACTCAAAGATCAACCTTCAAATACTTAATCCATTGAAATACTCAAGGATGCCCAGATGTATTGAACTCTTGCTAATCAAAAAAGACAATGGTTGAACATATTAGTATGTCCTGAAGCAAGATGGTCTAATCTCTTGGTTTTCCTCAAAAGATAATGAATTGAATTGTTATATTTATTCCAGTTTTTGACCAAAATGTCTTTCTGTCACATCAGAATATTACAAGTTGTATTCTTATTTTTTAAATTACAATCATATAGTTCAAAGATGGCCATTGTGGAAAAGTGGAACCAGTAACCTAAACAAATTACTTATAACAGTCTTGACTTTTTTCCCTTATACATTTGTTCTTGTTCGTGTAAACGATGATTCAAACCTTAACTGTGTAGTTCCAAGTGCCATCTGAAGTGCAACATCTCAACGTTTTCTCTACAAAAAAAAATCCACTCTCCAATGTTTATCCTTTGGTATAAATCAGCACAGACTGTCAAGGTTGGCAATCATGAGGATGCTGTTTTTAGTACATTGACATCAGGCTACTTGATTTCTCCTTGAATTTGAAGGGTTACCTCTTTCTGTCATACCACGCTGCTAACAAAAGCACAGAAAGACAACATATGTGTGTAGATAAACCTTAATAGGGGCAGAATGCTTCCATTTTGCTGCTGCTAGGTGTGCATATTGTTTTAATGCGTGCAGTTTTTATGTATTTGTGCACCTGAGGCTCCGTGTTGTTTGGTTGTTGTCGAGCAGAGCCTCAGTCTAATTGAGCAGACATCAGACTTTGATTAATATTGTTGATGAGTGCTGCCAGCAGGGGTGAAGATACAGAGAGGAAGAACTGTCAGACAAACACCCAGGTAACATCCTTCATCCCCCCCGCCTCCTTGCGAGTCCCCCCCCCACCCACACATCCACTCTTTGTACTCACAGGAAAGGATTCAGTGCCCCGCTAGTTCACTGTTGATTACACCATTGTCTGCTCAGACTGCTGAGTCTGCTCTAAGCCTACCACCTCTTAATATAGAATTTACCTGCAGACAGATGTGAGAAAAGACTTGCAGATAAGCTCAACTATATATGTTCTGTGGGAACATTACTGGAATGTATTGGACGAACAGTTGCATGGAAAAGAGTTAGGCCTTTATCATGGTTTCATCATCAGCTGGTATGAGTATTGCTGTTAACCTGTTAAGCCCCAAGCCTGTTTTTCAGGTTTCAGGCTCGAAAATGAGCCCAATTGTACTTTTATGAGTTTTTCGATTTCCTGTGTTATATAGATTTCCGTGCATGCAAATGGTCTGTAAAGGCTAACATCTCCAAGTTTCTCTCCCACACCGCATGGTTTTTGAGCAGTGGCCCAACCAAGCACGTCATTCCATTTGCAATAAATCTTTGTATATTGTAAATTTAGTGAGAAATATCCCGTGAAAGACATGGATTAAAATCCTACATTTTTATTTTGACATAGTTATCCACTTGAGTCAAATATTCTCCCGAAGGAACACTCATCACTTGATCTTCCACTATTTATTTACGAGCATCTTCTGCTTTTCCAACAATACATAAACAAATCATATTGTTTACTCAAAAGGACCCTTGAGATGCTTCACTTCGTCTTCAAGAGGGTTCTGGGAAAACATTGTTTCATAAATGATACTTCACTGCTGATTGTGCATGTCTGAAAACACAAGAAGTGACGATGATTAATCAGAGATGTCTAGTTAGAAACAGGCCGCTTGTCTTAACTACAGTGCTTGTACAGTCTTTTCAAATAAGGAAATGTGATGCTATTACGCTTAAAAAATGCAGGACAAAAGTTTATCTCGTTTACAAATGTACCTGCGCTGTATCAAGTATGTCGGAACCACACAAAATACAGGAAACAGCTTATTTAGTGTTGGACACAAACTTCATTTGACCTCTGTGTGAGAAAGTGACCCTTTAGCTGTTGGATTTTCAGGGAAAGAATCGACCACGAGAGGAGGTAGAATTGCAAACCATGGTGGCTTTATTTCAAAAACACCACAAAAGCACAGTAGCCAGCATGTAGGTGTTCACCCCTCTCTGTAAAGGTTCACCGCTCTGTCTCTGACTGAAGACTGGCTCATTTATAGAGGTTCTTCAGATGACTTGATTGGGAGAAACCATTCACAGGTACACTTAATAAATACACACGTCATTATAATTATTATAAAGAAGATCCATAATATCATTTACATAGCATTATTAGTTGTTTATAGCCATCTGTTAATTGAACCCAAGAACAACTGTCCATAATAAATATAACTACACTCTTAAAACTACTGGGTTAAAAAATAACCCAATCATAACCCAGCTGCTGAGTCACTATAGGACAGAACACGCGCTGGGTTGTCTTAACCCATGTGCTGGGCTAAATAATTTTAACCAATGTGCTGGGTTGTTTATTTGACCCAAGCTAGTGATTGAAATTAACTATATCACTGGGTTAAATTAATATAAACCATACATTGGGTTGTTAATTTGACCCAAGCTAGTGATTGAAATTAACTATATTGTTGGGCTAAATAGAATATAATAATAATGTATAATAGTGTAATGAATTATCTCCAAACACACCATATATATATATAAAAATGCATTTATTGATAATTTGAACAGCTTTGGCAAATCGCCAACATTCCATTTTCCACTATAAAAGAACAATGCATTTTAGCACAACACAAATTCAATATATTTAACTCTTTTAAATAAAAATAAAAACACCTTAAAAACAGTGCTAGGGCCTTGAGAAATATCTGTGTGTATTTAACCAACACTTATGAGCTGAACACAATTTTCAGGAACAGTTCTGCGTATTCATTTAACACATGGGACCATAAAGACCCAATAATATAAAAGTATAAAACAACATCTACGAACAGTTCTTCAACTTGAAGCTGAACAGTAACAAATCTGTCAATGAACACAACAAGAAACACAGATGTAAAGCAGCAGGATATAAACAGAGGAGAAGGAGAACTGGTGTGTGTGGTGTGTGTGTGTGTGTGTGTGTGTGTGTGTGATTGTGTCGTGTGTGTGTGTGTGTGTGTGTGTGTGTGTGTGTGTGTGTGTGGTGTGTGTGTGTGTGTGTGTGTGTGTGTGTGTGTGTGTGTGTGTGTGGTGTGTGTGTGTGTGGTGTGTGTGTGTGTGGTGTGTGTGTGTGTGTGTGTGTGTGTGTGTGTGTGTGTGTGTGTGTGTGTGTGTGTGTGTGGTGTGTGTGTGTGTGTGTGTGTGTGTGGTGTGTGTGTTATAAAGTGGTTGGATATTTTTAACAATGCCAAAAGCTTTTTCAGGCTCAACACCCTGGGCTTTCAAGTTCCCCTCATCCAGGCCATCAACACTTTCTGGGTGAAGTCGAAAGTGTTGGGCCAAGTCTTTTGTGTAGCTCAGATGCAGGGCAAAGGTCAGTGCAAAAAGCAGGATGAATGCGTCAGCCAGGTGTGGGGAGTTCCATAACTCCGTTACCCGCAATGACAACAGCGATTTCTCTCTGGGCAAAGAGGTGTGGTGTCTCGTTGACCTGGCACTGATCATGAGAAGTCCGACCGCGATGCCCTCTGTGTCTGGATCATCAGACTGCTCCACCTGATGACAAGAACAGATAAACGTTTACCCAAATTGCCTATCTCAGAAATGTGTTTTCTGAAAAATACATCAGTGACATATCACATCAAATAACCGTAGTTTTGTGCATAATGTGGGTTTAAGGAAACGCCTAATAGCATTGCACAACATAATGTTACAGCACCAGAAACGTCAGCCTCCAAAATAACCAATCAGTTGACATAAATGCTTTCAACAAAAAACATTTATAACCATCATAAGGGTAGGATTTATTTTATCACTGTATTAGACTGTTACTATTAGCTAGTTGTACCTAATAAACTGGCAACTGAATATATATTTACAGTATAATCTCTCCCTACTACACATACAAAAACATATGGGGAACACTAAAGATTATTTTGTATTGCACACTGATGCTGCAGGAAAGAAAGCCCTCTCTTGATTGTGTATTTTATTAAATCACGTGAGCCCATTTTATACACTGAAACCTAGAGCTTAATTTCAAATAAATCCTTAAGTAGAAATCATATTCAACACCTCTGAAGTGTTGAAGTAAAGGGAGATTATGTTCAACATGTCCATTGTGTACCTTACAATAATTACAATTCTTATGGCAATATTCAAATCTTGGAACTAGAACCTGAATGGGATGTGAGCAACACAAGAGATAATGTTTGATTAACAACAGTAGTAGTACCAATACTGTTTCAATCACATTAGTATGCATGAAAAGTGACAGGTGGACACACCCCCAATTATGCAAATGAGCTAAGTCCCGCCTCCCATTGTTCGAGATCCCTTTGATGTGAGGGGGGTACAATTATGTTAATGAGCTAAGTCCCGCCTCCCTTTGTTCGAGATCCTTTGATGTGTGTTATAACAGGTAGGTGTGAAAAGCCCCCTGGGTAGCGCCTTTGTTGTCTAATTATTTGATGTGTTGATTAAGGTAGTCTCTTTGAAGTTGTGTTGTCTGGCCCCTGTCCCCTCACACCCCTTTGTTGTCTAATTCTTTGATGTGTTGATTAATGTAGTCTCTTTGAAGTTGTGTTGTCTGGCCTCTCCCCCTCAGAGCCCTTTGTTGTCTAATCTAATTAGCCTTTGGTGTTTGCCCTTTGATGTGAGGTGTTATAACAGGCAGGTGTGATTTCACACTGGTGTGTTATAAGCCTTTGATGTTAATCTAGGTGTCTCTTTGAAGTTATGCGTGAGACTGTCTACCCGCCCCCTCCCAGGCTCTCCCCCTTTTCTACCCCCTTCCTGGGGCTATGACGACAACAAATAGTGGGGGGTGGAATTAGGTAAAGATAGAAATATGCTCAAACTAAATAAAAAGACAGTCATTTCCACTTACCAAGTCACCTTTCAAAAAAGAAAAATGGCCAAGAGACGCCTCGAATGGGGTTTTAATCAGCCTTGTGACAACTTAACGCCATCCGTCCAGAGCGTCAGTCAAGAAACGAATGCAGCAGCAGTGCGGGGGGTTCAGACGCCGAAAGATCTGTGCACAAACTTATCTCGTGCCCTCTTTTGGTCATGTGCGCGTTCATGTGTGTTGGAGGAGGGGATCTGTGAGGAAGTGGCAGATTTTCCCCCCGGTTTGACTGCAAAAGACTCTCACTCGAACTGGTTTCTCCAAAAATTACCTACCCCCTACCTTTAAGAACAATTAACACACACACCACACACACACACACACACAACACACACAACACACACACACACACACATACACACGATGGAGTTGGCCATTTGATGGGAGTTTTAGAGATAAGCTTGGGATGTTAATCTATATGTTGATTAGGACACTCTCTGTGAGATGAGAAGCGAGGGGATGAAGTTAGTTTTTTAAAAAGAAACACACTCAAATTAAATAACACAGCCATTAATTTCCACTCACTAAGACATCTAAAAACGTTATTGTCCTCTCTAGATTTGATTCAAGTTTTGTTTTTAAATGATTTGTGCTTGCTAAGGATGTTTCTTTTCAAGTTTTTGTGAAACTGTTAACTACAAGGAAGTATCTGTTTTTGCAAAGAGGGTATTCATGTTAATTTCAAAAGATCTTATTTAGGTTTTCTATTAGTGATACCTAAGGATATTCTCTTTAGTTGTATGGATTGTGAACTAATGTGTAATTACTTTATTAACTATATATATAAAGTCTCTCTGAAGAAGGAAATAATAAAATATCCTATTACCCCCATGATCTTTGTCTTTTTTTTTAAATAATTACTTTACACCACTATAAGGAAACCCAATATGAGGTTATGTGAGGTGGTAATATTAGAATTTTGCTGTATCCATAAAAGAGAAGTTTTCTTAAAATGTGTTTCTGCTCCATTCACTCCATGGCGGCTCCAGCTTTTTACAGAGGGCTCCGCCTCCCACTCAACATAACAAGTCCCGCCTTCCTCACCAGATCATTTAAAAGTAAGGGGGTAGAAATAGATGAAAAAAGAAATACGGTCAAACTAAATAACAAGCCAGTTATTTTCCCTCGCCAAGTCACCTTTTCAAAAAGAAAAATGGCCAAGAGACGCCTAGATATGGGTTTTTTAATCAGCGAGACGCCTGTGACAACTTACCGCCATCCGTCCGGAGCGCCAATCAAGAAACGAATGCAGTATCTGGGCCGGGTTCAGACGCCTCCAGCCGAAGAACTTCATGAAGAATGGACTCTGATAAAATGGCGATGTTTGTTGGTTATGTATTCAACTATATGGCGAATGAACTGCATTTCTATAATCTGAAGAATGGAGAAACGTATGGACCCCCGTAGTGTTAAAGCGACACTGACCTCAACAGATTGGGCTGTGTTAACTCTGGTGTCTTCCAGAGATCTCCACGCAACCACTGTATCGGAAGAAGTAGTGCATCAAGAAACCATAGTGGAACCAAAGGTGTACAAGATATTTGCAAATACAAGCAAAGAAACGCAGACAGCATGCGGATCAAAGAAGAGTTTGCACCGCTGCCCCTCAAGGTGGAGGAAGAAGAAGGAGATAATTTCCCCGCCGCCAGAAGTGAGAAGAGTCCTGACAAGCACCGTCTGGGAAACTAAAAGCGGACCATCGGGGCGATGGTATTACCGAGCAAGCCGTATGGTGACGCTGGGGAAGGACCCCTCTGATGATTTTGTTTTGGAGTATTTCAACTCTACATGCGGGGTTTTTCAGACATCCTTGCGGGTGCCTCTGACTGCTTGGCTGAAAATGATTGATGGAAAAGCTACAAAGCTTAAAGAACTTTTTAAACAGAGTCAGACATCGATCGACATTATACTGGTGAAAAAGACTCACTTTTGCAGAGGACTCCGCCTCCCAATCAACATAACAAGTCACACCCTCCTCACCAGATCATTTCAAACTAAGGACCCCTCAAAGAAAAGCATTGTGTTTTCTACCTATGTAAAAAGAGCGTCGGGGTTGTCTTACGAAAATGTGTTATCTCTGTATCAAGATGATGTGTTTAAAAATGAATTTTGTGAAAAATACCAACTGTGTGAGAGACGTCATAAAGACACTCATTTTAACCACAGTGTTTGTTCTCTACAAATGTTTTAAGATTGTTACAAAATGTAAAAAATAAAAAGGTCTGGAGACTAAATTAATTCAGGTGACTCTGTCTTTATTAGGAAAACAAAAATATAATACAAATGGTTTAGGGGGTAAAAATGTAACCATCTTGGACTTAATAGTCTAACAAAATACTTTATCTGAATACATTTTTTCTTTTTAAGCGCACTTTTTGAAATTATTTATTTGTTATTTCAGTGGAACAATCCAGTTTTTACATCAATGCTTTTTTCTCTTTTCTTGTGTTACTAAGATACTTTCAGACACACTTTGGCGTATGCAACACTTGTTCAGTTAAACAAGGTTTTTTCTTTTCTGATAACCTTACATATTTTAGTTATTTTCTGCTACCAAAATACTTTAAGATACACCTTGATGTACGCAACACTTAACAAAAGGGTATAATATGAAGTACTTGGTAAGGAATGGATTTTTCTTTAAGGGGTGCAAAACTTTAGAACAGGGTCAAATATTCATTAATTTGTAATGAATTGAGTTTTCTTTCTTTTGATTTTCAACATACTATTTGTACACAATGACTTTTCCATATTTCTGACAACTATACTTTTTTTGACTTTTTCCGTAAAATCTTGACAAACTATTACTTATTCTTAAATGTTGACCTATTGCTGCTTGGTTGGAGATGATAGATGAAAAAGCTACAATGCTTAAAGAACTTTTTTTTTTTTTAAACTCTCAATTCTATAAATGACTCCCCCCATTCAACGCAATAAGCCCCACCCTCCACTTAGCAAATCATCTAAAACGAAGGACCCCACTAAGACCACCGTTGTAAACTAGCCATGGAGCTGAGAAAAACCAAGACTCCCCCCACGAGTTGCAGCCAGAAACAGACTCCTGGACTACCATCATCACCACCATTTTGGACACCCGAATCTTGCAATACTACTGCTGCTGATTTTGCTCCTGGGGCCAAAACGTCTCTGTTTATGGACACAGTGAAATCGGTGTTGGTTGATATTGTGGAGAGGGTGATACATCGGTACAGAGAAGAAATATGCAACGGGTGCCGAGTCAGTCACCCCGCCCAGAGGCAACACGATTTTCTGAATGACATGTCCGATTTTTTACTTCAGAAACAATTACAACGCGTTAATGAAAAGACTCTGGCTCAACCGACTTCATTACTGAGATCGACCAGACTCTTATTGATAAAGACATTTTCACGGATGATTGGAGGATCCAAGGCGCTTCGGAGGCTTTTCTTCACAATCTCAAAAATTGCAGACGCCTCAAGGAGAGACTTGAAAAGATCCATGCCGAGTTGGATGGAGAAGAAGAAGCCTAATAACCAGCAGTTGACTGAAGCCAGGGACTTGTTCGATACATTTACTTTTTTTTTTCTTTAAAGAAACTACTATGCAAAACGCTCTGTATATATTGATCAGAATGTAGTCAATACCCTTTTAATAAGTGTGGTGATGAGGACGATTGAAAACAGAACGAGTAGTGACCCCTGTGTAAAAAGAATGGTTTGAAGTTTGTAAACTGGAAGACATTTTGGATATCGTTCGTTCTGGCAGTACTATTCCGGGTCATTGGGAAACGAGTGTAACGAAACATTTAAAGTGGTCCTGGAATCTTCATTTTCCGAAACATTCTGTAACATTATCTCAGAAATGAAACAAACATCAAAAAGTGTATCATGTGCTCTCATTGTATGCTCTGTTTGTAGATGTAATGCATCTTTGTGTCGAAGCAGCATACACATGAATATTCTGACTGAAGTGAAAAAACTCCATCACGATATTTCCAGTAATATAGGGAATTCTAAGCTGGAGGACGGTCCTGGGATGTTGTACAAATCAGTATAACCCCCTGAATCAAATTTAGAGAGGACCAATTAAGAGTCAGATGCTTGACGAAATCTACTAATACAAAGTACTTCATTATCTACTTTTCAGCTTTTAAACACAAAAGTTGTATCTTTTCAGTAAACTTTTCTCAGAGAATTTAAGCATAAAATCTGTCAAATGTTCAAAACAGCCTTGTTTCACTGGAAATAGCCTCAAAAATCACAAACTGCCATTAAGAGTCAGATTCTTAACGACATCTACGGACACAAAGTACTTAATTATCTACTTTTCAGCTTTTATACACAAAGTGTATCTTTCAGTAACTTTTCTCAGAGAATTTAAGCATAAATCTGTCAAATGTTCAAAACAGCCTTGTTTCAATGAAATAGCCTCAAAATCACAAACTGCCATTAAGAGTCAGAATCCTAACGAAATATACTCAGAGTACTTCATGACAGTGGTCAGCTTTTTTAAAAAGAAAAGTGTATCTTTCAGTAACTTTTTGAGAGAATTTAAGCATACATCTGTCAAATGTTCAAAACAGTCTTGTTTCACTAAAATAGCCTCAAAATCACAAACTGCCATTAAGAGTCAGAATCCTAACGAAATCTACTCAAACAGAGTACTTCATGGTAGTGATCAGCTTTTTTATACACAAAGTGTATCTTTCAGTAACTTTCTCAGAGAATTAAGCGTAAATCTGTCAAATGTTCAAAACAGCCTTGTTTCACTGAAATAGCCTCAAAATCACAAACTGCCATTAAGAGTCAGATGCTTTACGAAATCTAATAAAACAGAGTACTTTCTACAGATGACTCCTCCCACTCAACGCAATAAGTCCACCCCACTCAGCAAATCATATAAAACTAAGGACCCCCACTAAGACGACCGTTGAAAACTAGCCATGAATCTGAGAAAAACCAAGTCTGATGTAGCCTCCCCTTATTATCGCCAGGATAACGGATATGGGCTTAATGACTGGATGTTACAAAGTAGGGGAGAGGATGTTCCCGAAGAAGAGCTCTCCTCTATATCATATCCATGTAAGGTCTTTAGGACAAAAGAGGACCACGATAACATGACATATGAAGAATATCTTTCTTTAAAAGATGGTATTATAGATAACCTTTATAGAAACAGTATATCTCATAACACTCGCCAAGATCGGACGGAAAACCAAAAAGACAAAAAGAAGGAAGGTGAAAAGAAAAAGGAACAAAGTGAAGAAATTTAAACTAGAGGATGCTGATGGTGTTGTAGAGCCATTACCGGATCATAATAATCTTATAGATCATCTACCGCTAACCGACTGCTGCGAGTGTGTTGAGCAAATACCAAAAGCAATGGCAGAGCTTTGCTTCAGTATAATGAGAGAAAAAGCGCGATACTATGGAATTGCCCAAATTGGCGAGAGTGCCAGAACATGCATTAAAAGACTGTTGGAGGATCTATATTCTAGTATCGGTTGTCATTACATCGAAGGATATGCCAAAACGTGTGACGACATAGACAAAGCTTTTGAAGACAATTATATGGTACCTGTCCTTACAGCTAAACAAATCCTACGCCAGGTATTCAACAGACCACAAGAAGCACAAGAAGCCCCAGAAAGGATTACATTCAGAGCTAATAATGGTGAAACCGAAGAAGAAGCAAAGCAGATTATAATCGTTGCAGGTGAAAGGATAGAGAATTTGCATGTGATGTTAATGCATTTATCTGATATAAAAAATGCATTCGTATACTTCCAAGAGACTCCTAAACATCTACTTGGGCAGTGTGAATTGAACGATAAACCGATCACTGTAAATGAAACGCGGAGAGAAGCAGCAGTGCAAATCGTTAGGTCTATTACCTTGTATGCACTACGGCATTAACTTGGTAAAATGTAATGTGTTTTTTTATGAAAATGTGTTGAATGTTTGTCTTCAATTAAACAACCATTACAAGATAAAATGTGTTTTATTTTTTGCTTTCATATATAGTAATAGTATTGTAAACGAAACATTTAAAGTGTATCACGTGCTCTCATGTGCTCACACTTTCTAATCTACACACATACAAGTATTTAACTGAAGTTACACAACAGTGTTGTTGATACAGAGTTGGAGTTTATTCACACGTCACATACTAGTGGATGATGTTTTCAAGAAACATTGAACAGTGCTGCCACATATGACACTGGGAAAAAGAAAAGACTCTGAACCCTTTCTTTGCCATTATATATAAAGGTGTTGCTACAAAAGTATAAATTAGGCTTACTAATAAGACAACTCAGATCTGAAGCTACACAGGAATCTGCTGCCAAAGTGCAATAAAAAAGACAAAATTAATAGAATCAAACCCTTTTTTTGTTGGATTTTAGTCCATCCATCCATCCCTTCTCCCGCTTATCCGTGGTCAGGTCGCGGGGGTAGCAGTTCCAGCAGAGAGCCCCAAACTTTCTTTTCCCTGGCGACATCAACCAGCTCTGACTGGGGGATCCCAAGGCGCTCCCAGGCCAGCGAAGAGATATAATCCCTCCACCTGGTCCTAGGTCTACCCCTTGGTCTCTTCCCAGCTGGACGTGCCTGGAACACCTCCCTAGGGAGGCGCCCAGGTGGCATCCTAACTAGGTGCCCGAACCATCTCAACTGGCTCCTTTCGACGCGAAGGAGGAGCGGCTCAACTCCGAGTCCCTCCCTGATGACCGAACTTCTCACCTTATCCCTAAGGGAGACACCAGCCACCCTGCGGAGAAAACCCATCTCGGCCGCTTGTATCCTCGATCTCGTTCTTTCGGTCATGACCCATCCTTCATGACCATAGGTGAGGGTAGGAACGAAAATGGCCCGGAAGACCGAGAGCTTTGCCTTCTGGCTCAGCTCCCTTTTCGTCACAACGGTGCGGTAAAGCGACTGCAGTACCGCTCCCGCTGCTCCGATTCTCCGGCCCATCTCACGCTCCATTGTTCCCTCACTCGAGAACAAGACCCCGAGATACTTGAACTCCTTCACTTGGGGTAAGGACTCATTCCCTACTTGGAGTGGACAGTCCATCGGTTTCCTGCTGAGAACCATGGCCTCAGATTTGGAGGTGCTGATCCTCATCCCAGCCGCTTCACACTCGGTTGCGAACCGATCCAGTGAGTGCTGAAGGTCGCAGACCGATGAAGCCATTAGAACCACATCATCTGCAAAAAGCAGTGGTGCAATCCTTAGTCCACCGAACTGCAGACCCCCTCCCCCATGACTACACCCGAAATCCGATCCATGTATATTACAAACAGGATTGGTGACAAAGCGCAGCCCGGCGGAGGCCAAACCCTCACCGGGAATGGGTCCGGAACTTACTGCGAGGACCCGGACACAGATCTCGCTTTGGGGAGTACAGAGATTGGATGGCCCTGAGTAGAGACCCCCCCTCACCCATACTCCCGCAGCCCCTCCCACAGTAAACTCCCTGGGAACTCGGTCATCCGCTCTCCAAGTCTACAAACACATGTAGACCGGATAAGCGTACTCCCAGGCCCCCTCCAGGATCCTTGCCAGAGTAAAAAGCTGATCCGTCGTTCCACGACAGGACGGAATCCGCATTTGTTCCTCCTCAATCTGAGGTTCGACCAATCGGCCTGACCCTCCTTTCGAGTACCCTTAGAGTAAACTTTCCCGGGGAGGCCTGGAGTAGTGTGATGCCTCTGTAATAGCACACACCCCTCTGATCCCCCTTTTTAAAAAGGGGAACCACCACCCCGGTCTGCCACTCCTTCGGTACTGTTTTCCGACTTCCACGCAACGTTGATGAGACGTGTCAACCATGACAGTCCCTCAACACCCACCGAGCCTTCAGCATTTCCGGGCGGATCTCATCCACCCCCCGGGCTTTGCCACTGTGGAGTTGTTTGACGACCTCAGTGACCTCCCCCCCGGGAGATTGGTGTTGATCCCCGTCATACTCCAGCTCTGCCTCTAACATAGAGGGCGAGTTGTCGGGTTCAGGAGTTCCTCAAAGTGTTCCTTCCAACGCCCCTAACACTCCATCAGTTTGAGATCAACAACGTCCCATCCTTACTGTACACAGCTTTGGATGGTTCCCTCCTTGGATTTTAGTAGATTATAAAAATAAATGCCTTTTTAAAATAGGATGCAAGCAACACTAGTTTCTTAACCTGAATTGATAATAGACTATAATCAATTTAAACAGAACAGATCTTAATGTTGCATTCTTATACCATTTTGTACAATAATTATAATGAATAAGTTCAAACAAACTCAAACTTACAGCTGATTAATAACGGTATCTAACTTGAGTTTTTATCATATCAAAAAACCTGTTGAAATGCTACTGTTATTTTATACGCAATCGGCAGCCTCCAGGAATGCTTCCTTTCACAACTTCGCCGTCTTTGAAAGACTTGTGTGTTCGCAGAACGTGACTGACACGATAGATGCTATGGTAGCAGCCTTGCTCTTGTTGTTGGCCTGGTGGAAAGGACTGCTGTGCATTTAGCTGTCCTTGTCAGGCCCCTCCCCTTTTGGGAGCGTAGGGGCAGAATTAGGAGGGAATTCCGCTCTCGTAGCGTTTTTGGCACTGTTTTGAAATGCCGCTCCTAAATGACCCTTCTTCGATAAGCCAACGCTCGCAATTGGCAGATGAGACAGATGGACTTTGAATTAGAATAGATACAAAAATATAATCATCCTCCCCCACTCGGAGTGAAAATTGTATTGTTTTGCTTTGCTTCTGCCATAATTGCGGTCTTGTGTGTGGCGGACTGTCACTCCTGTTGACATTAGATGTATTAATGTATTATTCTGGCAACAGGAAGATAAGTTATAGGACATTAACGATAAAACAGAATATTGTTGTTCTATTTTTAGACACATCTCGCGATCGAACTGGGAAAACTCCCGCGATCGACCGGTCGATCGCGATCGACTGGTTGGGCACCCCCTGGCCTAGAGTCCTTTGTACGCCCTTCATTTCCTCCATGGTGTACAAATGGAATAGACGAAAAAACCAGGTAGTTCACGATTATCAGTCACAGTAGGAAAGTGAAGGCCAATGAATTTATATCGGTGCTGTATCCTTAACGGGAATCAAAATAAGGGTCCACCGAACCAATCGACGTACATTTTTCTCTGTAACGGTCTTATCCTCGGGTTAGTGATTCGTAGTAGCCTTTCATTTCGCCATTTTTTAACGCTGCCGCCAGTAGAGTGGTACTCCTAGAGTGTCTGACGCGAAAATCCTGTGACGTCATTAGGAAGCCTCTAGTAACGAAGTTACCTTCGTTAAGCTCTGCCAAAAAAAAGTAAGAGTTAGGTTCATGGCCAATAATCAACTGTAGTTCTTTAAAGATATTTATGTTTACTGGTATTGTTAACATTTAATTAAAGGAAGAAATCCCGTATTTAAAACCCATTAAGTTAAATCCTTATAGCAGTTATCATGGTTTGATTTAATGTTGCTCATTGCCATTCTGGTTAGTCATGCTGCTAGAATACAATTATTAATTGTAATTCCTTTTAATATGGACACAGCAAGCCTCTCTTTAGAAAGTGATTTCCAGAAGGGACATGGCTTAAGCTGGTCTGTGAGCATGTATGATGATGTGTTTGTGAGTGTGCGGGGTGGTGTGCGCATTAATGCATGTGTACATATCATAGCTATCTTAATCACCCTGTGTGTGTGCACTTTATGAGTCTTATCGTATAATTAAGTGGCATTTAATAGACTGTTCTTAACCCAGTGATGTCCTCCACAAACAGGATAGGAGAGGGCTTTTACACTATATAATCAGTTAAATTGTCAGTGGATATTAACATTATCTTCCCTTCTCCGTAATGTGATTTCTCTATTATGTTTTTTAAATGTCATTAAATGGCAATATCATAGCTAGAATAATTAAAGCAAATGTTGTCCAAAGAGATCCTGGAATGCTAGGGGTTTGTGACAATCTGATAAAAAAAAAAAACATTTTTAAAGGGGTGTTTCCTGTTTAAAGAGAAAGTAACAAAAGCTGTGCCTCATCGCTCTCTGTGGGGCGGGAACAGCAGAGAATAGCGACAATGAAGACAGATTGTGTTTGATGGACGTAATGAAAGGAGGGTAGAACAGCTGTGATGAGGAACAGCTGAAGATGGAAGAAAGGTCACGGACAAGACAAGAAACTGCAGCAATAATGACTGACTGGCTAATAACAGAGATTGGAGGGAAAAGAGGGATGGATGTTAAGGCCGGGACAGAAATATAAGGACGGAGGAAAAGGAAGAGGGAAAGGAGGTGTGAGAAGGAGCAGAGGAAGAAAGGCAATGCAGGTGAGATGAAGAGGATTAAGGGATTGCACACATCAAGGAAGGGAAGAAGATGTGTGGGGGAAGAAGAATGAGTGATTGAAGATGGGAGGAGGCAAAAGAGGGGACAACAGAGGAAGGGATGGCGGGCAGGAAGAGGCCTGCTGGAGCTATATAGTAGGAGGAAAACGTGGAGGACTTGGAGGATATATCTCAGGTTTAATTCTCCCTATAGGCGCCTGAAAATCGCCCCGGAGGGACCAATCGCACAAACATTATGTGGGGAGATTCACACAGGTTGGAGCGCAGACGTCAGGCCACTGGATCATGCTTCACTAGCTCCCTCTCCGACAGAAACTATAAGGAAGCATGGCAGCAGCGTTCAAGCCAATTAGAGGAGCTCTGAGCCAGTTTTTAGTGTGAGATGAAACTGAGCTCTGCCTCTGCTGGCAGATTGGGTGTGGGGATTGCAGACGAGGAAACTTACACACGCACACAGTCACACTACAACGGAGAGTGAGAAGGGATATAGTCCAATCTCCATCTGGACTGGGTCCGTCGATGGTCCGGGTTTCGTCTCCTGTCCTCTCGCTGTTCACTGTTTTTGCCTTGTGCACACGGGTTGTCTCCTCAATTTGGGGTTGAGCTTGGCTTCGCTCCCCGTTTAATAAAACAAAGAAGGAGTAAACGTGCAGTGGATGGAGGAATTGTTGGATGGGGTGAGTGGTGGTGGGGCGGGTGTGCGAGAAAACATCAGTCGTCTTTAATAGTGGTGCCTTCACTCTGCATAGTCATTGCTTTGTTTTATTGAACAGCTCTTGTGGACAGGGGAATGAAATTCCATCGCTGCGACGCGGAGCACTATGAGCGTTATTGGCTGCAGCCCTGAGTGGCAGGCTCCATATGTGCAGCTTTGCAGAGGATATAATAATAAACCGCTACGAGAAGTAGCAAATAATAACAGCTATAAAAGTACATCATATCATAACCTAGCCTCCCCGATCCACATCCTTGGAGCATTTTTGCATTCTCCTCTCAATTTTTCCGCAACCTCTGCCTCTTCTCGCTTATTCTTTTTTCATTCACCCAACAAGCATGCATTTTCATCATGTCAACCCTCTTAAGATACCTCTCCATCCCAAGGGTGAGCACCGTGCTTATCTGCCCTCTTTCTGTTATTGTTATCTATTCTTTCTCCATTGCTCGTCCCTCTGACAAGTACAAAAGGCAACATGCAGCAACTGCCTCAACTCCAATACTCCACTTTCACAGCCTAAATATATCATTTCCGGTTGAATTGTTGATGTATTTTTAAAGATTCCTGTCGCTCCAGCTGTGCTCACTGTGGTGAACATCCACTGAAACCACCAAGATATATTAGCTGTTTTAGATATATTACAGCTGTGTTCCGGAAATGTGAGCCAGCACAGTATTTTCATTGACTCTTCTTGAGTATTTGCGAAATTGATAATCGATATTTTCCCAGCTTGCTGGACCACTACTGCCTAATGATTCTAAAATAACATGAGTTCTGATTACCTTGTTCATTTGGTGATGCAGGTTTTTTACCTGAAAGGGAGAAGAAAGAGTTCAGTTACATTTTCTTTTCCTCCTGTCTTATAATTATACATTTTCTTTGATCAATCTTCTTACTGCAGTACTTGAGCTGTGAAGCTAGCAGCTAGCTAACATGCTATCAAGTTTGTTACGTGACAGGATAATACTTTGTCAGACAAAATCTGACATTTTTCTTGCAACACAGCAGCTCTATTTGCAACAAGGACACATATCTAAGATTAGAAACAGGCACACTTTAAACATAACATTACAACCACTGAAGAAAACATGTTCAACACCCTTTCAAATAAATATTTTAAAAAGCACTAATCTGCCCATGGAGGACTCTAAACGTACCTGGAAGAGAGCATGGATGCTTTGGGTAATTTATAAAACATGGGATAGTGGTGCGCTCTGCCTCTTGTGGACAAAATGTAGATATACAACAACAAACACCAACAAAATCCTGATGGATTAAGAAAAAAAAACGTTTATTTGTACATGTTTCTTAAATCCTAAACCTGACAAAACAAATAATTTAGATCAGTGGTAGAAAATGTGTCAATAGTTTTTTTTTGTACCCATTGTTTTGTATACATTTCATTTTCTTTCAAACAAAATACCTTTGTTCATGCATTTTTTTATTTTTGAATGTCAAGTACCTTTTAAAACATAGCCACTGTAAGAGTTTATCAGTCATTGATCGAACAAAAAGAAAAGCACGGATGGATTGTTTTTGTTTACCGTCTGTCACTGGCTTGAGGTGCTTTTAATTTAAAAAAGGGAGCTGTGAACCTGGGGTCCATGCATTTTACATTTCTTCATACTTTAATTAAGGCAGTGACTTCATAGGGACACACAAAAGAGGGCTCATATCTGCACACCCACGCTAAGAAAATAATATGCACGTATTCACACACACACACACACCTTTGACAGCATAATAATTGCGCCTACATCTCGTGAATCTGGGTCACAGGAACACAGCGTACACATCCTTTGATGTGTCATTAGGATTCTAAATTTCCTCGAATGCAGCGCTATTCATGATGAAAATGTTAGGTTGGCCAAGTCATACCAGGAGAATAATTTGGCAATATTTAGTGGTTATTATCAGCTTGCAAAGGATTCTAGATGCAGTACAATGTTCACGTTGTACCCAAATCCACCAGAATGCCTATTTCGCTTTACAGTTTTTAATCTACATTCATTAAGAGATGCTAACAAGTGTCTTTTTATTCCAACCAACCCTCATCCAGTGTAATCAGCAGCATTTTAACCTGCACCATCAAGGTACTGATTATATATACACACACACACACACACACACACACACACACACACACACACACACACACACACACACACAGCCACACACACACAACACATACCATGTATACATCACTTCAGGGGACATTACATTGACTTACATGCATTTCCTGGAGACTTATCCTAACCTTAACCATAACCAACACATGCCTAACCCTAACCCTTAACCTTACCCTAACCCTAACCAAGTCTTCACCCTAAAATTAATGATTCCCCTCATGGGGACCTCCATTTTGTCCCCATAAGGGAGGCGAGTCCCCACACGTGACTGTGTAAACAGATGTAGGTCCCCACAAGTATAGTAATGCTAGGCCACACACACACACTCTATATAGCCTATTCATGCTTCTTTCTTCCTGTTGTAATCAAACATCTTCGTTCATAATTGAAGTAGCGCTGGCGAATAAATATGAGGGAATTGAGACAAAGTCCATCGGGTTTCATTGTTATTATGAGTCCTGAGGAATTGTGCATGTGTTTGTGTTGTGTGTGTTTTACAATGTAGCCTCAGGACCAACTGAGGTAAAAGACTAATCAAATGCAAACTCTAAAAAAGGTGTTAACTTCCTGCTCTGAGCTCTCACCCCTTAACAGCCCAACTTGCATATGAATTTGTTTTTTGATATGATGATGAGATGAGGCTAGGATCAGAAAGGAATTTATATTATTCTCGAATCAATCGCATAAACACTCATAATTGCCAATTTAATTGCTAACAGAAGAGGAGACATTTAAAAAAAAAAAAACATTAACTCAAGTGCCTGAATTATTTCTACTTCGCCCTGTCGCATCAAATTAGTTTAATGACTTTTTTTGGTTGGAATCAATTTTATTTTACAGTATTAAATCGTGCAGTCGCCCTATTTAATGTCATTTCTATGATGATTTGGGGTTCATTCCTGGAAATGACTGAATCTATTAGCAGGGTAGGGGGGCCCATCAGCGGAAAGCTAGCCTGCCTGCAGCTGCCTGGTGAGGCTTCACACACACACACACACACACACACACACACACACACACCACACACACACACACACACACACACACACACACACACACACACACACACACACACACACACACACACACCTCGTCTAAGATGGAAAAGATACTGTTGCTGCTTTATCCCTTCTTCTGGCCGCTTTTCAGCTCATGATGGCAACTTAACCAGCCACTGTGTCTGCATCTAACACCGGAAAGCAATAACGCTGATATCCAAGGTTAAAAGTGCCACATTTTGACAAGCTATGTCATAATTATCGGCCTGTTTCTGTCTGTGTGTGGTGGGGGGGGGCTCAAGGTATTTCCTTTCACAATCCTTGTCTAAGGCGCAGCAAGCCCAGAACGCTTGAAACTCACTGTGTGATATAGGGTGTTAGCATTAGGTTTTCCTCTAAATCTGCCTAAAGGGCAGAAATACTCCATGATTCTAGCTGTAAGTCAAACACTGCAATCCTAATATAGCCAGGGGAAACAACAGCCTCCGCCATAATCAGAGTACCGGCACGATAAGCCCTTAGAATCTTAAATGTGTTTCACCTCCTCTGCCACGAGATTCATTTCACAAATGCAACTATAGAGAGAGCAAAGGGGTTGCACAAAGGATGAACAAAAAAGCATCCATCACTCCGAGGCTCTATCAAATCCATCTGCTGAGGTGTATTATTTGAGACATTCTCCTTATCCTCTCTTTTCAAGTGCGCCTCTTTGCATTTTTTTTAGCATGACCAGGTTGTCAAAGGATCAAAGAGGCAGCGGAGCAGCAATCCGGGGACTGTTTAACATCTTAACAGGTAGAGAAAGGATATGCAACCCGGTGTAAAGCAGAGAGGGAGGGGTGAGGCTGAGGAGAGGCAGCTCACCAGCGGAGCTACTGTGGCATATACAGGCGCTACATGGAATATTATTTACCTTGCTTGTTCCTTATAAATAATATGATAAATACCCTTAAATAACACCAGCCCTTCTATTCAGTGCATTTCCATTGACGTCAACAGGTTGTTCTTGTTAGATGGCATCATTACAAGCCTTAAAAGTTCCCGTCTCTTCAATCTATACTTAAAAAAAAACTGGGGTAATAGCACGTCTGTTGTCAAAGGACACCATGGTGTTTATGGGATATGTAAAAAGCCGAAAAATGATGCTCCTTTTGTCAGCAGTCAGTGATAAAAGCATGGATTGTGGAAGAAACCATGAAAAGCCTTACCACTTAAAATGCTGCACAGTGAGGTGAGCCTGAATTTCTGGGACTATTTTAGGATCCAGATGACATGATTTTGATGTAGACACATTTCTTGCACCGCAGTGGCGGAGAACATTAATAGAAAATGTCTTAACTGATGAAGAAAATCAACGGTACTTTGAGCTTTTTTGCGTACCACCTTCGAAAAGAAACAACAGACGAATCTTGTCTGATCTATTCCAAGAGGGACAAAAATTAGTGACTATATCCGTCTTAGCATTAACATAAATATCAAAACAATTAAAATCTCTTCCTTTTGCTTATCAATTCCACTTTTCTCTAGATGTTAAATTCGAAAAGGTTCCAAAATTCTCCCATTCAGTGAAGGCACCATTTGAAAATGCTAAAAACATCAGTACAGTGAAGTACATGGGTCATGATTAAGAAACTTTTACATTTAAATTCATTTAACTTAATTTAATGGTAAGCTTTGAACATCAAACATGGATGATATACACCCGTAAGAAGATCTGAGGGGATGTTTTTCTTTAAATCTAGGCGTAAACAGATTTTCTTGCTCCAAAATAACCTCTTCTCTTCCAAACATGAATTCAGATTTCCCCCCTTTCCATCAATCTGCCTCCCTGCCTCATGCTCTCCTCCCTTTCTGTCTGGAAATCCCTTCTCCTCCACCCTGCCTCTTTGTGTTTCCACGTCTGTGTCTCTCTTTATCTTCCCCCTTTTAAAAAGGGCCGATTCCTCCTCCTTTGTTAATGTGACAAATCTACTCTAATGACTCTGCCGTGGCTCTAGGCGTCTCGCGCTGAAAAACGAACCCCCTTTTCTTCAGACCCTTCAGTCACTCCCGCACATTATTCCGCCCTCTCCCTCTTCTATAGTCTTTTTAAGTCTATCTGACATTTTTGACAAACTCGTTCTCTGAAAAACAAAATGAAAAGATTGTCGTGGTCTGATTCATATCCTCCCTTCCCCGCTGCCCTGACTACAATGGCAGACTTTGAGCATCACAGTCAGCTGTCATGTTGATGTTTCTGTCAATAGTGACAACTCTCTAAAAAGCTCAACTCTTAGGTAGGGATGTTCTTCCTCTTCTTCTTCTCCTGCACATCGCCACGAGGCTTTCTTGAGTTCAATCTGTATCTGCGGGTTGAGCAGGTGGCCACACGCTCTCCTTCTCCGTCAACACACTCCTACCACCTCTCCATTTCTACATGGCAAGATATGCATCGGTGCCATAGCAACAATAGCCGCCCACAGCCCACGGAGATAGGAGAAGGGAAGATGTTGGCTGCGATCTAAGTTAGTCAACATCTCATAGAGAGAGAGAGAGAGATATATATATATATATATATATATATATATACATATATATATATCTCTCTAAGTGCATCAGTGTGCGTGGATCTGGCTAGTGGCTACATCCTGAAACCTCGGCGTAAAAATTAGGAAAAGTAGGAGAAAAGAGGGGGAAGGAGAGAATATATCGTTCCTCCTGTCTATCGCCCTGTCAGGGGGTGGCGGTGAATTGCATTTGATGCCTGCGATAAGACTCTGTGTGGCTAATGAGGAAAGCGCAAGGCACACTCATTAAACTGTGTGTGTGTGTGTGTGTGTGTGTGTGTGTGTGTGTGTGTGTGTGTGTGTGTGTGTGTGTGTGTGTGTGTGTGTGTGTGTGTGTGTGTGTGTGTGTGTGTGTGTGTGTGTGTGTGTGTGTGTGTGTGTGTGTGTGTGTGTGTGTGTGTGTGTGTGTGTGTGTGGTGTGTGTGTGTGTGTGTGTGTGTGTGTGGTGTGTGTGTGTGTGTGTGTGTGTGTGTGTGTGTGTGTGTGTGTGTGTGTGTGTGGGAGCAGCTCATTAGAATTCTCCCATTCTCAAAGGCCAAGTGAGTGAGGAGAATGGAGCCGTGGCAAAGCAGCCTGTTGCACCTTTTGTCAGCATGGAAATGCACACACATTCATAAATATAAAGCTACAGCGATGTTCACACATCCATACAGTAAGTAATTCCCAAAAGTCTGAGTTTGACTCGTATTATTATAATCAGGTAAAGCTTTTTGCAACACGTCTAATTAAAACGCCCCATTGAAGCCAACCGGCGTCTTCATACATCGAAATGTCGGAATCAATTCTGCTTAGAACAAACAGTTCAGCATGGGGCCCGTTGTGCTGTTTGCCATCCTAATTAGCATCACTTTAATTTGGTACATTTTTAGCAGTGAAAAGACTTCAAGCAGGAGGACACTGAACTATGCTTATGTCTTGGTATTTTAGTTTTGGAGAAGTTTGGGTTGCACAAATATGAGCTCAATGCAACACGTTTTACTTTTATGAAGCAATCTCATTACTTTGGTAACAATTAAACCTCATGGTGCCGCATTGCTATAGATGCATCAATATTAGCATCTGCGGAACAATAGACAATTTTAACTTACTATAAGACATTTATTATTAATTAAAAGTGACATCTTCATCAGAATGCATTGTGTGTTCATGAGTGTAGTAGCAAAAAACAACAACATATCTCCTAACTTTTTTTCCCACCTGTTTTCACAGATGTAAACAAAACGAAAAAAAGATACTGGTAAAACGTCCCCCCCCCCATCTGCTCTATAGTGAGAATTTAGATTAGCCTTATGTTTTTTTTTTCAGTAACCGCAGGGATTCTGTCATGTAAGGTTAAAAGTATTGGATCATATACAATTGAACACTTTAATAAACAACCCCCTGTGGTATGATTCACTTGATAATAAACATACTTTTTGGAAAGTGAAGTGTTTCCGCTATAGCTGACAAGCTCACATTTAAGAGGCAAAATCCAATATGCTCAAGCCTGTTTCAAAACTATTTATTACAAACAATGCCACAGGGCGTTATGATTACAGTTTTTATTCCATAGACGAACTTATGAACATTGCTTTCTCTGAGGTGGAGTTTGTCAGTTTTCTGCTGGTCAATAGTGCAAATCATGGGGCAAGGCTGTGTCAAGTTAAACTCCATGAACTTATCTATTTGTAAAAGATATCTTCCTGCTGAAATAAAGTAAACTATAGTGCCTAGAATCATCTGACAAAGGAAAATGCAGGTGTGGTAGTCAGTAGCTGAAGTGTGTTAATGAAACATGGCTCCTGCTTCAAACATGGCGTATCAAAGCTTCTATTTCTGCTGCTGTAATGAGCAGTGAAGAGTCCACAGAGAGCTTCTTCTTCTTCTGCTTCTTCTTCTACTCCATCACTCTCTCCCACTCTCTCCCACTCTTCAAGAACCTTCAGAGGAGCATGCAAAGTAAATAGTCTTTGAGCTTTGGTGTCTTAGGGGGGGTTCTTCACTATGTGTACTGTATGTGTGTGTGAGGAGGACATTATGCAGTGTGTGTTGACGATAAACTATAAACACTATGTTTATGGAATTAGCTTCACCGGACATTGGTCGTTTGTTTTCATTGACCGTGTCAGTATTAGCATTTATGTACCTCCATGGGAATTTGTCCAAGAGATATTAGATGAGAGTTATTAAAGATTCTGTTATAGATTATACAAGTTTGGTATGATTGAATGCATAATAGTGCAACTTGAGTTTATTTTGACTTTTTTGTTCATCAAAGTCACCAACAAAGATAGTTGTCTTAAATGATCCCCATGAATATAATTTACATTTAGACAAAGTACACATAAACAAGCCTAGGGACATATGTGGGAAATGAGATAACCAATGTCTCTTACTCACTATTGATCATAGACAAAAACATCAGTTAGTTTGAACATCTTAAATGTGGGGATTTGCCTCTTTTCTCTCATCTTTTGTCAAATGGAATATTTTGGAAACAATTTACATTTTTAACTTTATATTTGGTTTTGGAACTCCTAATAGGCCTCATTGTATTTTTGTTTTCACAATTACTTATAATTATGTATTAATACAAATATAAAAGCATTTTATGAATGAATACGAACTATATACAAATGCTATCTAAATAAAAATGTATATCAGATAAAATGGCAGTATATTGATGTTAACAATTGTTTTCCAGCCCCTGCTGTATGTTGGGTATGTAAGTTACTTTGTATTAACATATAGAGAGATTCTGGGTGTAATATATATATATATATTTTGTGGCAATGCCTTGTCCTCTTCTGTTACATTTTGTGTTTTATTTTCCTAGAACAGAGGGGGGTACATGTCTATGATCAATATCGTATTTATTCTATAGCAGGGATTATTCCTTACATAGAGATTACTAATCTTGGTAAACCTTCAAAGTGCCACTACGCGGAACACTTGGTTCGAGGAGCTCATTTGTAAGAAGAGATAGCGAAGATATATATATATATTTTCTTTCTCTGTTACGGTTTCTTGTGAATTGCTTCTTTGGGAAAGAAAAGCAGCATGTTCCTAAAACACAATATCTGTCTGATTCTGGTAGTCAGTGGGTGTGCTCCAAGATTACATCCCAGCAGACGTCTCGTATTTCAGTAACCGAATATGTTCTACTTTGAGATGTTTCAAGGTTCAGCGATCGCTAAGATATGATGAGAGATTGGACAGGGGGGAGAGGAGCAGGGGATTCGCCTCGGCTCAACTTTGTGTCGAAGTCAAACAGTTAGATTCGCAGAGCGTGGTTAGAGGAGACGTTGTTTACTCCGCAGCAAAGCAAAGCTCAGCAGGTCGTGCCAACAGGCGACGTACGGCATTGTGGGAGGCTTTTACCGGAGTGGGGTGTCGTCATCGGTTTGTACATCGCACCCATCCATGTGAAATATTAATGGAGCCGAAATAAATCTTTAACGCGCATTCGCTTCATCATCCTCCCACCTACCTCTGCGTGAGGCAATGTGCCAGCGACATACAATGAAGCACTAATACAGAGCCAGACACACACGCACTCACACACACACACACACACACTGTGTACAACCCACACAAGCTTAAGCAAACCCGTCATGCTTCCACCTTTTATTAGAAGAATAATTATCAAAAGGGATGATGAAAAAACCATTGTCGCATACTTATAACGAGGGAATCAAAGGCGCTCGGTGACAGTCTGTTTTTGAGTGTGTGTTTGTGTGATGTTGTAAACTCAAGGTGTGATGCAAGGCGCTCTCACACACTCGCTCTGTGGTTTGATTCTCCCGTCGAGCGGGGTGACCTGGCATTTCGGTGACTTTTAGAGGTGCTACCATGCTGACATATTGCTCTCCCATTTTCCCACAGTGCCCCCCCCTCCCCTTCTCACACTTTCTCGCAATGTTTCAGACATTTTGTTGTCTGCGTTATTTACTTCACATCAGAGCTGCCTTTGGTTTACGTGACTTTACTTTTTTTTGTGATTTTGCTGTTAATGATTCTTTATTCTAATGAGAGGGTGAAATCCCACTATAATTGCTTTTTTAAAGTATACTTTCCTTTCTAAATAAAAACTACATTTAGCTTCTTTTTTTTTTATGAACACCTCAGTTTGCTTTATAGGAAACCAATCCAGCTTTTAACTTCCCAAAATACTTATTCTGTTGGGAGTTACAGATAATTGATTTACCTTTTTATTGTGCCATCTGTTTATCCAATTTTGCTCCTTCTTTGATGAATCCTAATGACATGGCGACGATTTTAGAGGTTGACCTCCAACAAAGTCTTTAACACAGGAAATAATAAGAAATACTGGCTAAAATCTGCAGATACAGACAACTCTGCACATTGCTAATGAGTCTTGAGAGGGATTATTTTGATATGGGTCGACTTTGGCTGCAGTCGTCTTTCAACCAGAAGGTTGTGGGTTCAATCCCAGTCTGTTGTTTTAGTAAAATCCCACTCAATGTCTGTAAAGGGTCCGTGTGTAGTTTCAGAGGATCTTTTTGTAGAAATGGTCGATACAAATTAGGTATCATCCCCTGAATGAAACATTGTGTTTTCATTTACTTAGAATGAGTCCTCCGTGGGTTTCAATTTGCTACATGCCGCCAAATCCTACACTGTTCCTTTAAGACAGCACTTGGCTTCCATTTGATTCAGGACACTTTAAAAATAAGCCTTTAGAGACTTGCTGTTTTCCCGTGGAGATATGTTCTCCTGAAGTGTGGCCAACAAGTAAACATGGATTGTTTTTCTAAGTACAAGGACTTTGTGCAGAAAGTTGCTCTGTAACTTTTTACTTAAAACTGAATTTGGTTTGGATTAAAAAATATCTTATGGGGAAATGAAAAATCGAATTTGGAACCATACAAAAGACCGAACCTAAGTGAATATTAAGGATTACTTATAATACTACAATAATGGTGAGATTAGCAGTTCTGAGAGGTTACATAATTGGTTACAAGGTGGAGAGGTTTCGGCAACAATTTTCATTTTCTGAAACAGGGACAGAAGGATGCATTGTGGGAACAATGTAATATTTACACCAAGATACAAAAGTAGACTTTAGGGATTCCTTTAACCAGATAACTGCTAATCAGTCACAGTTATAAGTACATATACAGTAAAAGTACTAGATCATCTTATATTTCATAAAGCCAATACTGGCCCTGGTATATCAGTTTTTACAGAAGTTGTTTCCTAAGTGCAGCAGCGCTTGAATAGAAGGAGACATGAAAGTGATTTTCTCTCTGCACTCCTAATTACTTGTCTTCCTCTATCTCTAAAAATAAATTCATATTTCATCACCACGCTGCCAAACTGTCGGTGTGCCATCCGGTGTCATTTTGATCATGGATATTTAGCAAAGGAAGAAGGAAGAAAATAGGAATATATCGCCCAATTATCCGTGCTGACGGTCTTTACAGAGCCGTTGACCTCAACCTCCTTGTATCTTAGCAATTTAATTTAACCCCGTCTGTGTGTTGTACGTGCTAATTAGAAAGCATTTAAAAGAGAAACTCACACCAGGAGCGCCAGAGAGAAAGAGACGCCGAGAGGAGGAAGAGAGACGGAGATAAACACTTACACATAAGAAGATGTAATAGCTGCGAGTGTTTTTAAAAGAATATCTCAAATGCCTCAGTAGCTTGGCGGCGAGCTGGAACTGAAAAGATAAATGATGAGGAGACCAGGGGAGTTTAGGCAGTGAATAAAAAAAGGTGGCCCAAGGTTTTATTACTAAAAAAGAGCTCAGTTTGTTGATCATTATCAGGCAATTAGGATAACAGAAAAAGAGAGCTATTTTCAAAAAGAGAGGACTGATGCAGGCTGACCTGCTGATTCTGATTTCGTTCCTCTTTAATAAGAACTATAATTGACAGCATATGCAAACATTTCGTAACTTTTTTTGAATACATAATTAAAGCAGTTTGTTCCTAAAAACCTTACCAAAGTGTTTATTATGCTGTATCTATGTGTACATCAGTAAACATATATTTTTTCTGTTATTGTTTCTCCCCCACATCCCCCAACCCTGGATTCCCTCTTATTTTGGACCACTATTTGTCAGCTTGGTGCTACGCCTTGCTATGTTTGCATTATGTTGGCTTCCATTTTCCAAGCTCCAGAAGAGTGACAAACAATAGAAGAGGTAAATATGTCATATGTCCCGCTTTATCATCAATGGATTGGATAAGTCACCAATTTTGTTGCCAAGAGCCTCTAAAAAGTCGCTATAACTTAACGATAGAAGCCTTACAAAGTAAGGCCATTTAACATGGAGGGTTAACTCTTTTTAGATGTGTTCAGGTGGAGAAGACAAAGCAGAGAGGATAACATGTGAGGTAACGCACGGATGGGAGGGGGCTGTCCTCATTCAAATCCATTACTACAGTGTGCAGAGCTGAGAAGGTCCCACGTCCAATTAGCCGTTTCATCTCCGAGTGGAAATGTGACTGTAGGGAGACACTGCCTGGCAAACGTTACCTCCTCTCCAATATCTTACAGCTATCAGGTTGTGTGTGTGTGTGTGTGTGTGTGTGTGTGTGTGTGTGTGTGTGTGTGTGTGTGTGTGTGTGTGTGTGTGTGTGTGTGTGTGTGTGTGTGTGTGTGGTGTGTGTGTGTGTGTGTGTGTGTGTGTGTGTGTGTGTGTGTGTGTGTGTGTGTGTGTGTGTGTCCACACTACTGCTGGTTGTCAGATTGTCCCATTAATAAGCTTTGGCCTTTATTACCACTTAGCAAACTCTATGTGTGCCTTTCTGCCAAGCATTCTTCGTATGCTGCCTCCCTTAAAGTGAAATCCCTGTTTGCAGAGCCGTCAGCGTGTCAGATTACTTTTTTAAGGCGGATTGCCATATACATGACTTCGCATATTCACTGTCGCTTTGAAGTTTTCCGCGAGCGTCTTTTTTTCGCATCACCTACTGTAAGACTGCGTGTGTTTTTTCTTGTGTGTGTGCGCCATCATGTTGTATGTATTATTTACTTATATATTTATTTTCCGCTGCATGGCGCACACTTTGCGGAGATTACAGACGGTGGGAGCTCAAGCCTCTTAGCCCCTCGCAGGCTGCCACAGCTGCCTGCCACTTCTAATGACACTTCACACTAAGACTGGATAAGTCCATAGGCAGGTTTTTTAGTTTAGAGAATGCTTGAATGCATACAGCCTCCTTTTGGATGTGTATGTGTGTGTGGCTCTGACAGGCCTGTAGAGTTTAAATGAGAGCGATGCTATACACCGAGAACACAAACATCTGCTTTGGCATCGATATATCCTGACGCATTCACACCATTACCTAATGAAGGATCTCTCTCTTTCTCTCCGCGATGATTCCAGCTAATTCCTTATAATAATGTCATTTAATTGTGTCTCATTGTGTGTTTGACAACGCCTCCTTTGGGAGCCGTTATAGTTTGTATTCTGCAAGCGTGTATTGTTTTATGGATGTCCTTCACAAAACATGTCTTAGAACAACCAATCTGTCTTGTTTACCTTTTTTCGTCGAAGACAAACCCATAATAAAAGCCTGCTGAGCAGCATAGATGGATGTTTGGCAGTGTTTTCCCTCATTTTGTTCGCAGTGGCAGGTGTGAAAGGCCAGAAGGATTGTTGGAAAGAAGATCTGTTTCTAACAGCTGATCACATGTTACATCAGTGTGGGAAACTGTGCTGGCCTTTTGTGTGATGTTGTGGATTGGACCTCCAATCCAATCAAGGAACAAAAAAGCAACTACCTTTTTGAGTAACCTCGTGCTTAACAGATAACCAAAAATCAGACTTTTCATCAACATTGGACCTTTTTTGGACCAACATTAAAGCTGTTGGATGTTATGCTGAAAAAGTATTCAATTTTTAAAACGTTGCCCAGAATCATATTTAAACTGACAACATGTCATATTATCAAACAGATCACCCCCAAAAGGCACTCAACGGTGCCTTAATGCACAATTTAATAAAAAGTGTGTCTAGATAACATATTCCAAACCTCAATCTCTGCTTCCTGCACTATTTCACTACATCACATATTTATCAACAACACATTTAAACTGTAGATGTTGCAATATTCATGACTCTCCCCTGGGATTCTGCCATTACCAGGCATTCTTTGTTATTCAATATATCTTAATTCATATAAAATAACCTTAGCATGGGGCCTGGCTATCGTGTGTGTGTGTGGGGGGGGTGTCACATCTAAGTGCAGGGATCACAGGGAGCATGTTCCTGGAGGTGTAGCAGTAGTTTGATCTTTCCATATTAGCACTATTCCCTGCTATGCCAGCCTCATTACTTTGGCCGGTTCAGCAGCACCATGGCTCTGCTCTGCTCTGATTTGTGTTGGCCACCTTCAACTAACACACTTCTTTGACTCCCGCAGTCCACCTCCACTTTCATCTGTCTCCTCTTTCATAGATCATTCACTCAGTGTGTGTGTGTGTGTGTCCCAGCTGTGGTTCTGACCCAAGCTTTCATTTAGACAAGACACGGAGTGGCACAGAGGTTGAGGTGGCATCTGCTTGCCTCTAATAAGGATGTGCTATTGATTAACATGTACTGTACCATGTGTAGCCCCCCCCCCCCCCCTCACCCACTGAGAGGAAAGAGAGGCATGGAGGCCATTTGTCACATAGTCAGGAATTACAGGACATCGGTGTCATCTGTGTGCAGCGTTGGGAAAGAACTAAGTAAATGTCCTCAATACTGTACCAAAGTACAATGATGAGGTATTTTTACTTGAGTATTTTCTTATCACGCAACGTTCTACTTCTACTCTGATATATTTCAAATTGAAGCAATGCAATTTGTACTTTACTGTGGTTTTTTACCCCTTTCAAAACTAGTTACTTAAAAAAATGATGTAGGCGGCTGTGGCTCAGTGAATAGTGTGCTGGACTTTGAATCAGTGGGATAGCAAGTTCGAGTCAGCATGTTGTTGTGTCCCTGGGCAAGACACTTTACCCCAAATTGCTCCTGTGGGGATAGAGTGGTGAAGTCACGCCCATCTGGTGGCGTGGCGGTGGTGGCGAAGTCGATAGGGACTTGGCTTGGCAACTGGAAGGTCACCAGATCAAGTCCCGGCAAGACCAAGTGCTACCGAGGTGTCCCTGAGCAAGGCACCGTTCCCTACACTGCTCCCCGGGTGTTGTTCAAAATGGCAGCCCACTGCTCCTAACACTAGGATGGGTCAAATGCAGAGAAACAATTTCCCCACGGGGATTAATAAAGTATATCAAATCAAATATCATCAAATCAATCTACTTCCGTTCCATGGGACCTTATTTCGGAAAAATTATGTATTGAAGTCAATGAAGAGAGAAAACGTATCTTTTGATCCCGTTTGAATTGTGCCATGAATTACACATATGATGTTTGTCAATCTTAAAAAATCATTTCCATGTCAAAAAAGTGACAGTTTGTCGTAAAACTGTTGAAATATAAGACTATGAAAAATACGCAACTAGAAAGACTATAAATCCCAGAGTCGCGTAAGTGATGTCATAATAACTGATGTCACAATTGTTTTCCTCCACCAAATAAGAGATAGCTAAGATAAGATAACTTTAACAAGATGCCTGTGTGCTTAGTACCAGGTTGTTATCATACCAGCAATGGGTCTTGCTCGTTCTTTCGCTTCCCGTCTGATGAAAGGACCAGGAGTGGCTGGATCAAGTTAGCTACCTAGCTAGTAGCAAGCACGTTAGTTAGCATTACAGTCTTAGCCTTGTCATTTTTATTAGCCTTAACGTGAAGTAACATCAAGTAACCCAACATGCTAAACAGTAAGAGTAGTAGTCATATTTCGTGAACCATTTGAAGAGTACTGTCACACCGGTGTGATCATTCTATAATACACCATTTAAGCCCGGGGGAGAAATGCTAATGCTACATTAGCATCGGCGATCTGTTCTACTTCATGCTATCTGCACAAATGGTTGACATTAAAAAAATCAGGCAGTTCTGAGAGAATCAAAGGAAGGCAGGCAGCTTTGCATGACATTCTGGGATCGAAAGATAATTTTTCTCTCTCCATTGACTTCAATACATAATTTTTCCGAAATAAGGTCCCATGGAGCTCCCCCGGAAGGGGAGGGACTTCGCCACTCTATTGCCCACAGTATTGAGTATGTAAGTCGCTTTGGATAAAAGCGTCTAACAAATGACATGTAACGTAATGATGTAAAAACACAAAGAGTTAAAAATAAAAACATATTTTGTTATAAATTAAACTAGCTAACAATTAACACAATAACTGATCGGTCAATTCATAGATTTGCCAATTGAATGAGAATTAATTGGATAATCATTTAATCATTTACCATTTATTTTTGTTTTTAGATTTTGCTGCACTGGGTACATTTACGTTTATTATCTTTAATACATTTTTGCTTAAATGACTTACCTACTTAGTTTTACTTAAAAGGCGTCCTATCATGCAAAATGCACTTTTTGATGTCTTTTATACATAAATATGTGTCCCCGGTGTGTAAGGAAACTCACAAAGTGTCAGAAAACAAAACCCTCTCTCTTTTCCTCCGTACCCAAATCTAAAAAAACGGGGGTACAACGGAGCTGATCCAGATTTGCTTCCGCTATGACGTAATATCGGAAATGTGAGCTGGCTTTACACCCACGGCCCTATCAGAAACGTTGCTATCAGAAACAATGCATGACTGTTTTGGACGTAATATGGTCTTTGTTTACATTAGCAAGCATCACTAACACTCAGAGAGCTAACCTGTACTGGAGAGAGTATGGAAAAAAAGCAGGAAATAAGAAAGGAACTCACCTTTAAACCCGCAAGAGAAAGCATTTGAGCTCCATACTGTTTCAGAAATAATCCTTGATTTGGTTTAGAACATGATATGGCATTTAATCACAGCAGAATTTAGCTTTTTTTTTCAAGCAAAGGACCCAGAATCAGCGTTTTTCTAACAGGGCTGAAATAGAGGGATATGAAGGATGTCTACAATGCATGATCTGTTTGGTATTTTGAGCAAAACACTTCATATACATGTTTTTTTATATATTTGTATATATCTGAGACCCATAATATATGCCTAAAAATAGCATAATAGGAGACCATTAAGTAACATTTCCAATGCGTGCCTTCTACTTATAACCAACTGTTTTTTTTAAAGGATTTGAATACTTCTCCCACCACTGTCTGTTTGTATATCTGTGATTCAGTACAATCAGATGATGGCCACTGGCATAGACCTGTAATGTGACAATGTGTTTGTTTGATTAAATATTTGTTCGGGAACTCATCAGCACTGCTGTTTTATTTTTATAGAAGTCCTTAACCCGAATGATTGATTCTAATGAGACATTTTGATCGGCTTCTACACAAGCATGCACGATTAATTCAGATTTGATTAAACTTTAATGATGCCCGTGGGGAGCTGGACTGTGAATAGAATATGATTTTATGAGAATAGAGAAAACAAATAGCAAAGACCCAGGCATGTTAAGTAGACATTATAGTTAATACAGTCATACGTATATCCTATATTCCAAATTGAGTTACTTGACATTTACTAAAAGGTCATGTTGAAGTGCTGAGACACATCTGGATATTATGTTATGTTTTTGATTGTGCTATTTGTATAAGATGTTGTAAACATATAGGACTTTGGTTTCTTGCATTAAACTTTATATTAATAAACTTGAACTCCACTTTTTTGTATTTTTTGACATTTTATAATTTTTACTTTTTCCCACCAACAGACCAAAGAAAAAGAGAGACTCGCTGTTTGACGTGTTGGAGATTGGCTGTGGTCTCCGTTGTGGTGGACCATATGTCCATTTATCCACCTACAAATCATCCCATCCATCCATCCATCCCTCAATTGTTTTCTGTTTGTACACATACATGTCCATTCATTCATCACTCTGTCAATCACGCCACCAGTCGATACACCTACCCCCCCCCCCCCCCCATCCATCCATCAATCTGCCCTTCTGTCTATACATCACTCCCCCACCCCCTCCCCCGTTTCAGCAAATTAATCCCACACCGACTCCTCTGTCAGGCCCAATCCAGGAGCTAATGCATGTGACTAATGAGCACTAATGCTCATCCACTGATATAACAAATGGCATCAGATAGCTGCAGTATTCTAATAGCAGGATGTGATTATACGCATGAGTAGCTATCAGAGCCTCTTGTCACTTCTCTATTCTTCGTCTTCTTCCTTTCTGGGGGGGTGGGGGGGAAATAGAGGTAGCATTTTCCATTTTGTTCTGTTTTATTACCTCCAGCCCATCGTTTTAGGCACGGCGCCGGCAGCGGTCCGCGGATGAAAGAGAAAATGTTGCCTTGAGTGGGGAGGGGTGGGGTGGCGGAATTTCAGTACAAGTAGAAAATAAACCTTTTTGCTGGATGTGAGGTGTGCATTTTGTGTCGCCCAAGAAAGATGGATACAGAGAGTGTGGGGGAAAGGGAGAGACAGAGTAATTGAAATATGAGAGAGCAGCAGCAGCAGCAGCAGACCCATGCGTCCATCAGCAGCTCGGGCGCTGCAGGGGGGAGAGTGCTGCGTGTGTGTTTGTGTGTTAGTTTTGCTGCTGCCGAAAGAGGCCACATGCCCCGGTTGTTCCAGTGTGCGAGCGAGATTGACAGCAGAGGTAGGGGTGCACACGGCTCTCCATAACTTGTGGCAAGTGCTTATGTGTGACAGGTTGTCAGGGAAACATTTTCTGTGTTAGGTTTATGCACTTTGATAAGGTCAGCCCAGTAAAAGACCTCAGCGTGGAGTGTGGCCTGGATCCTTTCAGCCTCTGGGTCGGTACAGAGCAAAAAGACGCAGCTGGACTCGAATTTGAAGCCAATATAGAAACTGCTAAAATCTCGGCCAACTCCTGACCTGGCCTGATTCAGTCAGAGTGCGGGCAGCTGACAGCTGACAGTCTGGCCCTGGCCTCAATCCAAAACTGTGAGGTCAAAACTCCTTCTCTCTTTGGTACACTCACAGATACTTTAACCCGGAGTGTGTTAACAAGCCCTCTATGGTTTATATGGAATTAGAATTTTGTAGAGTAGCCTGCATCTGTGTCGGAGAAGATCTTATCCTAGTTCCAGAAACCAGAATAAAAGATCATTTTGGAGTACATATGCATTTGTCTTGTTTAAACTCTACTCTACTTTTTTATTTGGTTCATTTGGAATATTTTTACGATTATTTTTATGCCAAACACAGCAAGTGTTTAGAAAATTATCGATATGCAGGTTAATATGAAAAGGTAAGTTTTGACTCGTCAATAGCAACCTAAACGCAAACCTAAATCCAAACCTAAAACACACAATCCTTATTTTCAGATGTCACTCCTGAACTTCATTCAGCCACCATTCACAGAGTACTTTTTCCTGTTTGGCATAGAAATGGGGATTTTCCTCGATGTAATCAAACATAATCGATGGTTCAAATGAAATTTGCAACATGTTGGAATAGTATTCTTTCACACACACATACGGGTATTGGGCTGAGGGCGACACCGTACTTCCGGTATCCGCCGTTTTACTCGAGGTGCAAGCAGGCCAAGGGTTTAGCCGTACACCGTCTATGTTGCTAAGCTTCCTGTACTGAATATCATAGTCTATTGCCTTTATCAATATCTAGTCAACTCTAAAATACAACATATGCAATGGCATGATAATATTATTGTGACAAGTGGGGTATTCACCTGGTGTTTCCAGAAATTAGACGTAGATGCAGCCAAAATCGATGCAGTCTGTAAGGGCAATCCGACAACCCACACAGCTCTAGTTTACGCTGGTAACGACCTATATACAGTCTATGGTAACGACCTAGAGCACACCCCTCAAGTCCAGAGATGTAATCCGAAGACATGCAGCGATTTCTTCGGTCGTTAATTCAGAAAAAAAAAACTAGCGCGCTCTGCCTTGCTACGTTAGCTAGCTGTTTATATTTGCACTTCCAGGATATTTGCACCTCCATGAAAATGGCGTATTTATATATATATATATATATGGCGCGTGTTGCATTGTGGGTAGCTCGTGGCGTCACTGTGTGTGAAAGAATATAAATGCCTGGTGTTGTAATACCAGTTTTTCAAACTTTAAAGATCCCATGTCATGCTTTTCCGGTTATTACCCGTCCCCTTGTGTGTTATGAAGGTTTTTATGCGTGTAAACGGTCTGCAGAGTCAAAAATCCTCAAAGTACACCCTGTAGGGAGTAAAACTCTAACACAGAAAAGACCTCCCCAAAACGCCTCGTTGGCGTGGGGATACCCAGAGGCCACACCCTCTGCCAGCCTTTCACGAAACAAAGCTTCCCTAACCTTTCAGCGATTCATGCCGGATATGTACAGCGTAGGGCACTGAAGAACGATGCTATTCCTACTTTGTTTGAACCAGCGGGAGATTCGGGTACACAACCTGTAAGTATTCATTGTTGTTTGTGTATTTATGATGTTTAAAACAAACAAGGTATCTACCACGACTGTTTAAATGGGTAAACGTTTTTCGGGCTACTAAGTTGGGATCGCGGAGAAATGCTCTCCGCAGACCCATTCTCACAGCGTTATAAACCTTTTTCTTACTCAATATCAAGCCACACTTATTGTTTTTACTTCGGCTGTGAGTGTTTGTGTGTGCTCAGGATGAGTTTCGCTTGTACTCGCTGTATCGCAGAGAGGCTCGTTGCTGCGATCTGCTGCGAGGAGCGGACAGGCTTCCGCTCCTCGCAGCAGATTGCAGCAACGAGCCTCTCAACATCCCGACCAATCAGAGCACACTGGGCTCACAGGGAGGGGGGGGGGGCAGGAGCTCCAACAAGCCGTTTAGGACAGTGAATACCGGTGAATACACATACTTTACAGAGATGCTGTATGAGAAACCAATGTGAGTTTGGACAATTGTACAGTATAAACAGGGGTGCACATAACTGTTTTGCCCTGGTTCTCAAAGGAGCACCTGGAGATGTTGCTTGGTGCTCATCCTTAAAATGAAATAAACCGTAACTTTTGAGGGGGTCTTGACTTTATTTGCCAGACACACGGCACTGAACACACAGAGGTGAACACAGAACACACATGCAGAGGTGAACACAAGACAACATTAGCACGACCAGTAATCCTACAAACTGTCATAACTTCCCTCCTGACTGTTCTCCTCACTGTCTTCCTCTCTGTCAGACATGGTAGCTGATGATGTAGGCCTACTTCTTTCTCTCTGGTTGAGTCTGTGATTAGCTGCTTGCATCCACAAGTCAACAGCTGGTTTTGGGTCGAAAGTCTCTGTTGTCATCTTAGACAAGTGGATGTAATCAAATAAGTATGTGAACATAACCAATAACCTACCATAGCCAATAACAAATGAATGTAACTTATTTTATTTGTGTTGTTCATTCATATCTTATTTTACCTTAACATTTATTTATTTATGCTTTTTTTTTTTATCTCCAGTTTTAAAGGATATTTTTGTTTACTGTCCTATAGTATACATTGGAATGATTTCAAATCTGTTTATCCCAATAATTATAAAGGAGTGCCTTGGAAATATGTGTATAAATTGTGACCAAACCGTTTGAACTTAGACTAAAGTGAACTATCTAAACACTCCTTTACCTCCTTGTCCTTTACCTCACTGAGCTGTAGTATCAGCCTCTCAGTCTGACTGGAGAGAACTCTCCCTCCACATTATTGTAGAAACATCTTCTTCTTATATCCGTTAGAGCAGCTAGCACCAGATTCTAATAGCAAGAGCGCCGGTACCGATGCTCTTTCCCTCGCTCGCTCCCACGCTCACTCGCACTTTGGTTGTGAGCTGCGTGCGCCAGATAAGCCAACATCCCCCATTTTCATCACTTACAGCGCCCATCGTACAGGGCAAATGAAATGTGTAACCGGGGTGAAAAGGGTGTTACAGTTACTTAATTATGAATATTGTTACATCAAGGCCGGAAATTAGGATGAGCGCCAACGGTCAAAAAAATGTTTTCCCTCCCAGAGCTGTCAGCGCAGCGCCTCCACAGATCTGGCGCCCTAGGCGAACATCTATAACGCCAGTCCTACGGGCCGGCCCTGAGTTCATATACAACTCGCAAATATCATTCTTTTCTCTCTCCTCTCTTTTCTCTCTCTCTCTTTTATCTCTCTCTCTCTCTCCTCTCTCTTCTCTCTCTCTCTCTCTCTCTCTCTCTCTCTCTCTCTCCTCTCTCTCTCTCTCTCTCTCTCTCTCTCTCTCAATGTTGGTACACAAATGCGCCTTTTTTCAAATGACCCGGTGCTCTTTTTTTGGCGGAGGTGCGCACCAGTTATGTGCAGCCCAGAGTATAAATCTATTTTAGTATACCTCAACAATGGAATTATGATCAGTAGAAATGGCCATGACATATCATACTATAGGTCACTTTCTTGGAATCACTCTCTGCCATCCCATATCATCATATCCACAATCAGGGGCAGTGATGCTGCAGGCGAGGATGCAATCATTGCTGATAAAGCCAGTTTAAAAAGCGCCATAAAAAGCATGAATGAGAAGGAGATGGTGCTCTTTTGAGGTATACTCCACAAAACATCAGTGTGCGGCTCACAGATGCCTCCTCGGCAGGGAAGCACTGAAGTCTGCAGCGCCAAGGCCAATCAGTCATGGTGAACATATGCCAGCTGAGTGTTTATAATCGGAGGCTTCATCTCCATGCCTGTCAATTCTTGCGTGGCCCTGATCACAGGATCCCTGCTATGGGAGTGAGGCCCAAAGGCCATGCTTAAAGACCCAAATCCTTTACAGGATCGGGTAATTATCCAACACGGTTCTGCAGGCCTCTTTGATCTGCACGTGGATCAATGGCGGGATCACAGTGGTTTGATAACTAGTCGCTACCCCAATGTGTGTGTGCAAGTACACTCATTGCCTGTTCTGCATTCTTTAATATGTTTTTTCTCATAAACCTCATGGATATGAAGTTTTTAGTGTTCATTTATTCACAACAAACTATACTATTCAGTGTCCTCGTGAGGAAAAATCCAAATGAATTTCAGATTTCCCCGGTGTAATCTTCCACCTTCTCTGCTGCCGTCAGCAAAAACAATTCATGTGTTCCTACTCGCTAATCATCTTAGGTATGTAGATAATGGCCGTGTCCTATAGGTAATTCACTGTCTATCTGGGGAGTATGTGTTCATATACATGCGCTACACTGATATGAGGCGGATATTGGCCTTTGCTGTGCTGCAAAAGGACAAAACAAAATCCTGCAACATCGCTGCCGCTGCCGAAACACTGCGACTAATGTACTGACAGTGAGCAGGCTTCTTTGTTTAATAAAAAACAATAAGAAGAAATAATAAGGAACGGAACAGTTAATACCAGTCTTCACCCAGCTTTTATGTTGCCTTTTTGTTATGTTGACAGCTCAGAAAGTGCTTTGTGTAAGAGAAATCAAAGAGATAAAAGGACAAAATGCTACTTATTATGCATCACAGTCGAACAAAAAGTATCTGAGTTCTAATAATCACAGTAAACCAAGAAAGAATCCTGGATGTAAAAAAATAAAAACTGATTGATGAACCGTACCTTATCGCGTCCCCAAGTTGCAGCTTCAAGACTAACTTATATCCAGCCTGTGTTTTCATTGGCCGTTTGAAACAACCCTTTTCTTTTACTCGATCTTCAAGTATCCTTGAAAGCAAAAACCTCCATGTTCAAGTTCAGACAGTATCCCATCCATATGAACTCTAAGGCCTATAGTGTAAACCTCCCTCTATCTGAAACATTTGCCCGTTTATCTAGTTTCCCACAGTGATTGTGTCTCTTGAAAATGAGACCTTGTGTCTCAATGAGATCTACACCTGTATAAATAAAGGCAAAAAAGAAAAAAAGGGCTGTCTAATATACTGTATATCTAATGAAAATTGCATTAAGGGCAACATATGAGTAATATTATTATGAATTATGATTGCTACAAAGTGCCAGCGCCAGGCCTAAAATCAACTTCTCCAGACGTTCTATTTAAAATGATATTATGATAAATGTTCATATATTGTTAATTGATTATGAGGATAATGATGGCAAGTTATCAATCCCTCTTTTAAGATATTTGCTTTTAGAACGTTTTATCAAAATCGAGCAGCCCTAGTTTTACATACACTTTAGATTTGTATCTATTTCTACTTCATGTTTAATGCTGCCACATGTACATACTGAATAAAGCTAAATATAAGCAACCTTTGAATTAATGTACAATGTTATAAGGATGTTTTTAATTCAACAGTAGTTTCGTTTATAGCCACAACTTGACACTGACGGGCCGGATGCAGGTAATTGTAAGGCTGTCGTCCCACCTTCCTCCTCTTTGGTTCTTCATGTTACACCCAAGCACCTGTCAATCATCCTGATGAGCTTTCACCCTCTGAGAACCTTAACGAGTATCTGTCAGCAGGGAGACGGCCAAGAAAGGCATTTTAGGGGGAAAAAGAAGAAAACATATATATATATGGCACTGACAGACCTAAACCAAGAAAAATTATAAATATATTGTATTAATTCGCAACTGTTTTAGAACTTTAGAGTCGTAGAATATCAGTGTTAAATATTGGCCTTTTTGGAAAAGGTAACACACACATGCATACCCCAGGCTCCTATAGTCCACTCCCCACATCCCCAGGCTGTGGACGGCTGACACGCTGGATGCAGATGTGTGTTTATTTAAGAACTCAGATGGAGTCAATAGTCTCTTAACGTGGGCCTCGTCTCGTCTGACAGGGGAGATAAGACGAACACAAAGAACACGGGGCACTCCCGATGACTGACTGACATTTCACAGTGTACTGTACGTGTGGAGAGAGGGAGCGATGTTCTGGGGAGGAGAGCGTGTGTGGAAAGAAAGGCAGAAGAAAATGTTTTTTTTTCACTTCTGAACAGTCACGGCAGAAGATTCCTCTGTTGTCTTCTCCTCCCCCTCAACTATTTTTCTTTCTGAAATCTCTCCTCTCTTTCTTCCTGTCTTTCTCCACGCTTGTCCTCATTTCAGTTTTACTCCCCTTCCTTTCCTTCTCTCCTTTTCGTGTCCTTTTCTCTCCTCTTGTCCCTTTCATTGTCTCTCTACTCCCTTCCTCTTTCGGCTCTTGCACAACTCTTACCTTCTTTTTCTTTCCTCTCCTCCTCCTTTCTACACTTGCCCTCCATCTCGCCTTCACTTGTCCATCATTTCCTTCTCACCTCCACCTCTCATCTTATCTAATCTCCTGATCCTGTCCCTATCCTTTCCTCTCCTCTCATGTTGTTCTTCCCTTTCTCTTCACATTTTTATCACTGTTCTTTCTGTTTCTTTTTACCCTCTGTCACCTCCTCTTGTCATCTTATCTCATCTCCTTTTTCTCGCATAACTTCATGTCCTTTCCTTTCTGCTTGTCATTTTCACAATTGTTCATCTCAATGAACCTCTCTTCTTATCTCGCCTCTTACTTTGCTTCTTTCACTGTCTCTCCATTTATTCGATTGTCTACTCAACTCTGTCGTCTCCTTCTCTTTTCTACTTGATTTTCCTTTTTCTTCTCCTTGTTTTCTCTCTTCTCTCCTCATCTCCTCTTCATTGAAGTGATCGTCACCGAGAGCCATGTTGATGTTGCGGCTTATATAAACTCCTCTGCGAGGGGATGAGATCAGAGCAGCCAGGCGGTGAGAACAGACTATCCGACACATTGCGCTTAACATGCACCAAATGAAATAAACAGCACCTACCCTTGTGACGTTGGAAAAAATCCCCCACCCATACATCGTTCTTGCGACTGTGACTACATGCATCCCTGTGTAAACATCTTCTACATGGTATACAACCGTGCTGAGGTCAGAATCAGATACGGAACCTTTACCTCATTAAAAAAGTCACCAGAGAGAAGTAAGTGACAGAAAAAGTCGTGGCTGTTCTCGTCGAGCTTGTTATGTCTAAGTGCAACATGGCTGATTGGTGTTTAGTCCTGAGAAGGCGGCAAAGGGCAGCAACAACCTCCAGCATCCACCTCCATAATTGCCATGAAAATGTGGTGTACCTGGAGGTTTTTTTTGTCCTTTGCCAAATAAACTCAATTAGGTCTAGTTCTGAAAATGACACCAGAAGACTTTTTTTTCGCGCCGTGTCTTAGCCAATCTTGGGAGTAATGTCTAAAAAGAACGGTTTGTCTCATTTGAAAGTGTGGTGGCAGCGTGGGTTGCTGGAGACACTGCTCATGGCAGCTCCCCACTTGATTCAGCTCTCTGTCTGGTAATTTCAGCTCGTCGTCACTATTCAGGTAACAGCGGTTCTCTGCATCCTCTTTCCTCAAGGCCTCCCTTTCTTTCTATTTCCTCCTCCTCCAATTTATTTATTTATGTTCCCAAAATGACAGCTACCTCAGGAAGTGTAATTACGGTTCCGTTGCATTTGCTTTCTGTTTTTCAAACAAACCATAGAGAATAGCTGTTTCACACACATTCAGTGGAGCAAATGCATAGCCACACACACTGCATGCTGGGACTCGGATAGACTAATCATGGCTCACTAGCTGCTGCTTGATGAGGTGTGTGTTACATGCGTGCGTGGGTAGGTGCATGTACCCTTTCGACTATGTAGTTAAAGTGTGTGTGTGTGTGTGTGTGTGTGTGTGTGTGTGTGTGTGTGTGTGTGTGTGTGTGTGTGTGTGTGTATTTTCCCCCACTTGGACACATTTGTGCGCAATTTCCTGGCTCCTAATTGACAGGAAGCGGAACCGCTGTTGGAGTAGAGCGACGTTTTTTGATGCGGATGTCTAACAGTAGATTAGACACTCCTGCCTATTCAGCATGGAACTGTCATTCCTTCATTGTCAGCAGCTCAGCATTTGTCTTCCTGCTTTCCATTGCATCTTCTTTATTTCTCCATTCTTACTTTTACCATTCTCGCTACCTCTTCATTCGCTGCCATACCTGTTTCTGCTAATGAGCAGTGTTTAGACAGAGTGAGAACTTTCTTCCTATCCCATTCTTTGCCTCCCTTTCTTCTCCCACTCTGTTTTGGGAGTGATCCAACAAGCTCTTGCGCCTTTGGTTCATCCGCCACCGGTATTCTCCAGTTTAATGATCCACTCTGGGACCGAGGCTTCTAAAAACCATTAGTGAAGCTGCAAGGCTCCTGGGCCTGTCACCGTGTGATTGTGCCGGAGCTCCAGTGTGTCATTTGAGACTTGCTGGTATCAGGTGAGCAGCATCAACTCCTGTACTAGTGGCATTAGATTAACAATCGCTTAGGGAGTTGGCTGACAGAGGAGGGAGGTAGGCAAAAGAAACCAGTTGGCGGAAGAAGCAGAACGACTCTGAAAAAGCTGCATTTCATTGCCTGTAAAGGGAACTAAATGTTGCTGTTAAATATATATCGAAATCAGCTAATATCTGCCGATTGTAATAGCTAATATACATTATAACTATATTTTAATTCATTATATGTAACTTCTGTTATAGCCTATAGGCCCTGATTCAACAAGTTGCTGGGGGTGTTCTTCAGGGATCCTGGGCCATGCTGACTTGACACATATGTCTGTTGGAGATACTTGGAACACATTGTGGCAACAAAAAGCCACCGGTTGGATACATTCTTTCTCTATTGGGATATTTCCATTTGACAAGCACAAATGTCAATTGGATTGATTTTGCCAATTGGATTGATTTTTCATGTGTCCGAGATATCACAAAGTCACTTTGTTTTTAGTCCAGTTTGTAACTTGATTCTTGATGCTACTCTAAATCACAATTGGCAGTGGCTATGTGAGCCAATTAGCTTGAACTTGGAGATTGTGCCCTATAAGTTGGTAGGATCGAAGTCTGATCATCCATCTTTAAAAAAAACTGCTTCTACATTTCTTTGTCACCAAAAAGTCACTTCCTATTAAAAGTTTTTGCGATGCAGTTGTTTTGATCTACAATGAGTGCAATTGTTCAGATCCGACCAGGCATACAGTAACCAAAAACATTTAATTGAAAACACCCACACGTCAGGTTACATGTGACTCATTGTCCAGAAAACAACATTTCTTAACTGAACAGAGGAAACTAAAAAGTGAACTTTGAGAATCTAGCAGTGGCGAGCCGTCAGGGCCCTCTAGGCCCTCTGTGAGGGCCTAAGATATTCTAAAAAATAATATTTGAAAACATTAAAAAAAAAACATTTTTCATACATTTTACCAAAATAACTTGATTTAATTGTATTTAAAATAATATTTCCAAAGAAATAAATCCTTCGAATCTGCCTGTTCAGTTCTGTTGGAATGTGAAGGGTTAAATGCCGTCTCTGCGAGTTATGTGAAGACGGGAGAGCTCGTTGGTCCCTCTCTACATTCACAGAGGGCCAGCTATAGTTACTCAATGAGAGAGTAATGTCAAATGACGGTACAATTGACCAATCATATCTTCCCTCTAAATGGGCGGGCTTTATTTTTGCGGACTTTATGACAAGTCCGCCCGCTGTGAGGTATATGCAAGTGGTTCAGTGACGCGTCCTAAAACCTGGAAGTAAGCTGCGCTCGGATTCCCTCGACAGAAAGCAATGGGATTTCTCCATAGGATTTTGGAAAATAGCTCGAAATAAGGTCTGTGGAAAACGAACCTGTTAGATAAATGCACGTTTTGTTCAGCCGGATAATATCCACATGTCTACCCTACTTTTATTATTTTTGAATCATAAATCTAATCGATAGATTTATGATTAGCATAAGTCCGTTCATGATGGCTCACTTCAGTGATAGTGATGATATCGTTGCGAAATTATTAACCGCGTCATTTTCAAGATTGAGTTACAATGATAAACTGGAGTGGCAAAGGATCAGCTGAATGACCCGCAAGTGCTTCATCCAAAAGGACGGGAGGATGGACTTTGTGTTTAAGTGATTTGATCATCAAAGGTAGGCCTAAGTCATTTTCAATGTGGGCCGCCGTGCCGACTTAATTCATTTGTAATTGGTACTTGGCTGTGGGTGCCCTGTCATGATAGGTGTTTATATAAATGATGTTGTTTTGTGTGGTAGAGGGTCGCTGTCATTGATGCGTTTTGCACCCCGGGCCGCTGTTTTGATATTCCGCTGAAGTCTAGTTGAGACGTAATATCTCTTCTTTTTTTTCGAAGGAAGGGGGGGTCAGAGGGCCTAGGTATAAAAGTCACGGCTCGCCACTGGAATCTAGCATGGTATAATTTGAATACCCTATTACATGAGTATGTTCACTTGTCAGCGAAGGTCACGAAAGTTGTCTATATGCTGTATTAATTGGCCATAGACTGTACAAATGTGGCTGTATTGATATCAGACCACTAGGTTGTCAACACAGCAGACATCAGTACTTCAGAATGAGTGCTAATGTGTGAAAGAACAGACTGTTATGCCCCTAAGGAGTATTTTCAATGGATTTGCTACGTTCCTGAGAGTACTGTCATACTGTGTGTGTGCGTTTGTGTGTGTGCGCACACTCACAGACGGGTCCTCGTGGATGTGTTAGGCAGTGTGTGTTGTGTAGGTGGAACCTTCTGGAGTGTTGGAAGAGAACCCATAGGAGGCAATGATACCACCGTGCTATAGCAACAGGCGACTGTGCCTCCCTGGGCCGCTTCTTCCTCATCAATAATTCCAGTTAAACCTCCTCTTCTTTAACGCTTCTTATCTTATTCTCTGTTCCCCTCTGTGTTGTTACCACCTCTCATCCTTTCTTCTTTTTGTTGTCTATGGTTTGCCTTCCCTCCTACCTCTTCTGATAACACCTGCCATTTCCTTTTCTTTCCATCAGTTATTTTCTTCTGTTTTCTCTATTGACTGCTCTCCCCCTTCTGGTAATTCTCTATCCTTTATCCCTTCCATCGCGTTTTGTTTCAAAAGTTTCAAACCTGTCCTTCGGTGTGGAGAGCTTATGTTATGTCAAGTCATAACACAACAGGAAACAACATTGTTTGACGAATTAAAAAATACCTATCTGATACCTAATGGCAATGTGAATATAATGTTGCACTATGACTGGTCATGGTTGCTCAGCTGACATCTGGATAGTCACCATCTATGTTTGTACACCGTGTTCCCTAAGGTGGAAACAACATTGTTTCAATTGGTCTACAATAACCAATCATTGAGCAGGATAGCGTTATCGCTTTAATGATGGAATTCCTTGACGTGTCAGGTATTTAATAAACTAGATACTCATCTAGTTATGTTATGTATAAGAAGCATCTCAGTTCATCTTTACACTAAATAGCAATATTTGTATGCAAGTATTTTAAACCTCTCACTTAGTACTTCTCCTCAGACCATTTTCTTTGTGTATGGGCATCTCTGAGTGTATGTCTATACATGTGAGACCACGCTGTGTCCACACTGTCTTTTACTTTACAGACGTAATGTCACATCCTCCACTAGCTTGTCTGCACAGCAGCATGTCCATGGGTGGCTCCTAAACATTCTTCCAATTCTTTTTGACTTCTTCCTGCTGTCATGTTGTGTGTGTTTGTGTGTGTTTGTGTGTGTAGCAGGCAAGCAGGCAGGCAGATGTCTGACAATATTCTGACGTTCAGTCCTGCTGTCTGCCTCAAGGATAGTCTATACATACACACACTGGTGCTTGTTCCCAGTCCCACCAGGCCTAATTGGCCCAGCCTGCTTAGTACAGCACTATTATTCAGCACTTCTGACAATAGATATTCTCTGTGTGTGTGTGTGTGTGTGTGTGTGTGTGTGTGTGTGTGTGTGTGTGTGTGTGTGTGTGTGTGTGTGTGTGTGTGTGTGTGTGTGTGTGTGTGTGTGTGTGTGTGTGTGTGTGTGTGTGTGTGTGTGTGTGTGTGTGTGTGTGTGTGGTGTGTGTGTGTGTGTGTGTGTGTGTGTGTGGTGTGTGTGTGTGTGTGTGTGTGTGTGTGTGTGTGTGTGTGTGTGTGTGTGTGTGTGTGTGTGTGTGTGTGTGTGTGTGTGTGTGTGTGTGTGTGTGTGTGTGTGTGTGTGTGTGTGTGTGTGTGTGCCCCACAGTCAAGCTTCCCAGTGACACTTAAAGAAGTCCCATGAGAGCTTCATATCGTCTCATGCTCCGACACATCTGTCGCTAGCTGAGGAAGGAACACCTTTCTTGGTTTCACACAAGTCCAGAAAATTTCACTCAGCCAAGGTACTGAATGAGGAAAGAAATTGGAAGATATGGAGGAAAGAGAAAAAAAGTTTTCTTTAACATCCGTCAAAAGCTCACACCGCACAGCCGTGATTATGTTTTCCTCAGACGACTTATCAAAAATAATTCTCCACTCTCCTTTCCTTCCAGATTGATTGCTTTGCCTGCCTTCAATAACAAACTAAACCCAGTGTGTTTGGCTTGGTGCCAGGCTACTGGAGCAGCGGCCCCCTGCTAGAAAGAAATCAGGACGGTGGAGTTCTCCCCCCTCCGATCCTTCCCACGCCGACTCCCCTTTACTCCCTTCTGTCTCTCCACCCCGATCATTACTCCAATCAGCGGCCCTGCACTGTAGGATGATAATTCCCCTTCCTGTGGCGATTCATCGCACGAGTCATCAGGCAGTTTGTTTAGAATGAAGGTTGGACCTGGTGACTGCTTTGTGTTGGCACTTACCACCGGCCCACCTTTCAGGGTGCTTGTATATACTATATGCTTTGTAAGGGTGTCAAATAACATATCAAGAGTGTGTTTGTTGGTCCTCATGTGTATAGTCATAGGCGGAAATGTACTCATAACTTCCCTTAAAGTTCCTTTTAATAGTTATTGGCCATCTGGGGGAGGAAAGCCTCACACTGATTGTTTTGTTTTGTCCCAACTGATAAGTCAGCATTTTTATTTTCCAAATGTTTTATTCCTTTTTGTTCCGTTTTGTTCCGTTTTGGTCTCCACCACCTCCTGAGACCAATATCCGGCTCTTTATTGCATCACCACCTAATATAGTTTGTACATTTGCTTAAAAGACCGGATTCCCCTCGTTCAGTGGAGCAGGTGACTGAACGTTTGAAGCAAGCAGTATGTTGAAATGTCAGAGAAAAAATTACAACTTTTACGGTCTTACAAGTGGTCAAATCGGGGCACGGCAGCTCATCCCATAACTTTTCAACATGCCTTTTCAATTTTTCCAGAAATAGTTTTGATTTTGGTAGGATCTTAAAAACAAACGGGTAACATACATGTAAATAAATGATTTTCTGGTGAAGTTACACAGCACAAGTTTTGCCAACCAGGTACTGTAGGAGTGTCCTTATAGAGCTGATCAACATTCCTCCATCATAGAGTAAAGAAAGAATCATCTCCAGCCATTTTGATTTAAGGGTGTCACCTACTTCCCCATATGGAAATAATGATCAAATATGAATTATGTAACATTACTTTGGCTTTTCATGATTAATCTCTCGCTATTTTCGCGTTGTGCTGAATTTTCTTTTACACATGAAGACTTCTTCTTTACTCCTACACTGTATGCTTCTGTAAGTATGTGCACAGGCAAAGACGAATGTGCATATGCCTGTTATTATGAAAAAGCAACAGAAAGGTTCAGTCAACATGCACAGAAGCAGTTGGTGTAATCCTAAAGTGCTGTCACAACCTCTAAATGCCTGCTCCGTGCTGGTGACGCTCACTTTTAAACTTTGATGACGTTTCTTCCTCTTGTTTGGTTCTCCATCTGCTCGGCTTGTACAACTGCTTTGACTTTTTCTCCTCTATTTCCCACCGATTTTATTTCATTTCTTTTTGAACTCTTCTCATCTTTATGGTTTCAGTCTTAAAACAGGCACACTAAGGCAAGCAGTACACTGTGTTTGAATGTGTTCTGACACCTCCTCTTCACAAGGCATGATTTCCCAGGGGAAAATAGGCGTTTGGCATGTTTACATTTTGTTCCCATATCTGTGTCACATCAAAAGCCTTCCCTCTCTTCTGCTTCACTCTGTGCTGCAAACTAGACATGTGTTGAGGGAAAACAGATGCTGACCCATCTCTAACACCTAAAGAGGAATGAAAAGTCTAGTGAGCTGACAAACAAGAATTGCAATGGGAGACAACAGAAACCCCAATCGACCCGTGCAGTGTGTGTTTACCTGTGTGATTTATATTCATAGCTTCCCCTCTATAATGCAAGCAAGCATGTTCTTTACCTGCAGGGAAGATGGATGCTGTTGCTGTTTAAACATGTCACCCAAGGATACGAGAAGGAAAAGCTTTACAACGTTCACAAGTTCATCTCCAGGGCCCATTACAGCCTTTCCTCGGGGATAGCTTTGCAGGTAATGGCCTACAGCTTTACCAGCCATCTGACAAGCAAAAAGGTTGGAAAGGAAAACGTGGTTCATGCGTCTCAAACATCAATTGCAACCTTGTCTTAGGGTTGTGATGTCAATCAAAGAGGTGAGATTGAAGGTGAGGCGCTGACAAGGAATACTTTTTGGACAGAAACATGTTCGGCAGCTCTTGTCTCGCTTTTCTCCCCACTCAGGGTGTAGTTTTTGACAGGGTGCCTGTTATGGCGTGGTGGTGATTTGATGTGAGTCACTGTGTCTCAAGACCAGTCTATATAATTACAACTTTTTGAAGTGTTGTAACCCTTTTACTTTTTTAACTCAATTTTTCTCCAGTTGCACAAACATGTTTGTACAACCAGATACTTCTGCACTTAACTTATTATCTCTCCATTATTCCCCCTTTGTTCTGACTTGGCCTATTATTTTAACCTAATATGAAGATATTTCACCCATGCCCCCACTCCCCCATCAGAGGTCTTCTCCATCAGTCTGACATGACTGTGTGAAAGGTATGGCTGGAGTTATCCTGTATCATTGCGTTGGTCTGAAGGTGAAAGGGGCAAGTCTAATGCCCTGACTCCTCAGGAGCGTATATAGATATGCATATGTGTGGGCAGTGAAGTAAAACGAGGGTGAACTGTCAGTGGTCCAGTAGAACGGATATTACAAAACACAGCTCATCTCAAGGAGGACTTTAACCTTGGCATTCATCAGAAGACCCCTCTCTGCGTCTATTCATTAGTCAGCACTTTTCATCTTCATTCTCACTCCAACTCTTCAGCGTTTTACCTTGCATGTCTCTCTTTCTGTCACTGTGTCTAAATATATATGTATATTCTATATTTTTGTCTCTTTCCTATGTTGGTTTGCCAGTTTTTCTTCTAAGGCTTCGCCAGTCTTGAGAGGCCAACATTTTTATTTTGAAGCTGCCAATCTTAAACCTTGTCCACGCAAATGTCTGTTATTTTCTCTTTATAAAGAATCTGAAAGAACTCTGAGAGCAATGGACAGTCATCAGCGACAGGATTGATGATGATGTTGATGCCTGAGTGTTGGATGCACCATTATTTCCCAATTTAAATCTGAGAGGCTACAAGATCCAAAGGAGCAGGATAGTAAACATTTAAAATATTTTGTTTATTTAACTTTATAGTTTATTAATTGTACATTATTGATACCGTAACGACTTAGGGTTTCTGAAAAGTAATCCTTTTTGCAACAGTTGTTTGTTTAATTTTTAAAAAGCACAAATCAACAAAAGGAGCGTGCAAGAAATATTGTAAGTTATTAAAGGCAATGAAACATTGTTGTTTAGGTTGGAGGGCCAGAACAAGCCTCAAATTAGTATTAAAGTACAGTCCTTGCGTACATTTTTCTTACCCTCAGTTACCAGGAAGTAGAGAACCAGTGCAATATTGATCAGTAAAATAACACTGATCAATCAAATTACATCCCGTCCGTCAAAACTGACAACCATATTCCTTAGTTTTCAATAAAAGGCCAATATCTCACTGATTTATTGACAAACTTAATATAACCCTCCTTCTCCCGGACCTTTTTTCCCCCTCCCAAAGGCGGTAAAATGCTCTCCCCCCTCTCATTAGCCCTTTATTCCTCCGGATTTATCTTATTCCTCCTCTGCCTCCTTCCCTCTCTCTGTCACCCCCTCTAATTTGAAGTGCAATAGTTTCCCTCTGGCATGAAAATATTGCGTCATTCATCATGTCTCTCTAATTCGTCTTAGATATCCGCCACCTCCAACCCCCCGCACCCCCCACCTCCTTCCTCCGATCACCCACCATCCCGCTGCACCACTTAGATGTGATATTGGCCCAGAATCAACGAATACAAGGCGACTCATATCGGTCCGTGCAGTGACTTTTGATACATTTCAACAGACATACAATCTCGGTCTCTCACCTTTTTTTCTCACACACGCTCTGTATGCTCTGGCCGCTGTCTGGCCACTCTCATTGCGAGGCGATAGGTGTGGGCCATTTTTGCGGCTCAATGCTCAGTGCTAAGCTGTTTGCCGCGGTGACTGGCCAGAGGTGTATTGGGCTAAATTGAACCGGCTGCTGATTAGATGGCTACCTGTCGATAAGGCCGGAGTGGAATTTCAGCCTTGGCTTGTGTGTCCGGAAAGTAGCTGCAGGCTCGCCACCAACTCCACTTTCTGAGAAAATATTCCAGATCATTGTAGAGACGAAGCTTCAGCATTGCTTCTCCAAGTTTCTCAAACCCTCCCGACCAATCAGCTTCCACCTCTTCTTCTTCACTGTCGTCTTAATGAAAATCCATAGCACATTTCCTTCACTAATCTCTTCAAATGGGTCAATGCCATCATCAGTCTGCAAAACTCATCAGTCTCATGGATTTCTATTTTGTATTTTCCTTTTTATGGAACACATAATCCTCTAGTCACATTAAGTTGCCTGTTCTTTATTTATGGCTGCTGCAACTACAATTTAAATATTTTGAAATCAAATATTTAACAATGTAATCAATTCATTAATAAAAAAAGAACCAACAACAACATTTCCAAATAATGTTTTACAGTGAAGTTTTTTCTTGTGTCCTTAGTCAATTTAACAACCTTTGTTTAACCCAATTTTAAATGTCAAAATAAAGGTTTATCTCAGCCCTTATCAGTGGTGCAGTTGAAAGCTGCAACATACATAGTATTTGGACCTTTGAGATGTCATCGTTTACAAATATGAATTTTTGCCAGAGTTTAAAACTTTCTAGCTGCTCAGGTGTGATTTATTCTACTCTCTGGAGTACTTTTACTGTGAAACATCTTCATGAAGTTCAAAGAAAAAATGTATTAATAAGTTAGTAGGCCATGCTTATATTTTTGAATTGATAGATAAAAGAATCCGTGCAAATCTCTCTCTCTTTCTTTACTCGCCAAAAAACACTTGTTTAAGAACCTTTAATATATTATTAATAGCCTTTGTTTGAAATGCAGAAACATACAGCATGCAAGATTTGATGGGCCCATTCAAAGAGCAGTGGAAAAAGACGTGACTAACAAAAGTCTTGTTTGAAAAATGTTTGAAAACTGGGAAAGCGGCAGCAAAATAAAGAGCAAAGCTGTGAGCAATTTGATATTTTTGAAGACTCTGTTTGGAGTATTTTTCATTCTGTGCGTGCCTGTGTGAATGAAATCAGGCCATCGAGTGGTGTTTATATTGATGTGTGAAGTTTATTTATCTGCAATTCATCTGTCTGAGACGACACAGAGGCTCTGTGTTGTTCCCATTCTGAGCTCTCGCTATCATTAGCCATGACAGAGTAAATCTGTATTGAGCGGCGGCCTGTACCTCATATTAAATAATGTGTGTCTGTGTGTGTGTGTTACGCGGAACTACAGCAGGCTGTCTGATACTGCTGACAGCAGCAGTTTGGAGGCCTTGTTTGGCCCTTCTCACTACATGCTGTTGCGATCACCATTAAAATGCATTCCGGTACAATGTGACATGACTTCATTTGATTGCTGAAGTGTTCCTGGGTTTAGTGAATGAGTCCCTTGGCTGACAGTTCGAACAATAACTGCAACAACATGCACCGACACACTGTATTGTGTGTCAGTGTAAACAAATGACAACCAAGGCATACTGGGAGCACAGCTTCAGTTATTGTAGACTTAAAGGAGTAGACACCCCACACTTATCAACTACCACGTACACATTTTTGAGTCCTGGCAGAAAGGAGAACATAATTGCTTTGAGGTCATAGAGGAAAACACACTCAACGACAGGTATAGTTACATTCCTAAGCAACCCTTAAATCCTCCATTAGACAGTTTGCATTACTAATTAGGCTTACATTCAAGCAGAAGATGAAAGGAACTGAGGTAAAGTGCTAATTTAGGATGGAATGATGGATTCAATTCAATTCAAAACCTTTATTTATCCAGGTAAAATCCCATTGAGATCAATGATCTCTTTCAAGGGAGACCTGCAGCTGGATGAAAAGACTTGATGAACCGGATTATACATGATCCTTAGCACTTGCTTTTCCTTTTTCTAAACGTGTTTTAAGTTACCTCGCTATATGTGATGTTAACTGTCCTAATTAAAGTTGTATAGTAAGCCTTTTGCACAGCAGACATGTTGAGTTTTGATTCTAGGCAATGCATAGGGAACATGTTTTTAACCATCGAGCCATTTTATTCAAGCTTTTCAGTAATATACGCCACGACGGTGTGACTGTGAGCCATTATCTTTGGATAAGAGAAATATTTTTGTTGTTGACATCAGCTATTGGTGACGGTAATGTAGGAGAAAGTTTCTCATTTTAGAACATTTTATATTGTTTGCCAATTTAGATGTTTAGTTTGCTAACTTTTTTTGGGCTTTGGGTTAAATAATTGGGTTTGTTGGAATCATGGAGCCTTCATTGGGCTAATTCTCTTTTATTTATTGCTTGTTTCCCCTTTGCCACTTCTATAGGAGTGCAGGATTGCCTTCCCAAGCCCCCAGTTAAGTACACATCAGCCATTTTTTATTTGGTTTATTTATTTAGTCGTTTATTTGGCAGGGACCATGCACAGTAATGAACACTTAAAACATTAAAATGTGTCAAGCGTAACAGTGCCAGATTTAGCTTTGAGCTCATTTCCATCCGCAGCCCCTCACATAAAACATTTAAGAAGTTTACATTTGACAAACATAGCAAAAACAAAATACATGATATGCCCGGCAGTGGCTCAGTCAGTAGGGGCTTGGACTGGGAGCTGTAGGGTCGCCGGTTCAAGTCCCCGACCAGACCTACAAAATATGGAGTGTGGACTGCTACTTGGAGAGGTCCCAGTTCACCTCCTGCCCTGCCGTGGTGCCCTTGAGCAAGGCACCGGACACCCCCCTTCTCCCCTCACTCCCATTGCTCCCCGGGCGCTGTACACTAGCTGCACACTAGCTGCCCACGGCTCCTAGTGCTAGACTCCTGGTACTAGGATGGGTTAAATGCAGAGGCCAAATTTCACTGTGTGTGCTGTGTGCTCTGCATGTGTGACCATTAAAAGAGGGTTTCATCCCTCCCAATTATATTCTATGCAAAAGAGCAAGAGCAGCATAGACAAGTATTTATGACAATAAAATATTGTAATATAGCAGCAACGACATATAAAGTGCAAGAGAAGATAAAAGAGCTACCTAAAGTGCAAGAGGAGATACCCCTGTGTTAAAGTGCATTTAGCGGTGATTGCACGGATGTTTGTTTCTCAACCATTCTTTGAGTTGACCTTTGAAGCTATTGAGAGTGGGACAATCCCGTATCTCAGTTGGGAGGCTATTCCACAATGAGCTGCCTTTAACCTGTTGAACTCCATCCCCCCGCCGGCGGGCGGAAAAACGCATCATCTGCAGGAAACAGCGTCTGAGGGCTTCTTAATATTTAATAAACTATGAATGTTTCATATCCATGTAACGGGAAGAAACTTAGCTAACTGATGATTTATTTTTTTTAGCAAAAAAAAACACAAGGCTGAGCCTCTGAATTAGCCCTGAGTGAAAAAAATGCTAACGCCGTTATCACAGAACTCACGGTATAACACCCTTATTACTTATCGTAACTGCACATCCAACATATCGATTAGCATCGTGAGAATATACAGAATCGATAAGTACCTACATCTAGGGCTGCAACAAACGACTAATTTCATAATCAATTAATCTATCGATTAATGAAACGATTAATCGACTATTCGGACTATTATGCCTTCCACAATTTCTCAAACGTTCTTATTTAGCCATCAACTTTTAGATTTAGCTTGAGGTTGTTTTAGGCATGTGGAAACTAACAATGAAGACAATAAAGATGAATACTTGATTCAAAAATACATATATTATTAAATTAACTAAACAAATTGTGAACAGAATTAACATAGCTTTTTATTTAAATTAAATAAATAATATTTCACATCAAAAGCTGGTAGTACATCGGAGTGTATGAACATAGAATGTGGTGTCCCACAGGGCTCGGTTTTAGGGCCTAAACTTTTTATTTTGTACATCAATGACATCTGTGAAACATCAACATTATTGCAATTTGTGTTGTTTGCAGACGACACACATTTATTTTGTTCAGATGATTTAAACATTTTAGCAAAGTGTATTGGACATGAAATGGTCAAACTTAAAAGATGGTTTGATGAAAATAAGTTAACCCTAAATTTGAATAAAACAAAGTTTATGGTTTTTGCTAATAGAAAAAAAGATGAAAACATTTCACTGTCCATTGATGGAGTTTTTATTGAAAGGGTTTCTGAATGTTGATTCTTAGGTGTGACGCTGGATGATAACTTGACATGGAATCACACATAGCACATGTTAAAACGAAAGTGTCTAGGAATATTTCTGTTCTAAACAAGGCAAATTATTTGCTAGATTACAAGGCATTGAGAATGTTGTACTGTTCACTTATTTAACGCTGATTCAAGGGAACACACCAACAGACTGTTTTTTAAGTCAGGACTCTTGAAACTCAAAGACATAGCTGAGCTGCAGACATTATGAGTAATGCACAGGGCAACAAGCAGAATGTTACCAGTATATTTACAACAGTTGTTTGTTTTTGGATCAGACAAGGAAGACCACGGAAGGAAATTAAATTTGAAGCATCCTTATGCAAGGACTACTCTTAAGCAAATGTGTATTTCGGTGGTTGGTGTAAAATTGTGGAATTCTCAACAAAAGGATCTAAAGAATTGTATTTGTATTTTTCAGTTAAAGAAATTGTATAAATTAAGAAAGATGGGACTATATGAAGCAGAATGTGAATAAGTCCATGTACTCTGGTCCTGCATTGCTAAATGTTTTTGATGTCTTTGATGTGATGTCTGTTCTTTATTTGCAGGTCCCATTGTTATTGTTATTGTTATTATTATTATTATTATTAGGCGCCGCTTTCCACCTTCTTCTCCAGTAGGACTCAGATGAGGGTGTACTGTTATGTGTGGCTGTGAAAAAACGTTTTTATTATGAAGGGCAGACCATCTATTTGTATTTATTTTGTTTTTTTTAGAAAAATGTTATTCTTCTCCCTGCTCCTTTTTGCTCAATGGTGTGTTGATAGAGACATGTTTTGTTGGCAATTATTGTACATTTGGGTATGCGTACCATGAGCGGGACAAATAAAAATGAAATGAAATGAAAACTGTAATTACTGTACTGAGATGTAATCCCATTAGCAATTGAACGAGAAAGTCAAGGTTTTTGAAAGCTATTTTTCCAGAAAAGTCCTTTGTTCTCTTTTCTCTTTACATTAGTGGAGACATTTGGTCAGACCATTTTTAAAAGTGTGTCACATAGTGATTTTATGAAAAAACTTTTGATAAACATTAAATACAACCACGCCAAAAGGGATCAATCAGGACTAGATGTATCATATCAGGCAGGTTCATTTAAAACCTCATGTTGCTGAAGTTCACAAATAGTAGGAATACTGGACGGATATAGTTAACCTAAAACCAGGTTGTAAGAAAAATGAATTTTCCATTAACCTAAATGATCACAGTAGTACAATAAAGTTAAAGATCAGGGTGAGTCATGTTTGTTGTTAGTCAGGGCTTTTAGGAGTGCAGAAACTGTCAAAGGGAAGTCAACATGTTTGTAACTGACTGTAAGCTAGCGTGTTCGTCTTCCATTCAGAAGGCATCTGTAGGAATGTGTGTGAATGGGTGTTTAAATACTTGTTTATGTATGGCAATTTCATGAGTCATATAAGACTGGATAGCGCACTTTATAAATAAAGTCCATTTAACACATTCCTCATGCCATTGATACAGTGAGTTGCCTTTTTCATACGTAGATATGGAAACCGATTGGCTCCTCCAATGCCATGTGTTAGTCTGATCCTGAAAAGTAGTAACACTGATGAATTGTAGTTGTTGGCTGTGTGTGACAGAGACATTGTTAGCTATGCGTTGCTATTTCAAGGCCATTTATGCTAAACCATCAGCACCCACTCACACGCAACAAGACGGATGTTGAAATCCATTAATACACAGATGCATGTACAAGCCTTTCTGTGTTTTATATTTAGATGTGTGGCTTTTGTAGCTTTGACATGCTTTGTTCACAAAACCTTAGCAAACTGCTTATCCTTCGTCTATGCACTTTTGTTTAATTTCAAAGCTCTAATTTGAGTATTTTATCATATTGTTCTTCTCTGGAAATTGAGAAGAAATTATTTTTTCTTCTGTTTAAGCTTTTCACATTCAGCAAACAACATGAGCACATAAAGGACAAAAACTGAATTTCATTAATTAGTCTTTGCCATCCAACTTCTCATGTCTCTCCTGTCTTTCTATCTCGCCCACTCGGCTCCTTACATCGCGCCTGGTCTCACTCCAGTGCATCAATGGGAACGTGACGCCTGTGACAGGAATACTTGTAATTATCCTACCACACTCCCGTCTCTTGAAGGTGATTGGGTGGCCGCTCCTTTTCCGACACGCTAGCCACCACCCACGGTAGATCTGTCAATCTCCTGCGACCCCCTGCAACTACCAAGTCCCCCCACTTTCTGCCAAACGCTTCATCAGGCACCTCCCACCTGGGATCCTGCATGAACGCGGCTCACATTAAAGGCAGTTTAGGGGATCTGACAGGTGAGGCCCACACACGTACTGTGCACACATACTGTATATGCACTGACGCACATTCACGAACAAAGGTGAATCATTGTTATCCCTCATAATTCAGGCTCTCTCATCCATCTTCCTAATCCATACATGAAGAATAAAATATATATATATCTGTTGGTCGATGCATTGTAAGTTTGCTTGAAGAAAATGTTCAAAAATTCTAAATAGATGATCAATGAATATTTAAACCGATTTTAAAAACATAAATTTGTTCTTTGTTTGATTAATCTTCTCTACACATCAGCTGTCCAACATTTCCCAAGATGCAATTTGACAATACAGCATAAACAAGCCATCTGTGTGTCATACTGTACATGTAGATGGAGACAGCAGCAACAACACAGTCAGTGAAAGACCGCCATACGCTATAGTGTACTTTTAGTTTAGAGTAGACATCTGTATTATTTGTTACTGAGGTTTTAAGCCAGTGTGACTGTTGAATGGTAGTTTTAGGACTCTCCGAAGAATCCTTCAAACCTTTCCTTTTAAAATGAAATGCTGATGTTTACCATTAAGATTTGTAAATAACAAAATAATAAATCTACTTATACCTGTAAATAAATATATAGTGTTATCTGTTTGTGAAAACTTTCCATGAGGATAAAGTATAATGAATGACAAGATGGACCGAGTAATTCAAAATACTCTGTCAACAAGTTATTCTTATAAATCCAGGATAATTATCTCTGGTCTGAGTGTCAGAATATCTTAATTGCTAATGACTGAGCCCGTCAACAAGCTGAGCAGTTGAACTTTGACCTATTAAAAATGTCAGTACTTGTACTTCCACAATGCAACACTAATTGCTTTGAAACTGTTCTCCGAAGATGATCCGCACACTCGAGTGTTAATCATGGCTGTAGCAACTAAAAGATCACAAATTCTTTGTTAGTCTGATGAATGAATCTTTTTTCCACAGCTCATTGTTAATGGGCAGGCATGTTAATTGAAAGCTTTTCGATGCTCTTGAACTTATTACCTAGCATCCTGCTAATGAGCCAAAATATGCCAAATTCCTAAAAAAACAAAAGCCGTAGAGAAAACAAGCTTTATCTCTGAGATTGAAGGAGAGCCAAAAAACTCCCTTACAGCTTTCTCCCTTCTTCACCTTTACTGAGAAATAACTTTTCTTTCTCGCTGCTCATTTCTGCACTATAATGGCAAATCATTTAAGGGAAATTAACACTTTGACACGCTCCTCAGGGGTTGAGGAAAGTGAAGAGGAGAGGATAAGAGAAAAGAGAAGGAGGAGGGTTTATGGAAAGGAGACAGAAAAACAGGATGATTTAATATTCAATCCAGTATGGTTTAATCTTACAGTATGTTCAACGGTTAAGTGTAGCTGAGTTGAACTGTCTTCTGTTGTCCGAGAACCCCTAAATGTCTAATGGATTTTAAAACCAAGAAGGAGCGCCAGGACAGATTGTGCCTAGTCAGAACACCACCAAACATTCACATTAGATCATTAAGAAATATATATTCAAGTTTGATTGGGGTCCAGATCTACTTAGGAACATCTTAAATAGACTTTTGAATGTCCATTATTTGTCATAACAAGCACATGTCCTTCTCTAGGGCCAAGTGTTGCTTTTATCATGGAGGCCTACAGTAACAGCCACATTTTAATTGAGTGTAGAGCTAATATGCAGATTCTAGTACAAAGATGGGCAAATGGCGGCCCGGGGGCGTCTTGTCTAGGTCCTTTACTTTATTTATTTATTTTTAAACCTTTTATGCTCTTAACCTTTTATTTTTATTTTTTATATTGCCATATTTAATCCAATATGCTCCTTTAGATATCTTTTTACTTATTTTTCCTTATAGCTTTGTGAAGCACCTTGAGATGACGTTTGTCTTTAAAGTGTGCTATATAAATCAAATGTATTATTATTATTGTCTGCAGACCGGTATCAGTATGTTGTAGCCCCCTTGCCATTCAGCAGTCGAGAGTGTTTACGTCACTTGTTTAGCATACAGCCCGGTAAGAACCTCCATTTTGGAGGGCCAGAAAAAAGGTGAAAAAGTAGCCCTGAGCCGGAACTACCCTAGTGGAGAAGCAAAGAAAACGTGCTACGTGCTGCAGTGGAGAAGCGCCATAAGATACCCTGAAAGGGGCTTACTTGTGTGTTGTTTTTGCCCCTGTAGGGATTCCTCCATTTTGCATTACAAGTATTACTCTAAATATACAGTTGGCCACCATTCTGCATCTTCCTGACCCACTATACCTTCTAAAGTGTCTCCTTTATGTCGATGACCTAATCCTATTGACACAGTTCATTGAAATAGCCATGGCCTCCAAAATGAGTTGATACTTCATTTACCAAATTAGAAGTTTTATTAACTCAAAGAAAATAACCCCCAGTCCTATCTAAAACATTCCACATTTTTGGAACTAATTTATATTGCTGGTGCCTTATCCAAAGGCGCATTTGGATCTGCATCTGAGACACTTGGAGATGCCTGGTTTGATGGATGTGCGTTTAATTTCAGTACCTGGATATAGGCTAGGCTGAGAGGCCCAAAAAGCCTTGAGAGCTCCACTTGTGATCACAGAGCTAGAATTAATTAGATAGATTTCTAAATCTACACTTTGGAACAGCCAATGGGAACCTTTTGTCTTGGATCTAGCTAAGACCCTTTGCTTTGATTTTAGACTTTAGAACAGCCAATAGGAGCCTCCAGTTTGTAATCTCGACTTTGAAGCAGTCAATACAAATCTATTGTTTGAAATAAACATTTTCCACAGTTGATGGGAACCAACTATACCTGAAGACTTCAGGATCACTCAAAAGCAGTATCTTCCCTAAGCTGTCTTTAATTTTGAAGCAACCAGCGGTTTAGCGTAATGGTAGTTTTCTCGATGCTTCTTCTTTACGTTTGATTCTTCTTTTCTCTCTGAGATTGTCTTTGTCTCTCGTTTCGTATCCTCAGCAGGACCATGTGGATTAGCGCTGAAAGCTAATGAAATGTAATTACCACCTTTGTCGATAAGAATCGATTGGCTAGGGTCTCACAGGCCCCTTTCCAGAGAAGGTCCCGGAGGGGCCAGTGTTGATGCCGCGATGGTTACCCCCCCCCTCCCCCGGCACGCAGGCTTTATTTTCTGTCTGGTTGCCTGGAGCAATATGAGATAGCATTGACAGGGCAGTATGAAGTGGAGTCAGATCTGTCGGATGGTCCCTCAGCAGGGGGAATGAGATTCCTTATCAAATCAGCCGGATTAGAGAAAGGGTGTTACGGAAAGCGTCAATTCCTTCATCAGCCGCGAGTAGATCAGATTTTGGCATATTTGTGTGTGAGAGACTGAATTATAGGGAGAGTGTGTTGCTTAATTTATTTAAGCAACACAATTTATTTTATTTATTTTATTATTTCCGGACACTTGACCGGCAAGAAAAAATCCTAGCGGAAACCCTGATTTGTATATCTGAGACCCATAGTACAGGGGTGTCAAACTCCATTTCATCATGGGCCACATCAGCATTATGGTTGCACTCAAAGGGCCGGTTGTAACTTTAAGACTATATAAAAATACGTATACAAATATGTAATATATATAAAATAATGTATTACATTATTGCCTCTGAATTGGATTATTATCGGATAGGGTAATAACTTAATAATTAACTACGTCTGAAAGCAGAAGTCTAGGGCAAATAATTGCAAGTCTCTTCAGTAAGAATGTCACAAAATGATTTAAAAAGAAAAGCCAAATTGAGACATTTTGAAAAAAAAATCTAATTCTGAGAAAAAGGTAAATTCTAAGAAAAAATGCATATTTTGAAGAAAAAAAGTCCAACTTCTGAGAAAAAAGTCAAATTTGAGATGCATTGTGGGACATGTAGTTTATGGGCAACGTGCTTCTGTAAAGTAGCATGTAACTGTATAATAAACATATTATATTCTTTGCAAGCTCTTGTGGGGCCACATAATGAAGTCGCGGGCCGGATTTGGCCCCCGGGCCTTGAGTTTGATACCCCTGCCATAGTATATGCCTAAAAATAGCATGATCTTTAATATAAAGGGAATGCATATATTTGTCCGAACCAGCTTGCTATTCAACCTATTAAGAGATAGCACAATCCTTTTACACATACTGAAATGTAACTGTAGTTTTTCACTTGCTGCTGCTCTTGTCTGTTTAATAACCTTGGACATAACCACTCGTTTGCATTTGATGTCATCTGCCAAAGTCATGATGATCCCTCTATTGTGTATCTGTTCTGCTGTCTGTCACTGCCTTGTCCTTATAGATGAATAGATGGATGTACAATTATGCTCTCAAGAGCTAGAGACAGAATGATTTTGGTGACCCTGTGACATTCATCATGAAACCACTATCAGGCTCTTTCACAACATAAATCGCTTAGTGCAGACTGACTTTATGGACCCCGTGATCATCACAAAACAACCCCATCAGGCCTTTATAAAACTGTTCTGCTATCAAACCTAACCGATTTGAGATTAAAGATGAATTAGCCAGTTTTTGGTTCTAGCCTGAACAATATTGTTCTGTGGGAAACTATTTCTGTTCAGTAAATGGCAGAAAACATACAAGAGGTGGACAGAGTTGTATCTCTCCCACGCACTCACACACACAACACTGTGGTGGTAGGGGGAAGGGGCCAAGTGTGTGGGAGAGATGGAGGGAAGGATCGATAGAGCAGCGAAAGAGTGCTGTAAACCATGAAAGAAGACAACAGCCTCCTGTTTTCCCACAGTGCACCAGACTCTGTTAGCCTGGGAGCTACAGCGCTACCACCAACACGTTCTCACTCACAGAACCACTTGCATACAATCACCTGGCTCGAGTAGAATGAGAAAGAAAGAATAGCATCGACCAAATACATCACTCAGCTTCTCTGGGAACTAACACACTTTAGTGAGAGAGAAATAGTTTATTCTGAACTTCTTCACACTCACAGAATGGAAATGATATTCTTTGTTTATGTCCTACAGTGCTTTGCGAAACTTATATTATGCTTCACCTTAAATATTTTTTATTTCTCCACCTGAAAAGTGTCCAAGAGCAGATATTGTAGCACACACATGCCAAGAAATTAAAATTCTATGTAGCCTAATTTGACATTAGAACAACAATATAAGGCATGGAGAGCTAAACCATGTACACGCCTTTACAAAGGGTCAAAGGCTTTAAGCTCAGTGTTCTGGTTGTTGTGTAAAAATACGTGTGAGTAATGGTCTGTTAATGACAGTCAGCATGTGTGTGTCCATTAGGGCTGCAACAAAAGACTAATTTGATAATCGATTAATCTATCGATTAATGAAACGATTAATCGATTAATCGGATCGTTAAGGTTTTAACTGTACTACTACTTATATCGATACTGCTTATCGATCCGGTCCTTTTAACGATAGTAGGCTATTAACGGTTCTTTTGACAAGAAATAAGGTAAACTAACTAAACAAATTGTGAACAAAACTAACATTGCTTTTTATTTTAATTAAATGCATAATATTTCACATCAAAAGAAACAACAATGTTTTAACAAATCATATTCAATAATGTGATGACAGAACTGTAAACAGAATAGCTGAAACTTTAACAAAATAAATAACTCTGTTACCTCTAACCATTAACCCATGTTTTTATAACTGAGTTAACTCTGTGTGTTGCTGCTAGCATACATAAGTATCTGACGTGGAAACGTTACCCTTACATGATAAACTGTTATTGCACTTTTGGTAACGAGCATTGTCCACATCGAGACGGCTAAAGTTTAACCACACTTCGGAGCACGTTCTCTCCGCCATCTCCTCCGTGTGTGTGTGTTGCATGCATGTAGCAGCTGCGTGTGTGTAAACTGCCCCGCCCCCTCGCAAGCAGGCGGGGGAGAGATCTCTCGTCTGAATTGGGAAGATCGAAAATACATTATAGACGCATTTTGTAGTCATATTGCATATTAGAAACGGAGTTGGCGACACTAAGACTGCGATATAATGTTTATGTAGCAATAATACATATGACATATGTTTTAAATGTCTCCTGTATCGATAAAAAAGAGCGATAACGTTGGAGTTTAACGGGGTGTAGAACACATGTGATGACGTCACCAACGAATGGACGACTGAATTAGTTGCCAACTAATTTGGTAATCAATTTTAATCGATTAAGTCGATTAGTTGTTGCACCCCTAGTGTCCATCCTTGTTTGTGTTTCATGTCACTGGCATCATTGGCATCGAAAACAAGCCCCAGTTTGGGGCATGCAGTGCAGAGAATAGGCACAGCGTGTACAGTATTTGTTTGACCGTCCGCATAATCCCATCAGTTACACAGCAATTGGGTTTATTTAAAATCATCTAAGCAGAACCAGCAAAGCCCCCAACTAATAATAACTCAAACAAATGCCCTTCAACTGTATGAGAGCGTTGGGAATCCTATAAATACTCATGTAAATAGCGGGCTATTTTCAGCTGCTTGAGGTGCAGCCGGGTTATAGCATCTCATTTGTTGTGTTGTCAGAAAGGAATCGTGATATAAAGATCTGAGGGGCCCGGGATGACTCAAATGATGAAGTTCTCATTGTAAACACTGTTGTTCGTCTTTGTGCAGATGATTTACTGAAACTTGTTTAAAGATATTTGTGTGCTTGTAGATTCATAGCATCTCTTTCTTGCCCCGACTAAGACTGAACTAAAATTGATTATTTTTACAACTCATTTTATGTGGCTTTGGTAAATGTTTTCACTCCAATTTCAAACCAATTTTATCGTATTTGTAGCAACAAATAGGTATTCGTTACAACTGAAATATGATCACTTACTTTTTTTGATACACAGCCTACATCATATACTACATTGCATATTTTATGAAAAGAGAATCTTGTGTTTCAATGGAGTAGCAAAATACATATTCTCACTTTCTTATTGTTTTAAAAATCCTTTTTTTGACAAGATCCCATTCATGTTCTGGTAGGGGTGTGACGGTATCCGTATTGGTCCCGTACCGTGACGGTTCGGCACATTCAGTCACACGACGAATACGCCTTTTTTTTTACGAGTGGGAAACAAGTCTGTCATTCAGGGCAGTATCCACTACACTATATATAATCCAGGGAGCGGTATTGCGCCTAAAAGCTGTTTGCCAGCCGCCCTTAAACAACAAATGAAGAACAAGAAGAAAACACAACAAAACGGACAACATACAAGAAGAAGAAAAGTTAGTATGGCGATTTCAGATAACACACAGGAGCTAGAACCCACCTGCTTCTTTTAAATCAGCTGTGTTGGAACATTTCGGGTTCCCTGTGGACTACAATAACAATGGAGTGCGAGTGGTGGATAGGACGAAGACGGTGTGTCGGCGTTGTTCTACAGTGGTGCGGTATGCTAATGGTAACACACGCCAAACATGCTAAGTCATATCAGAAGGCATCACCCAGATTTGCCAATCACCGGAGCCCGGCAAAAGACAACAGCAGTTCAACAGCTGATCCCCGCTGTTTTTAAGAAGCCAATAGACATGAAAGCCGAGAGACCAAAATAAATAACAGAAGCTTTTGGCATATATATTTCAACGGCTATGCTGCGCCCTTATGCAATAGTAGAGGACCCCAACTTTTCTTGCTATAACAACATCTCACTGTATCTGGTATCACAAAACATTCTCATTATTACACAAAAACAACAGAAAAAGTTTCTCCTTATAACACGCACGTACAAACTAGAAACTTTACATTGCTATAACATCACAATTAATTCATAATGGTTCAGTCTCCTGGGCATGGAAATAAAAGGATCTAGTTTTTTTGCTGGAGCTGCAGACTATATAGTTTTAACATTGTTATGCACATCACATGAACTCTAAAAGTCAAGTACAGCCAATTATCTTAAACGCGTCATGCTAGAACTTTCTCGCTGCTTGATACAAATGGAAAACTTCTAATTTCCCATTACTTACCTATAAGTCAAGTGAGGGGTTACAGTACTGGATGGAGGTTGAAAGCAAACCAATTAAAATACCCCTGCATTGCTGTAACCACGGTAACCGGCAGGTAGATTTCCTGTTTGTTGCAGGAGTGCTGCCAATAACCAAAGCCATCTTTTGTTTTGTCCGTCCCTCCCACTTTGTTTCTTACTTTGTCACTTACACTGTCTTGGTTGTGAAGTCCACTGTAATCTAAAGACTTTTTATAAAACCCCATCCCTTTTCCCTCTTGGTTTTATTAATCCCCTCCCGCTTTTTCTTTCCTCCGACAGCTGCCTGCCCAGCTTCCCTTTTTTCTCTCCCACCACTTCACCCATTCGTCTCCCTTTCTGTCAGTTTGTCTTTCATTTTGTACCCCAGAGCGAGAGGATTCCTGCAGAGGAGTGGCATTTAGAGAATCTGGCTCCCCTATTGCTGTCCCTCCTCTGGGGTTAGACAAAATCAATCCCACTAATTAGATATGTGCATCACTGTTATTTTGTCTCTACATGTGTGTGTGTGTGTGTGTGTGTGTGTCTGTGTGTGTGTGTGTGTGTGTGTGTGTGTGTGTGTGTGTGTGTGTGTGTGTGTGTGTGTGTGTGTGTGTGTGTGTGTGTGTGTGTGTGTGTGTGTGTGTGTGTGTGTGTGTGTGTGTGTGTGTGTGTGTGTGTGTGTGTGTGTGTGTGTGTGTTTCTGCCTGTCCTGTAATCTATATTTAATGTTAGGAAGCAGAGCTTTAAAGAGCGCCACAGCTGGCCTGTTTGCTAATTAATGACATTTTCCCCTTTAATTACCATTCAGTTGAAGCCTGTGCTTTCTTCTTTCATTCTTCATCTCGCTTTCTTTCTTTCCATATTATCCCATTTATATATTCTTTGATTTTCTATCCACTTTTCTCACTTTGTTATATGTCACCGCCTCTGTCAGGCAGATTATTTGTTGCTTTTCATTCTTTTTGCGTTTTGTTAAATTCACACCTTTCAACCAACAGTCTTTCTATGTGTCTTGCTGCTCCCTGTTCTTCTACAATAGTTGAATAACCTCTGACTGGAGAATTAGCACCACCAGCTGTTTCACATATGGGTTATTGCAAATTCAATAGCATTTGGTTAATATTTGTTTCTATTTGGATGCAAACCTGATTAGTCTGTGACTCTTCGACCATGCTAGCTGCTCTTGAGGCTGTACTGTGGCACAGTGCGGCTTTGAGCTAAATGCAAACGTCACCATAAATGTTGGTTAAAAAAAACAGAAACAAAAACTGCATCTTACCCTCACTTGGCTTTCTCTACATTCCCTATCCATATTTGTCCCTTATATCCTTCTCCTTGTGGCTCAGATCTAAGATCGGCTGTTAGTATCCCGGGGTAGAGAGCAAGAGCAGAGTCTCCATCTGCCTCTCAGCCTCGTCATCCCCCGCCCTCCTTCCCCTCCTCACCCTCTCTCTCTCTCTCTCTCCATGGGATCCTGGTCCGTCACCACCTGTCAGATGGTCGTCTCTCTCCCTCAAACCAGCTCCATCTCTGTCCAACTGTCAAATGAAATTTTGAGTGAACTTCAAATGTTTTAAAAGACAGAAATGGGAAAAGATGTGCACCATCGGTCTGCTTGAAGTAAGCTGTTTTTAGAAACTACCCTCAAGAGAAATGCACAATATTTTTCATATTGAGTCGGACACTGTAGTGGACATCATTCAGAGTTTTTCAGGCTCTCCACAAAGAGTTTCCAGATGTATTGTGTTATTTTCCCAGCAAAACCATATTAATACAAATGACCTTTTAGATAAAACTTGACAGAGTTAATGTTTTCCCTTTAAAAGCCACCTAAACATACTGCTGAAAACCTGATTCCTTCAAAATGTCCTCCTGTGGTCGTCTCTGCCATTCATTCACTTGCTCTATCAGCCCTGCACTTTATCAATCTTCTCTGATGTGAAGGAAATTGCAAAGATGAGGTGTTTCTTTGGCTTTCACTGAGAGGCTCAAGAAGGTGAACTATATCTCACTTCTCCAATAGAAGAGTAAGTCAATCTGAAAGTTGTACAATCATTTCTGAGGACAAAGTCCAAAGGATTGTCCCGTATTTTTATTTAAGGCGATTCAAGAAAATTCAGTGAGCCCTTGGAGTCTGAAATCTGAGTTTCTTCCCGTTAAGTGAGTATGACACATTCATAGTTTATTAAATGTTAAGAAGCCCTCAGACGCTGTTTCTTGCAAGATATTGCGATTTGCCCAGCCCGCGGCCGTGGGGTTGAACTGGCTAAGAGGTACAGGAATAGAGGGGTGAGTTGACTCTTACTGTATACAGTATATATGCTTTATAGGCTGACCAGGAAGTTAGCATTGCAACTTCTAAGGGATTGTTTTATTGGATTTTGTTATCATTCTGAAAATAAGATCTGTTGCAAACGTTTATAATATGATCTCGTATTGTTTAGCGCAGGGGTCTCCAACCTTTTTTAGGATGAGAGCTACTTTCAAAAAATAAAACTACTTTTACTCCTTTATTATATTTTTTGATTTAGCTCATTTTAACATTATTATATGCTTACCTTTAACCCTTGTGAGCTGTTTTTGGTCTTTTCCTATGCCTTTCTACAAATATGTTGTTAGGACTATGGTGTTAACAAATCCAAGAAAATGTGTAATGTATAATACCTTGCAAACTTATATCCTATCCATGTGAACCTGCTTTATTTGTGGGTGGACCTCACCTCCTCTAGGGGGTCCGGGGGCATGCTCCCCCGGGAAGATTTATTTTTAAATGTCGAAGTTAAATGCATCAATCTGGTGCACTTTATGCACACAATTAAGAGATTTATGGATAAAGCTCTCAACACTCATATGAAACAGAGCTGTATACATTTCAATAATCCAAAAATCTTTAGAATATGATCTCAACCAATAACAAATCATTTAATAATAATAATAATAATAATAATAATAGATTTAATTTGTTAGCGCTTTTACAGGTGCTCAAAGACGCTTTACAGATATAGTGAAGGGAAAAGAAAAGGAAGGAACAACAAATAAATATATAGTTAAAGTTAAAGTCAAATAATACAAAAAAATGTAAACTTGTTTATTTGATATACTCCTCTCTCTTATCTTATGTTACTTAGTTAGCATTCTTTCTTTTTATTTATGCACATTTGACTAATCACTCCCCTTTTAAACTGTATTTTTTTAATTTTTATTTAATTGTATATATTTATATTCTCTCTATCTGTCTCTCGCTCACACACACAAAATAAGCTCGTGCCACACACTCACGCACGCACACACACACACACACATACACACACACGCACGCAGAGGCTGTGTGCTCCTCCGTGGCGAAGACAGACAAAAGTAGATAGAGTTCGCTATGATTAAAGGTTTCGTTTATGCATAGGGTAGATTATTTTAATTGTATTTCCTTTTTTTTGTGTGTATTTTTTACATTTTGGATTTGCTTGAGCTACTGGTAGCTCGCAATCGACGTGTTGGAGACCCCTGGTTTAGCGGGATATTCTCCTCACACTTTATAATCGTTAAAGCTTAAATGTGATTACCATAGGTATAAAGCTAATGTTTGGATATAACTGAACTACATCGCAGTGACTTAACTTCGCCAATGCAGAGCAAACAGCAGCTAATGTTAAGAGTAATGACGTATGCTTTTTAAGATCATTGTTGGCTCGTTTTTTAAGGCATCTTTATGCTTTTCACATTCAACAGCAGCGTATTTACTAACATATTTTATGGTTTTGAACCATTTTGTAAGCTTGTATTAACCACAGACCTTATTTTGGGAATCTGACCAAAAATGTATTCTAAAAAACATTTACGTTAAGACCACTCTTTAAACCTGTAGATCAACTTTAACTCCCCCTGTCCCCTGGGCAACAGTTATATCACAAAAGCTAATACTAACTGAGAATGGGCTCTATTTCCTTGAATTCATAATTATGGGTCATTTGGGCGCTAAGTGGGATAAAATGTGAGCTGTCTAGCCGCATTGCGTGAGCCATTATTAAGATTTCACTCACTGAGATACATGAATTCAATGGTTTTCTGTGACTCACGATAATCTCACAGTGGCTGTCGGTCGGGTGTGAAGTTAGCACAGGATGATGCTCTTCCTGTTTTTGATCTCTAATGAGAATTAAAACCAATCAAACCCTCTCAGTTGAAGACATGTCGGTTGCCCACACATCGTCGTAACACCTCTGATAGAATGCTTTCGTCTCTTAGCAACGGGCACTTCGTCAGCTGTGTCATGGTGAGAAAATAGTGCAATCGGCAAACCTACAGATTATCTGAGATGCAGAACATGCTGGCGTTCCAACTCTTCACTTCTAACCATTGATTGTATTTTTTGATATCCCAGTATGTTTCATCCATGCAAAAGCGTACGTTCTCAGTCAAATTTAGCTGAATGAGACACCTATAGCTATTACTGAAGTTTGAGAAGGTCAGAGAACCTTACGTCTTTGAGACTGACAATGAGAACATGAGAAGTTAGAAGATGCATGTTTTGGCATCTATTATTTTAGACATTCAGAAGAATTGATGTGCACCAGGGTACTACTACTTTCTGCATTTCTGAACCTGATCAGATGATGGCAACTTGTGCAGTAAGAGCCCTCTTTCTGTTTCTAGGCCACGCTAACACTGTCAATCACATTCTTGCCGCAAGCTTCACACGATCTAACAACTTACAACAGCAGCAATGTTCAGGTCCAGAAAACAAATCTGACAAACCTAACCAAGAATCAGAGTTCCCCCCTTATGTTTCTCCAAGCTGTGAGATCAGCAAAAATAACTTGAGTCATGTATCTTTTCTCTGACTTTTCTCTACAAAACTGCAACTTACCTTTAACTTTCACACCAATGGCACATCAACTGGATAAGATATCAATTCATTTCAGGTTAGAAAGCATAATGTGTAGAACTCATGATTTTCTCACAAACAGTTAAATGCAAGTCTAACGTAAGGGCTGACTACGGACTTCATAAGCATACAGTATTTGAAAGTTTCTTGTGACTTGCAAAACATTGACTTTGACCGTCCTCTGACAAGCACTTTTTCAAATGTTCTGGACCAAACCCTTTCTGTAGTATAGCCTCATAAGCAGATACTTATAAGAAGAATAATATATTATAAATACTATACTTTATAAATCAATAAGTGCAATGCTAAAATCACATTGACTTGTTACTTTCTGTATTTTCCTCCAATCTTCGAGTTATGTCTTCATTTCTTTGCTATTATAATTGTATTACCTTTTCAAATGGATCAATATTTCTTATAACTAAAAAGTAAATGAAGTTATTAAACACCATTTTTCTCCCAGAGAGAACACATGTGTTTAATGTGAGTGGCAGAAAGATCTGAAGCCTTAAATGTTTGTTTTTTTGTTTTTCACATCACTGGGTTGAGTCTTTCTCCCAGCGTACCGCCCCTCAGTGTGCAGCAGTTAGGATCCTTGATCAGACATATTAGATCCTCTATTCGTCAACCTCTAGAAAACGAATCATTCTTTTCTTTCTCCGACTCCCGGGTCCCCTTGAGTACAAGAACTCTGAGAATACAAGGATTGAAACGCACCAGTAAGCCTATATCTGTGTCCTCTTCCCCTGCAGATGTCCCGCAGCCAGTCGCTTGAATCAAATCTCACCCTCCAGTCATTCACTCAGAGATGTGGGCTGTCTGTGCTCTGGCTGTTCCTTTTGCCTTTATTTACGCTGCGTCTTTGTATATCCACTTGTATCCCAGAGCAGCAGGTGACATATCACATCCCTCTCAAGCTTTTGTCGGGTAGCTAAATCCGGTCCCCATCGCTCTGGCCGGCTAACAGTGGAATGGGAAACCTTAACTCATTCCTGCCAAGCCCCAGCAGACAGCAGCCGGGCCCCACTGTTTTCGATCAATTCCACTTCCTCTGAATATCAGTAAATCAAGCGGCAGCGAGATCCTTCCCCCTGGTCCGTTGACGCAGACTAATTCTGTCGGTTTCCTCGATAGTGATCTCACTAAGACCCCCAGTGAATGGTGGAGAGGGAGAGAAATAACTAGTGTATAAAAAGCGAGCCAACAGGTCTACGGAGCAGGGATTAGCGGGGTAAAGTGGATTAGGAAGAGGTATTCTGATATTCCGCCCGGGCTGCGGTGAAGGTCTTTAGAAAAGCAGAGAAACATCTGCTGGAGCTTAGTGAGGCAATGAAAACACTAAAAATCTGAATGGCTAGAAGACACACGCGTTAACACACTGAGAGATTTAAAACAACACAGCCATGGCACGGGAACCAGGTCGTAGCAAAACATTAACAATATTATATAAATGTACGTAGAGTAACACCCTGGGGAGCTTGTCTTCTTGGCACTGTGTTTGTACATCTTTGTGTGTGTGTGTTTATAGATGGAGCATGTGTGTGTGTGTGTGTGTGTGTGTGTGTGCAGTTTAGAGTGAAAGCGATTGCACCAGCTCGACAGGTCCTGGCAAATTAGAGCTCATCTCCTGATTGAAGCCTTTGTATTTTGAAAGCCACGGGACACGGCGTCTTTATTTCTTCCGTTTGTCTGTTCCTCCACCTTTATTTACAGCTCCATCGCAGCACTGACATAATGAGGACATGAGTTCCAAATGAGATGAAATGAGGTAAAACAAGGCTGCTGTCAGCATCGTTTTCTGGACAGCTTTTAAAAACAGCCAGCACCGCTTCCTTAACTGGGCCATTAACTTAGAAGGAAACCTTCAAAGTCCTGCTTTGACTGAGCAAACAGTCCAGCAGCACGGTAATGTGCCGCTGAGGGGGGGGGGGGGTCGCTCTGATGGTACGAGTACACGCAATTCTCGGCTGAGTGCAGACGGAAAGCAGAGATGAGAGTCAGATAAATTTAGCATCAGAAAGAATTGGGTGACAGGACTATTTTTACTTGAAAGGAGCAGTGATAGTATTTAAATGTATCCCAGTGGCCACAAGGACTTTTATTGCACATTTTTACTTCTTCAGCTTCTTTTAAATTATTTATTTATTTTAAAGATATACATTCTGTTTAGAAAATTTCAAATCATCAATGAAGACTGCAGGGAAGGATATTATGGGTCATTAAATGGGAAAGATTGCATGCAGAATCACAATACTTTATGTATCCACGAGGAAATTGGGTTTTGTGACAGTTTCTTCGTTTTAGAATGGACAAATGAAGAATAAAAGAAAGAATAACAATATTGCAACATGTGCAATTAAACTATATTACAAATATACTATTATAAACATAAGAAGCCAAAGTGAAATGTCTTAATATCCATTTTGATGTCTTCTGTTAAAGAGTAAGTCAAGTTATATCAAATACAAAGAATTGGATACCAGAGATTTCTTTAAGTAAATAATCCTTTACCAATGATCGGTTATGAAACATATATTCTGTTGGGTGAACAGATCTAATCAGCAGTTTGGATAAGCATACATAACTTTGTTAAGAATAAGTAAAAAATTGTGTTTTAGAGTCAAATGCTGGAAGTGAATTCACTACTAAGTTAGTAAGGTCAGACTTAACTCGGTTAAACAGGAGCCTCCCTCTGACCTTTCAGTACCTGTGTGTGTGTGTGTGTGTGTGTGTGTCAACCTTTTAAATGTTTGTTTCAAGTGTGTGTTTGTGTGCATGCATGCCTCCCTGTGATGCATAGGTCTGGTCAGGGTGTAGTGTGTTACATATTGATGTAGAGCGGTGCCTGACCAGTCCCGGGGGGGGAGGGGGGTTGTGGCTCTAACAGCAGGCTCCAGGGAGCTGCAGTATATCGCTCACTTTGGGGACTGTCTTGACTCTAATATGTCATTTATTCGTACCATTATCTTGCCTTGTCATGTATCTGTGTTAAATATATCTCCATTTAGTAGTTGGGGTTGGAATTGGTTATTCTTTGTAACACTGAATCACACACAAACGAGCTAGCCATATTTACAGCACCTGCACTTCATGTTTGTTATGCGTTAATGTTTTATTCCTTTCAACCAATCAGGAATAATAATATGGTAATCATTTTATTCAAATGCGTTTGATTTTGTTTCCAGGCCACTGTCAATCAAATCTGACCAAATCATAAAAACCCACACAGTGCGTGAAACTCTTGTTTAGAAAAAAAAAATTCTCAGGGATTTGTTTACACAATCTCTTCCCTTTGATTGATGTTAATCATTTATGAATGTATAATGTGGTTGTTAAGACCACAAGAGATCTTTAAAAGTAGCCAAAGCACTGCACTGTGGCCTATGGTATCCTAAAAGCGTCTTAATTTTGATTGCATTGAGTTATTTACATGCTTTAGAAATGTATTCATGTAACTCAGACAGACTGAACTTTCAGTCACATTTTGGGTGTTTTAATGAGTCTGTCTCTGCGACCCACCGAGGGTTTTCTCAGAAGTTGTATTTCTGGAAAGCACTCTGGAGTACAGACACTGTACTGGGTCTCAGTTTAATTTAATTTAATTCACTTAATCTGCATTGTACTTTGCCTCTGGTCTTTTCCCTTTATGTTTGAATAATAACCGTTCAGAATGTTCCTTGCAATGCATTTCTGCAAAGTCATGAAATAAAATCCTTGATCATATCAAGTGTTATACACTGAAGGAGTAAACAGTCAGGGTTTTTGAAATACTAATTCTTCCTCTTGAAATGTCCAACAAAACCTATATGTTGAAGTTGTCCTCATCAGAACGGTTTGATATATACAGTAATGATGATAAGTAGAGACGTGATCCGATCACGTGATTTTCAAAAGATCGGAATCGGGAGAAAAAAATCGGGGATCGAGAATTTTTTTTTTTTTAATATAATATTTGTATTACTTTATTTAATGTTACAAAACAAAAATGACCATGTTCACGTCTTAAAGTCATTCAGAGGCCTTAGTTTTGGTTTAAAATTACACAACATCATGTAGGCTATGTGTTGCTTCTTTTGGGCTTGTTTTCAGACCTGGTTTCTTATTTCTCTCAAATCTGGCAACAGAGTGGGCGCAGTGTCTAATAGTAGCGCTAACGAGAGGCTACGTTCAGCTGGTGACTCGGGAGTCGGGACAGAGAAAATGTCAGGAGTTTGGAAGTATTATAAAATTGAAAGCGAAGGCAGTGTAACAGCCAGATGCAATGTTTGCAAGGCGGAGGTTCCGCGTGTTGGAAATAACAGAACTACGTTCAACACGACCAATCTAATACGCCACCTGAGAAACAAACACCAACAACAACAACACAACGAGTACAGCGGCCACTCAGGTAACGGCACTGTAACAACCGACACTTTCAGAGACTTTTAAAAGGAAAGAGAAACTGCCCCAGAACAGTGAAAAGGCCAAAAAAAATAACAGCCAAGATAGCTGAATTCATCGCGTTGGATGACCAGCCGTTATCTATTACCTTTTTTTCTCTTAATGCATTGCATAAAGATCGGATCGGGAAAAATCGGTATCGGCAGATTGTCAAAATCAAATGATCGGAATCGGATCGGGAGCAAAAAAAGGTGATCGGGACATCCCTAATGATAAGAGACATAGGCCTACTGAACATTTGAACATTACTGAAACACAATTGTTATCTGTCTAGCCAGCCTAAAAAAAAACAATGAACTTGCATTGTTTCATTTTTGATTAGTAGAGGTGGAAAAAGTACTCAGATCTTGTACATAAGTACCAGATTGAGTAATACTCAGTTACATGGAAAAGTTCTGGAATCAAAATGTTACTCAAGTAAAAGTATTAGCATCAACATATAATCAAAGTACCAAAAGTAAAAGTACACATTATACAGATTGGTCCATTCCAGAATAATATATATGATTGTTGATTTGATTATAATGATTGATCATTAAAGTGTTCTCAAAGCTGGTAAAGGTGCAGCTAGTTTTAATGACTGTGTATACTGCAGGGTAGCTTGTGAAATTACTCCAGGTGGAACTAAAGTCTGATTTAACACTTGATTATATTTCACATTATTAATCCAAATCTGCAAAGTAACTAAAAGTTACTACATTTACATTACATTTATGTATTGGAGAAAAAGTACACCATTTACCTCTGAATTGTAGTGGAGTAGAAGTAGAAAGTAGCATCACATTGAAATACTCAAGCAAAACAATGTAACTCATAATTTAACTTGAGTACAGTACTTGAGTAAATGTACTTAGTTACTTTTCACCACTGTGGATGATTGTGTAGAGAATTACTGCCTGTATAAAATATTGAAATCCAACGTTTTTCTGTTCATGTTCCAGCCAATAACACAGTCAATCATTTCACCAAGCTCATCACAGACTGTAGTTTTCTTTCTTCTAAAATAAACAGATTTAACCATTTTCATTGGAGGCCACACAAGTATGCAATTATATGGAATAGTATTTCTCTCCTGGGATATAATGACAATATTATTTGAAAAAACAAAACATCTTTAAAATTACCATATTGGCATTCTTTTTACAACATGTGTCCGTTGTGTATTGTACTGCTTTGCCTCAATAAGTCATGGGAGTGATTCCAGCCAGGTGTGAGGCTTCGCTCAACAGCACCGATATGATGTTTTGGATTCAGGCTTGTGGCAGTACACTGATAGTGAGAGTCTCCATACTCGCATTACAAATGGCTAAATGCAATTTACCCTCCAGGGTTGTGTTCCAGCCAGATGTTCCTTTCCTTTCTCTCACTCTTTCTCACCATTTGCCTCCCTTCCATTGGCTCTTATTTCCCCTTCCCCCTGTTCTCGGTCCAGATGTCCATCTCTCCCAGCTCCTGCTCTCTGTTCGCTGGAGACGGCTTGTTATTTCTGCGCAACAGCTGGACAACACAACCCAGGTGTGCAGGGAGTTGTCTCGTACAACTCTCATGGAATATTTGTTTTATTACAGCCACATTGTATTCTATAATGTATACTAGATGCTGCCTTGGGTAAACTGAAATCCTTCTAGTTCGCATTAAATAGTTAGTAACCATCTCTTTAGGCTGTCATTTAGCCAGATGAAGTCGCAGTTAAATGAATCAATTCTTCAAATGCATGTCAGTGATCAGTGTCTGTATCATTTCCCAACAAAGCCTCTCCTCACCACCTGTAATGTAGGTTTAAAATGATGATTGCAAAAGTTTATATAGTATTTTTCCCTCAAAGAAAATAGCAAGTTGAATTCACGTCAATATGATTCAAACGTTACATGGTTTTGAAGCAAAAACAAATATGTTAAGTCATTCAGCCTCTAAACAAAGTCTTATGTTGGCAATTGTTCTACCCTCCGCTCAAAAGGGGCTTCTTGAGACTTAGGTTCAAGAGGAATTAACATCAAAGTTAGGTTTTTCCTTGTTGTTGGGGTCATCCTGAATGGGCTTACACTGACCATTACAGCAAGTTCCTAAGGTAAAATATTTGTTAAGGTGCTGCAGGAATGGCATTATCAGAAAAACAAAGATTTGTCAACATTAATGCAAGTCAACATGTCACAGTAGAGGCACAAAATACAGGTATCAATATGAAAATGAGCATAAGATGTCCTATTTAAACACGAGACGTTCATTCTCAAAAGAAACCTGGAAAGTAAAATAACTTCTTCATAGCCATAATCCCTCTAAAAGTGTAACGGCACGAATACCCGCTCTAAAAACACTGTCATACCTCAGGCCCAGTAAGCTTTCAATGAAAGTTGTGGAAATGTTTATTTGGACAAAGTGCTCCGACAAATAATAAAAAAACACGTTTGACAGCTAGCTTAGCTTAACTTATTCCTACTGAAACTATTGATTACTACCTGTACTTCTGGATAAGCTATTGGATCAGAAATGCCTTTCATGAAAGCTTGTTTGTTTACAATCCAAACACTGTGAATCTTTGTGCAAGGGTTAGCTCAACCAAAGAGATTATTTCTTCTCTGCTCTGAAGAAAGGACTCAAATTCTTTCGATTTTTATTAATACCAGGATTCTTTTGCACAATGACGTTCACACACTGAAGGTCACAGTTTTCCCGCCTTTTTATTGAGCACAAGATTGCTGGGTGTCCATATATTATATGTAAGAGAGGGAGAGAAACAGAGGCTGATACAATGAGACGTAGAACAAGTGTGAATCTCCGTCAACACAGCCGGAGAATTAAGTTATGCTCCTGCAATCTGGCCTCCTCTTCTTCATCGCAACCTCCGTTTTTATTTTCTACTTCTCACTCTTTCATTCCTCTCGTTCACACACTCACACATGCTCAGGGTACGAGACTGTGTATTGTGTGTGTGTGTTTGTGTGTGTAGGAGGTGTTCTGGCAGCCGCTGGTAGTAAAGTATAAAAACAAAAACTGTCCGGTTGGCATTCGCTCACACATATCCCAGAACGCCCTCCGTCCTTCCTCCTCTTCCTCCGTGCTCTTTCTCTTTTGCCGTTCCTTTTCTCTCTGCCATCTTTTTCACAGCACAGATGAAACTCTGTCGTTCACACCAACTCCTACGCTCTATATATTAAAAAAATAATAATTTGCCTAATTCTCTGAAATACATTTTCTCTATTTCTCCACGGTACTGCACATCGAGATGCTCCGGCACTTTAATTCTGTCCAAATCACATGTGTGAGTCTCGCACTGCATGTGTACTCGGATAATGTGTGTGCTCTTATAATTCTATCCAGTCAGCACCAAGTGTCCTAACAAGGTTAGAGAGATGAGAAAGAAAGTGTGGATATTTCTCTGCTGCTTATGAGCGGGTTTATAACTCCGGATGACCTGATTTGAATCCTTGCTTATTCTGGTACAGTTACATGAGCTCAACTCTCAAAAATGTGGCTTTACTATGGACCTTAGAGTCGACCACAGCCCTTTTCACATAATCTGTGACCCTTAAATTATATATTTCAGATGGAGGAGATGTGTGAAATGTACGATTCAATCGCATAGGTTATAAAGCGGACTGTACCTTTCCAGCTCCCTATGCAGTCCCTTTTTCTGAGAATATGATGACGAATCTATTGTGGCTGGTGTAAAACTGAAAGACGATGAAACCCTCATACAGTAGATGGATGATTTGTCTACATGGTGGAACGATGTGGTTATGTGTTGGATAACTTTTGTAGGGGAGAGCTGACAGCAAAATCGTCTGACAAATTCAAAAAAGGAATTGATTACTTATTAATGGTTGATTACGACCACATTTCTAACCGACTACCTGACTGCAGTTTATTCCCCTTCAATAAAACACCACTAGTACCAGTAGTGATAATGTTGTGACATTGACAATCCAGCGTTGTGTGCTACTTGTGTGGTGAAAGCAAAGCAAGGTACAATGTGCAAACCTGATTATTCGATTATTGTCCAAAGGTACAGTAATATTAAAAAAACAATACAAATACTGTCCAAAACTAGCCTTTTTGAAATAACTGACATAAATGAATAAGAGTAACATTGTGAGTGTAACCCTAACTGATCTGGAGCCACAGGAACTAGTTTGTCTGACTTTTAGCCTCCGAAACAATCAATCTGCCTGCATTTGTTTCTCTGCTGGACACTGGTTTGATTTTACACTCTGCAGTACCTGTTCATGTAACTAGTGGGTTGACTGAGTAGAATAAATCAACAAGGGCACTGGGGCAGGTAATAAAGTGTAAACAAAGTCCACATCTATAAAGAATCAGCTGTTTTTTGGCCTTCATTTCTACCACCTTTAAAATGAACACATGCAGCTAATTTAGCAACAGCATAGTTTTGATTGGTAGTTAAGTTTGTGGGTATTCCTCAAAATGATGATATTCTCCACCCTGCCATCACTTCTCTCACTGATCTCTCTACCATAGCACTCTAAGAAACACTCCGAAACTCAGAGCGGAGTCTGATAAAATGTGAACAAGACAAAGTACATTCCCTCAAAGTAATGTTCAACCTGTGAGATGAGTTTGAATCATACAGTATATCCCACTTGTAACCCCTCCATATTTTACAATTTGTGATTCAAGGGAATAGCAATGACTTCAAATCAAGGTCTTGGTAGACATACTTGATGCTAGATACAGTACCTGATTTACATGTTGAAGAGATTGATTATCACAGAGCTTTATTAATCAGGAAGTAAATTATGCACACATACTTTCACAGATAATGAAGGAGTTTCAGCACAATTATTGTAAAGATAAGTCCCCTCTTTTCTTGTGCATCTAACATAACTGTAACCTTTTAGAACCTGTGTTATTCATCAGATTTAACTACATTTAAGTTCAGGGATGTCAAGGATGCATGTCACAAAAGCCTATGTATTTCCATATTTGTGATTTTTAAGGGTTTGAAAGCAGACATTATACTACTGTTCAGAGTAAAATTGTATATTTGGGTATATATGTAAACCACACAATTTAATTTTCTATATGAAATGCCATGAGGAGTTATAAATAGGCCCTAACAAATACTGTATTCTAATAGTTTATTTATAGTATATTTATTCTATGTTTTGCAATTTCATAAAATTCAAAGGGAAAGTAAAGCCTGTGAATGGAACAGGAGTTTGTTTTTGATTAAAATACATATCCAATAACACAACATGTGGCCATGTATAATGCACTGGATGTTTTTGTGCAACTTGTTTTCCTCGTTTTATCTTATTCTCATGAGGAAATGTTTTTTCCGAACACATTTTCTACCATTTACTGAACCTTCCAACTCCAAATACTGTCTTTCCAAAACTGGGCTGAACCCAAAACATTTCCTTCATTTAATAGTAGACATTCTGTTTACTTATTATTGAAATCTTGTATGAATAATTTGCAACCAGAATTCAATAATATAACACCATGAGAAGTTTCAGGTCTCACCAAGGCAACGTGTATTTATGTACATCATTTACAAGAGTTTGCATTTGGCAAAAAAAACGTTTTGAAATGTCTCTGCAGCAGAAGCACAGCTGTAAATAATAAACATTTAAAAAAACTGACTTCTACTTCATGTTCTGGATCCTGGTATCACAAATGTTTTAGTTACGCCTTTGCTTTTTCTACTATTACATGTCAGAATGTGCGAACAAACTCCAAATGCACTTATTTGTGTCTCAAATCTAAGGTCACATTCACAACAGCCTTGTTTAGTCTGTTTGAATCTAACCCTGGTGCCGCTTGGTGCGGTTAGTTTGGGTTGGTGTGAACGCAGTCTGCCCCAGAACATAGGAAACTAAGTATTTATGTGTCACAAGAACGCAGACGTCTTCAAAATCTTTAGCGAAAGAGTGAAGCAGAATTAAGTCTTGAACAGTGTTGTGTAAAGTAGAAAAGCTCCGTGAACTATACATAAAAGTTAGAGCCACCTGTCGTTGGTGAAACCTCCTCCTTACTGTACAACGTCTCTCATTATGTAGGTTATAATGTTTGTTATCGCACGTTATCTGATTGTATAATCATATGCGCCGTCTGCTAGAGTCGGGTGATATGCTCTCCAGATTAACAGCAGCATGAAAATAACCTGCCGATGCTCCATGGTGGAGGCTACGATATAAATAGTCTGTTTGAGTTTTGCCCGTGTGAACGCAAACCGAACCTTCCGAAAAATGAAACAATGTAACAAACTCTCGTCTGGGGCCTCATTTATAACGCTTCACGTGGGAAGGTTGCTTACGTAGTAGAAATCCAAAAAATAGGTACATTTTCCGACATTTTCCGATTCACCAAACATTGCGTACCGGCGAGGAAAGTGCGTACAGCACTTCCTACGCCGGTTTCCCTTTTATAAATCACAATCGACTCGAAATGCGGTGCAGCTTTTGCGGGCTTCACGTAACGCCCATATTTGCCTATAAATAGTCAAAGAAACGCCCATTCATTCATTCATTCTGACTGACTTCATGAAGAAGATCGCAGGAAATGACGACAGAACAGCTAAAAAAGACATCTCACACCGTGTCAGATTTTAGTTATTTTGGGGAGGTCGAGATAAATCATATTGTTTGGTGGATGCAGTTTGAACCAGAGTAGCAGCATGGAGGTCGGATCGTCACCAAAATAAATAAATAAGTGGTCCGAAAAAGGTTCATGGCAAAAAAAAATACACATAGTCTTCCTCAGTGTGTTTGTACCGGGGACAGGAGACCCCCCCTTGATGAGAAACTGTAAGAAATGATCGGGGAATCCCTCCGGAGTGGAGTCATGACGACTGGATCTGAATTATGTTTTCGTATTTGGTGGTTTGTGTCCCAGCTGTCGATCAGCTGTGCGCAGCGTCTCCACTGCAGCAACTCTATATCCACCAGTTAAAGGAAATACAACTAATGTGTTGTGTTATATTAGCTGTACAATTTATCACATATGGTGTTCTTAGTTTCCATACCTCCTCTGTTTTATGAGCAACTTATAAAGTCTTAGCAAACGGCATAAAACATGATTAAACATGGTAGTATATAAAACCATGCTCGTACAACCTATAGAAATGCAAAACCGCATCATTTATGAGAAAACATTTCATAACATTAACACAACATATTCGAGGTGGTTTTAAATAACATATCCGTATTTATTTATTTCTCCAAGTTATGTTTTTGTGTGCACTGAGGAGTCTCAAACAGGCGTTTGTTTAATCATTTTAAGATTGGCTTTAATCAATGTTTGAAAATGAATTCTTCATATATGATAAATGAGAGGTAACATTTTGTTTATGGTATTATTTCCACATATTTCTCTCCATTCTTCCTTCTGCCAACGCGGTGTCGCAGTTTCTCGTCTCTCCCGTTTTTGTGCTTAGTGCGTAGCATGGGTTAGAGTTTGCGTGGAGGACCGCACGTTTTCCCGTCAAGTTAGTATTTTATAAATCGCAAACATTGCGTAGAAACTGGCGTACGCCATTTTTTGAGCGTATATCCCTTTATAAATTAGGCCCCAGGTACCAGAGAAGCGGAGAGGCGGTACTTACAGTATGATTCCATCTGGTGATTTAAAAAAAATCCTTTTTTACCAATTCATACTTTACCATATTTCAATAAATGCAGTTTGTTTTGTAGAGTGTGTCTATTCCTAAAACAGATGTGAGCCCTCTTAACCTCAATCAGTAATTTTCTGTAATACTGGCGGCTGAAACTGCAGCTCTAAAGAGTCCACAATTTGTTACTTTTTAAAAAAAAAGAACATTCATTAAAAATGGTCTGATTGTTTGGGAAATTTGGGGTTTATGTTCAACAAAAAAATGTTCAACAAAAAATGAATTTAAAAGGATTTAATGGCCTTGTCGTTAATGGTATTTCCTCAGAATTTCATCATTCTTGTTTCACTTGTCTGTTAGGAGTAGAGTGGCATAATTTGGGTTTATTTTATAATGTTTTTGTCTCCCACACACACAGTCACAAGAACAGAGTGATAATAGAATCATTGATGAATGAACTGAATGCAGTTAGGGAAGCATGAAAGAGAGAGAAGGGGCGTGTTGAGATTAACGTAGCACAAAGCAAATTGGGTTTGCCATTATTACACAATTCAGACTGCAGAAACCCCCTAACCATGAGAGACAAATGAGGCCTGAGATTCATAAAAGCTCCATTAACGGGAGCAGAGGGAGTGAGGGCAGACCATCAATGGGTCTGTTTAATACCAAACATTTATAGATCTGTGTCCATGGCCTGTGGCGTGTAATGAGTAGACTACAGGGCTCCTGCTTTCACAGCACATCCAGGCCGCTAAATTAGGATCAAAATAGATTATTTGAAAGATTCCCTTCTCAAAAAGGTTCACTTATGGCGCGTTTCCACTGCAGCGGGGTAGCCCCGTTTAAGCGTCCCTAAGCGTCCTCGCTCTGGCCTCGGGCTGCCTCGCTGGCCGGCCCAGGCCGTGGCGCATTTCCATTACAGTTTAGGACCTGGGGTAGCAACGCAGTGTAGGCGGGGCGATCGGCTTTGTTTTTGTTCACATTTCGAGTTGTTCCGTCGAGCTCCCGCTGGATTTGATCATCCCCAATGAGATGTAGGAACGTCGTCACCTCCTCGGTCGACCACGGTGTGCTTTTCTTATTAGACGTAGCCATTTTTGTAGCTCATCCGTTTACAAAATGCTGTTTATAAAAATGCTGCAAGCTTGCTTCTAGATATATATGCGACGCTAGGGATGAACTCGCGCGCAATCTTGTGACGATTCTCTCTGACCAATCAGCAGTCGAGAGTGTTGACGTCACTAGTTCAGCCCTGGCCCTGGTCTGAGGGAACCACAATTTTATGAGGCCGGAAAAAGAGGGAAAAAGTACCCGCTGGCCGGTACTAGGCTATATGGAAACGCCACCAAAAACCGGCCTGGCCGCTTGAGGACGGTTAAGGACGCTTAAACGGGGCTACCCGCTGCAGTGGAAACGCGCCATTAGTCTTGATCGCCTGACTGTGATCCTTGAGATAGAAGGAACCTGCTATTCATTAACTTTTTCATTCCCAGCTACGAAACATACAGTTTCCTCCAGTCAGTTTTTATTTGTCTTCATAATTAAGTTATATCCAAAGCTTCCTAACCCTGCGGTTTGTTCGGTAGATTCCATCATCCTCACAAATCTCAGGCCATTTTGTTGTTCACTCGAATGTTGGCATTAGCAGGTGCGTCTGGAGATCAATGGAGTTGTCATAGACTCCATAAAGCCATCACCATAACCATAACACAGGCGCTATCATACTCCGCTCAACTGACTGAGAACACATCATCGCCCATTCAGGCTAATGTGCTAATACGTCTTAGCGGTAATGTCAACGCGACGGTGGGACTCTGTAGATGAGGCCCCCAGCGCAAACCAGATTATCCCACCGTCTGACTGTCTCTCAAATGGCCAGAGTAGGGGAAATAGAGTGTCTCATTATCATCATCTGCAGACGGCTCTCCACTAATCTAGAAAAAAACGACGCCATCAGAGTCTGTGAATATTTACTTAGCAGGCAGGAGCGCAGAGGGCGGCTCACTAACGGCGCAGATTGGCAGTCACACACACTCATCACAAGTAGTGTCAATGCTCAACGCAGGGGCATCCGTCAACGGTATATAGATACAGATGGTGGGTCAAGTTTCAAACAGAGTGAGGAGAGAGGGAGCAATGAGCCCATCGGGGGATAGAGGGTTTCTGGGATTGTTTATTGCCGAGCTGTAATTGAATAAACCTGGCGTCTAACCTCTTTAGGCCTGTCACATTGCTTCATCCTCATGAGGCCAATCTCAAATGCCCTGATTGAGTTTATGCTCAATTGAAACTTATCAGCTTTTCCTTTCTCTTGTTTTAAGACTGCTTCAACAAAGCGTTGTGATGCATTGAGTTCTTTTTTGTTGGTACAACGTTGGATTGGATTGCAGGAAGTAGCGTTCAATCATTTCTGAGGTTGTTATTATGCTGGTTTTGAGCTGTACTGCGACTAGTTGCACTGGATGTTATTTAAAGGTCTCCTATTATGCTATTTTTAGGCATATTATGGGTCTCAGATATATAAAAATATATAAAAAAACATGTCTATGATGTGTTTTGCTCAAAATACCAAACAGATCATGCATTTTAGACATCCCTCACATCCCTCTGTTTTAGCCCTGTTAGAGAAACACTGATTTTGGATCCTTAGCTTGAATAAAATAAATGAAGAGGGGGAGCTAAGGCCTGCTCAGAATTCTACCTGCAAATACAGTTAAATTCTGCCGTGACTAAACACCATCATGTTCCAAACCACATCAAGGATTATTTCTGAAACAGTATGGAGCTCAAATGTTTTTTCTCTTACGGGTTTACCACAAGGTGAGTTCCTTTTTTTATTTCCTGCTTTTTTCCACATACTCTCTCCAGTACAGGTTAGCTCAGAGTGTTAGCAATGCTTGCTAATGTAAACAAAGACCATATTACATCCAAGTCACGTCAGGCATTGTTTCTGACAGAAACTTTCTGATAGTGCCGTGGGTCCACATTCGCAAATCTGGATCAGCTCTGTATCCCCGTTTTTAGAGATTTGGGTACAGAGGAAAAGAGAGAGGGTTTTGTTTTCTAACACTTTGTAAGTTCCCTGACACACCGGGGATACATATTTATGTATAAAAGACATCAAAAAGTACATTTTGCATGATAGGTCCCCTTTAAGCTTTACTTCCCAATTTGGCTTTTTCTCTCTTCTGTCTGACATCACATTGCCCCAGGATTGTCTCTGCACCAGCTACCACCGTGCCAACAAGTACACGTTCTACTGCCGCGAGCACATATGTAGAATTTACAGTTATTGCCATCAGCAAACATATGCTAGGGCGTGTCACGATGAAGAGTTGTATTCGTTTAAAAAAGGCTGGGGGGCTGTTGTTCTATTTTTATGCTTCATGATTATTTCATTAAGGTCATTTGAATCAAGGCAATCAGACAATTGCTAAACAACACAGTGAAGCCAAACACTAATTAAAGATTTGTTAAGGATTATATACCTGTGGTTATTTCTAGCTTGATCAGATCCAACATTCCTTGTGGCAATTTGTCCCTTTTATGTAGAATCTTTCTGGCAAATTAATAAGGGATTACATATTTGTAAAGCTAAGTGGAAAAAATGTTTTTCCGATAAGGCTATTTGTCTTGGTTTTATACATGTGTTGCAACAGGTGGTCCTGTGCAGGTGTTGGACCGGGCCTCGTGCAATAAATTCCCTTGAATGTGGTTTTGGAGCCAATTGGTTGTCCTAACTTGTATCATAGCGATCAATCTCAAAATAAGTGAAATAGACTTTTCTGTATGTGATCAACCTAAACAGAGTCCTAACTATCACAGGTTGTATTGCAAACTATATCCTGACTTTAACTTGGCCCCAAGCCCAAAGGAAATGGAACTTGAACTGACCTTAGTACAGGTAATATTTATACTCAACAGTGTTGCTAAAACTTTTCTCTCAGGTCCAACTTTTCCCACACCAGACCTTTCCCGTTTTGAATAAATATTGTTGGGCTCTTTACATATTCATTCAATTTCTATTCCTATTGTTGAGAAAATTCTGCATCTGTCCCTGGTTGAGTTTCTTGGGATAATATTTGAGCAAAAAAATAAACAAAACCTTTAAAAGCCAACCCTTTATTTTCAGGATGTTTGGGTATCCATAAACGGTTACCACCAATACGATATTTTTGTTATACTCAGTCAATACGATATTTTTGTTATACTCAGTCATTCCCCTTAGATAAGGAACCAATTAATATATGTTAGAATCAAAGCTAAAAGAAGCTACTAATTCAGTGTTCTCAATTTCTCTCCTATACTGGCAAAAGGTAGTGTAGTACCTCAGAACCTTAAATCACACAAATCTCATTAGTAACACATTTTGATACCACTCCAATACAGACCTAAATTCTGATATTCAAAGAGAGTTGATCCATCATTCTTCATTTTAAAAATACAATTTTATCCGTATCGTATCAGACCTTAGTCTCTTTATAGTGAGTAGTGTAGACCTGAGAACTCATCTCACGCCTAGACTACTGCAACTCCCTCCTGGCTGGTCTACCTGCATGTGCCATCCGACCTCTGCAGCTCACCCAGAATGCAGCGGCTCATCTGGTATTCAACCTTCCTAAATTTTCCCACACCACTCCGCTCCTCCGCTCCCTTCACTGGCTTCCAGTAACTGCTAGAATCCACTTCAAGACACTGGTACTTGCTTACCATGCTGCGAATGGATCTGGCCCTTCCTACATCCAGGACATGGTTAAACCGTACACCCCAGCGCGTGCACTACGCTCTGCATCAGCCAAACGACTCGCTGCACCCTCGCTGCGAGGGGGACCCAAGTTCCCATCAGCAAAAACACGTGGGTTTGCTATCCTGGCTCCAAGATGGTGGAATGAGCTCCCCATTGACATCAGGACAGCAGATAGCTTGCACATCTTCCGGCGCAGACTGAAAACTCATCTCTTTCGACTCCACTTCGAGCGATATAACTATTAACAAAGCACTTATATACTGATAAAGGACTGGCTTATCTATAGCCAGTTGAGTAGCACTTGAAATGTTTGGCTCTATGAAACCTGATGTACTTATATGATTCTGTTTTCTTCAAGGTTGTGTCTTCCTGGTCGAATGTACTTATTGTAAGTCGCTTTGGATAAAAGCGTCAGCTAAATGCAATGTAATGTAATTTAATGTAACTCATATGAGTAGGGTTTGGTCGCCAGGTTTTGTCAGTTTTCTTGAAGATCCCATTTCCACACACCATACCCAGAACAAGTTTTGGGTATCTAGCGCACACTCGCTCTCTCACACACTCCTTCCAGTGTACTCAGTTTCTTTCAGGTCCTTCCATTCGCCTCTCCTCTCATGCTGATTCGTGCCCCTCTACCTTCCTCCCTTCATTCGTTACTTCCCAGAACCAAGGTGCTCTTTACATTTGAAAGACCAATTTCTTCTATTGGATTAATTTATCAAAGTAGCTTTGGGGTTCACTGACCACTGCAGCAGGAGTAGAGGAAGGAGACATGAATGCAGGGAGAGCTTTAAAGGCCAGTAACTCTCTGCTTTTTCTGTAGACATTTCACTCAGTCATGATTTTGATTTACTGTAATCCTAAAAGCCTGCCCATTTGTCATGATGTTTCAACCATTTGAGACTTTCGTTTTTTTTTATCTCCAAGCTGCATACCTGTGTTATCCATCCAATCATGTTCCACAGATGATGAACAGTTTGATTACAGCCGTCCTTAGGCCACGTTTGCCCACATTGTGTCTCATTATCTATGAAAACATTGCAATAAATCTTTTGATTTTGGTGACGCATTATTTTAAACCCATTTAAAAGACAAACCAATTTGTTACTCCGACAACCGGAAACGTTCTCATGATAATATATATATAATCTATAAATGTCTAAAGGCCTCTAGGGGTCTTGCTTTAACCAAGAACAAGGCCACAAAGGCAAGCTCTCAATAGGTTTCTAGAGGACAGTTTGTTCCATTTGGTCAGACCCTATGGTCAGACCACAATTCGTTTCTAACTGTTTTGACTCAAACATCATTCCTTCAGTCAACATAGTTTTTAGTATCTCATGAAATCATAACACAATGGACCAGCTGAATCTAAACATCAAATCAGAGTGTGGTTTACCCTCAGTTTACTGTGTTATGCCAGACTTCCCATGAGTAATTACAGACTAACAGATGTCTACATCTGTCTTGTACTCATAAACCCTTGTGTTTTGCAATCATTGCCTGTAATTCGTTTTAAATAAGCATTACTATTAACGACCCACACAACAGTTTTATTTGAAGGAGAGAGAGAAATGCGTTTTACGATCAAATGTGGTCTTTCTCATTGGAACATATCTTTAGATTTTGATCTTTCAACTGTGACTTTTTGCTTAATTGAGAAAAAATCTCAAACCACTCCTTGTTGAACATTTCTGTTTTATAGGCAAGATGTCACACTACCAGAGATTTAGTAATCCAATGAAATGTGACGATACGCGACACCAGTTAGATATCAGGGTAAAAAACAATTTATCCAATTTACTTCAAAATACACTTTATTACCCTTTTCTTTCTGGTTTTTGTTAGTTAGTTATACATGTCCAGATTTGCCCTCTGATATATTTTTATATTGCTGTGAAAACATCTTTGAACCACTGTATTAAATTCAGCATTAAATTACATAAGAACACATCATAATAACGTTTAAATGTTAGCATCACCATTTTTACTAAAAAGAGCCTGAACGCTTCCGATTATGCAACTCTTCAGAACATATTTTTACTTCCTTTTTACAGCTAAAAACACACATTTGATGTTCACAACAAATCAGGAATTTTTTTTTTCTAAATTCCCCATATTACTTTTATTGCATGTTTTATTATCACTTTCTCCCCCTATCGTACTAGATGTTTGGATCACTTAAAACACTAATTGTGGCCATTCAGAATGAATTCAATAACTTGAACTTGTTCAGTAGCGATAAGAGATTGCCGGTGATTATAACTACTTAAAATGTCTTAAAGGTAAAATATAAACCCATGCTAAGATAATCACATTGAGCATCAGAGGAGATGTAACATCTGCTGTCACTTCTCAATTGAAAACTACCCACACACTATAATTCACTCAGTGCTCTATTTTCCAATTTCCCCTGCTCTCATTGCCTGGATGACCATGTTAACTTGCTCGCCTCCGTCTCCAGTGCAAATGTAGTTGTAATTGTTTTTTTTCTCTTCAAGAGGCAGTGGGTTGAGCAGCATCAAAAGACCCCTATTTGGCTTTCCTCTTCCTCATGACCTGAGATACCTCGAGTTTCCCCCTCCCAACACAGACACCCTTTTTTTCTCTTTGCGGAGCCACTGGTGGAGTGTGTTAGCTGAGATTTTCTCCCTGTTCATTACCCAAGGTTTGATGTGGCCTCCAGATGACAGCTCAGCCCCTATATTACCTCGGCCACTCGCCAGATTTAAAATCAAATTAGCCGAACGACTGAATTAACCCCCTTTATAGCTGTGCATATACACACACAACCACACAAACATGCATTCAAATCTTACATGTAAGTGCACTATGAAGGGACAGTAATGTTGTACAAGCATATTAAGAATAATACGGATATTACTCTCGTGTTATTTTCATAAACAAGCTCTAAATATTTCTCGGCGTCGCAGAATGCCCATCAATTCAACGACACCGACTAAAATGTGCTTGTCGTTCCTCTCAATTAACTTAAAGTCATAATTGGAAAAGGCTAAGTAGCTGTCGTCTGTCTTCAGCGTGGGCTGGGAGGCAGAAGTTCACCCAGTGGCTTTTAAGATGTGTGCGTGCTTTCCGTTGCTCTAGTGTGATTTGCAACCGCACACGACTGTCAAAAGCAATGAATCACGTTACTTAAGTCAGTCATTAAAGACGTGCTATTCCTGTTACGCAAAGTACTCACATCAGCGGCTCCCCGTGACACCAAGGCAAGCTTTTAAAACTCTTACCTGTGACATACCTCAGTGTTTTTGATTCTCGGCTAAATCTTTGGAGGTTAGTGCTTATTGCTAGGTGTTTTTCTGAGATTACTTGTCAATCAAACAGCCGCGCAGTAGTTGTCCTTGGATTCTCTGTAAAAGAAAGGTGAGAAAGTGTGAGAAACCATAAATGCTTCAGGATCCATACTGTATATGAGAGAAAAAGGTGTTTACAAACAGCGACAGAAGACTAAAAGCTTTTATCAATTACAGAACGCATACATTGAATACAATTGGTCTTATACCATTAATAGAAGGTAGTGAAATATAATGAAAAACATTGTATTTTAAGTCCTTCAAAGAATAATTAGCTTATTGTTACTTCACTTAGATCTCTGAGCTTCACCATGCGGAGTGATGTTCTGTCATTTAACACTAGAAGGCTGTTTTCAAATTCCCCTGCTGAATCGAAATCATACTGTGAAGTCACCTTAAATCATAGTTTTGGGACTTAGTGACGTAACAGCTACAGTAGTATGGAAGCCCATCAGGGTCGTGACTTTGTATCCTTTGATAGTGTTGAGTTTTAAAAAGATAAATACTATGTGACAGTGGAAAACCACCAACGTCGCTTTTCTGGTGTGAACAATTGGGAATCCATCTTTCTTCCAACCTGATTTGGGCAGACATAAATAGGGATGGGTACCGAGCCCCGGTATTAAACGGGCCCCGGGGCTGAATTATTAAAGACCGTGGTACCGTTAAGCTCCGAGGTTATCTGTCTTTTTATCGGTACTGGAGACATCTAAAAAATACGTCATATGTATTATGCTACACGACATTATATTGCAGTTTTAGTGTCGCCAACTCCGTTTCTAATACGCAAAAAGACTACAAAATGCGTGTATGATTATTCTTTGTATTTTCGATCTTTTCAAATCCAGACGAGATCTCTCTCCCCTTTCCCTAGACATAAAGGCTACAAATATGAAATATCCTCACATTTAAGGGCATGTTTAAACTTATTTTCTCATTTACTTCAAGTTGTATTTGCCATAGCGACTGATCGGTTTATTGTCGAAATATTGAGATTCCTTTTTGCTGACACAATGTGTAAAAAATGATTGTCAACATTTTTCATCGTGACCATTTCCTCAACAGAAATGAGTTCTAGTGATGGTCACTGATTCCTGAAAGACATATTTGTCGTTAAATATTTTTAAATATCTGATTCGTCAGCGCAGTTACCTCAAACAAAACCCCATCCACCATTCATTTGTTGTTGGGGAGGCAGATAGGTAATGGCCTAGCAAATTATCTGTAATTTTGTTAAATCCTTAAAAACTGCACTTGCCATTTTGAAAATAGCAAGAAGTATGACTTGAACGTCCATAAAACTTGTAATGGTACCTCAGTTTGCTCAGCAGGTGGATACTTCCTGCCGCTTACTGCTGAAAGATAAGCTTCCTCGCTGTCATATACAGACATCTCTGTAGACGGCAGTGATCTTGGCACTGTGGTCAGTTGTACATGCAGTACCACAAGGTGACTAATAAGGAGGAAACAACGTGATGCAAGAAGTCCTAGTTTCTTTCCCCCATGCTGCTTTATTCACATGCCTGCCCTTCATGTCTTCCTGCACCCACTCTCTGCTGTAATGAGGGTCCCCGGGGAGCTGGAAAAATTCTGCCTCCTTCCTCTAACCCCCCGTTGTGCGTGTGTTCATGTGGTGTGTGCTCATTTGCTCATTGACGTAGCTCCCTGCCACATTTAGGGTGAGATTAATGGAAAGGCTTTTACAACATAAACAGCGGTACACACTAGAAACCATTATTAGCCTTCAATGTAGACTGTGAGCATGGGGAAAGAACATGTTTACCACAGCAGAGGAGGTCTTGTTTGTTTGCCAGTTAGTAAATAATCCTATACATTTAAGTGGATGTTATTGAAATGTTAGAGCTGACCCAATAAACAGTCATTTTTGGTGTGGATTATATAGAGCCACCATGTTACCCCTTGTCTCATAACAATTAAACCATGAGGTATAGGCAGGTTTTGTCTTTAGATTCCTCAGATCAAGATGAATCTATTATATAATGCTGTTTCAATTTCGGCGAGGGCCTTTTGTTGCATTCATTCTGTACTTCTGTCTCCTCGCGTTCAAATGACATGCGCCCACATCAGCTATGAGTGATCCTGATACATTTGATGACATTTAACATGATCGGTGTAAATGTCACTGAAATTAAGCTTGACTTTTTTTTCTTGGTTGTTCAGTGATGATGCTGTTCAAAAAAAGTTAGATGTAAACATTACTGTGTCTTTGATTAAAAACAGACAAACACTAATATGAATGTTCCAGCCTTGTGGGAGGCATTCGCTCCGAACGCTGTCTGGTGCATTTTCAGTGTCTTGCTTGAATTGTACTTAAAACAGGGACTGTGATTTATCCAATGGACTGATCTTTTGTCCCTTTCTAAATGTCATCAGGGGGGCAACTACAGCAAAAACCCACACAAAATAACCATTGCGGCCCATTACATTACACAGAGATAGACTGTGTGGGTATGTCAAGGACTTTTGCATAGCAATTACTGTTAAAAAAAATAATTGATTGCATTAACCTGCCCTTTCACCATTTTACAAGTCTGATCCATATTCCTAAGTGGTCGTGTAGTGTGGGGTTTTAACCTAAGAGGAAACGGCGTAATGATTTCGTCAGGCCAGTATTGAGTTGCTCAGTGGTGTTGGTGTTACTCATGGTGTGCTGCTTTTCAAGCATCTGCAACACAACCAAATGTCAGTGTGTGTGACTTTCCATTGAGAGGAACCTTGACACACATTTACAAACACACACGTTCAGATAAAGCTTTCACCCTTTGGGTTCTTTATTCTTTTCTTGTGTTGCCACTTGGTGGGCCTGGTAAATGATTTTAAGAGATCGTCTATTTTAAAGTAAAGCTGCCAATCTCAGGTTTTTATGCTGTTTTTTATCGTTTTGTGTTTTTACTGAATGTATATTCTTGAAGGATTAAAGAAGTAGAACAGAAATACAAATGCATCTCTCTTACGTGCAATAATCTGATTAAACAAACGGCATCTTTTCGGGGCAGGAATTAAAAATGTGAACTATGTGTGATTATGACATACTGTATTCTATCCTCCGTTTTTCAAGGGTGTACTGAGGGGGAAATATATCCAAGCAGAACAAATACAATTCCTCCCGGACCGACCAAGTCTCATCCTTTCTCTCTGGAAGATTACAAAGCATGCTGGGACAGAGAATGACACAATCTGCCTCCCTATCCTCTCCGCATCAGGCTGTTTCTACACCAGCGTCCATAGGTTACGATGACTAGACTTCCAAACTGCTCAATCCATAAAGTCTGGAGCTGCACCTGTCTGCCACCTTGTGTATAATTCATTATTATGTACTTATGGATTCCTGTACGCCTCACAAAGTGCAACTCTGATTCATTGCAAAGGGAATAGGAACACTCTGAAGCAGCTTTTATTATGGAGAGCACAGTTCTCCACCACGGCGCCTGAGATAGATGTGGTGTTATGTTATGGCTTTACTACTACCACTAAATCATTTGATAGCAATGTGGCTGGAACAGAGACAATTATTGACATTGTATCTTGCTGTTTAATAGCGTGGCACCAACACATGTAGCTCAATGAGACGCAAAGGACCCTCGCAATTGTATTCCTTTCTGCTTTATTAGGAGTGTTCTCTTCATTCTTTTTTTGTACATGTTTCCTCTCCCTCAGCCACCTTCCTTATAGAGTTTAGTGAACATTTTCTTCTGACCGGCATTGCCACATAGTGCAGTTGCATTTAAGCCATTAGTCTTCAAATGTGTTTGTGTCAGTGCAAGGCCTGTTGTTGTTGTCCTCCTCCTCTGCTTTTTCTAAGGCTGATGTGACTTTCATTACCAGGGTCTGACAGCACTGAGGCGAGTGGACGTCTGTTTGTCACCCTCTAATCGGGCTTGGCAGCCTACAAGGTGTGCACAACACCTCAGAGAGAGTGGCCTTCTCCTTCTGTCTCCCTCAGCGGAGGAAAAGACCAATAACACTACCCTGCGCATTCAGCCCACTGTTCAATTTCACTTCACGTCCGTGTCAGTGCAGCGAATTGGATCAGGCATCTATGGACAAATTCCACGTCCAGTTGACTTGATGGGAATTGGCCAAACCTCACCAGGATCTCACACGTTGCTGGCTTGATCCTGCCCCAGCTGTCAATTGCAATATACAGTTTAGACGTAAAGCTATCTAATCCATTTTGAGTAAATCCTGCTTTTTGGTGTCAGGCTATCGACCTACGGCCTGCTGTACTGTTGCTTATCTATCTCTCCCCGAACAAATGTTTTTATTTGATGGAATCCCAGACAGACTCCTAAAAGAATATTAAGGCTTTGGGCTACAATTTTATTGGATCCAAGTGGGAAAATGTGGTGTTTATATAACATTGGTGTTACAATAGCGGCCGTTATATATGTAATGTATGTAAATATGGACATCCAAAGGTTTCCCTCAGTTAAACCATCTGTACAAGTCCAATTTTGGTTTATACATACTGTACTTGTTTTGTTTTTTCTGCAGTGGTTAAGGCATTCACACAATATGCTGTTATTTTAGTCCTCTAATTCAATGTCAACCTCAAAAATCAACAACCAAGGTTTAGGATTAGGACTATCAGAAGCAAAGATGGAGGTAATGTTGCTATAGCATCACAAAGCCCTTTTAGAATTTTTAATTATAGTTTTAATCCTTTGATGCCACCACATTGTGCAGCGTGTGCCACATCAGGGTTAGGTGTATGATAATAAATGGAGGGAGATTACACAAGGTCTCCATCAGGCCGCTGATGGCTATCAGAAGGTTGCTAAATATATTCAATTAATTATACAGCATTTTCTGAAGACGAGATGTCAGACCCTTGACAGTCCACTGGCCTGACTTAGAGATCCACTGCGAGGACATTTGTCAGTCAGGGCGTCAATGCTAAGGCATGTCAAACCAACATTTGGTCAAATTGAATAAGGCTGATGGAGAAAGAGAAATAGGAGACAAAGCAATGAAGGTTAGAATAAAATGATCAAAAGGCCATCAAAAGATGGAAATATCAAAGAAACGGGTGAAATAAGAAATTGATCCAAATCCTTCCTTTTCTAAACGCCAGAATGAGTGGCCTGTAGTCGACAATAACGCACATTCAGACCAGAGCTCATATTTTTTTATTAATCCACCGCCTTAAATTAATTCAACGGAGGAGGAAGGGGTTTGTGAGGGAGGTGGAAATAGGGAGGAGAGTGTAGAAACATGATGTGGGAGTCAGAAACTGGCTTTTCTCGGCGTGGAGATAAAAGGTTAAAAAGCCTGATATATCTTTCCTTTCTTTAAATCCACCTTTGTGCCTGTGTGTGCAGATCTGTGTGCATGTAAGTGTGTGTGTATGCTGATGCATTTGCACAGCGAGTGTTTATCTGTGTTAGGATGGGGAAATGCTGGCTAATAACAAGATGTTCCTTTGAAAATCGCATAACATTCATCCTGGTGTCTTCTTTCAGGCAAGCAGCACGCATTTAAAATGTCAAACATTAGAAATCTACAGCCTTGTCATGACAACTCTTGACGGAGAGAACGTTACCGGAGAGAAAGTAACAGACGAGAAGAGTGATAGATGTAGCAAGATGGAAATAGTAATGGATGGAAAGGCGAGAGGGAAGATGAAAACACTTCCTCCTCTCCCCTCTCAGTCTTCCCTCCTTCCAAAGCGGCTGAATTTGTCTTCTTCTTTTCCACCATCTTATTGTCAAAATATTTTTTTGTTTCTTGGCTATCACCATGGAGAAACCCCCTGGTGTGTCACTCGGCTGTTAAACAATCCCCACATCATTAGCGGCCGGCTAGCTTTCCTTTTTTGTTTCTTTTGATTTGTGTCTCGGATTTTCTCATAATGCTTTGCTGTTGATCCCTGACAATTTGAGGATAATTAGGTTTATTAGCATGTAGGAGGAAAATCCACCCTTAAAAGAAGGATACACATGTCATTTCTGTGATTTGCACAGCTCAGTTTTTAATTTCTTTCAAGATGAAAAACAGAGAGACTGATGGAAGAGGTGATTTTACTGGTTCTCATTCACAGCTGGAAGCTCTGCATTCAAATTAAAGTATGGGTTTGATCTCAATCTCAAGTTCAATACAGATTTCCCTTCAAGCTATGTTACGGCCTGGCTCTGGGGCTATAAGTTATAACATAAACCGGAGAGTCGAGACGAGGTTTGACAATATAACAACCGTTTATTTATAATAAACAAAATGAGCGAAACCAGCAACAGGTCCCCCGAGGCTGGCACGGAGAGAGTGCCAAGAGGAGTAAGAGCGAGCCACACGAATCCGGTTGGGCTCTCCTCTTGTAGGCTTCTAACAGGTGCAGCTCGTCAGATAGGGTGCAGCTCATCAGACACTGGATCCTGCAATCACACACACACAGCCGACGGCACCCCTCGTGGTGTGGCGGGGTCGTCACAGCTACTCATCCTTTATAATGTGTGACCTTTTTTATTACACTGAGTTTTGTTCAATGTATAGTCATGTAATGACTCAGTCCTTGTATATGTGTATTCCACCAAAAATGCCACATCTATGGACAAAACATACAAGGTAGTGAGGGATGTATGTAACTTCTACATCCTCAGTTGTGAGTCACAAATGAATCCCTTGTTGCTTTTTACAAAATACATATTTTTGCTTCAAGATAATTGACTGAAACAAGCAGAAATAGTAATTTCCACATTTTCCAAAATGTGCTAAAATTATGTGCACCATATTAACCCTTCTCTTGCGTTTCAGGTCAAAAGTGACCGAATGACTTTTATTTTAATCATAAATATTGTGTTTTTCATCCACTTGCCTCAATACCTTATGTTATCCTCCACACTAGGCCTACACTTGATGATCACCACTTGCATTGAATTTTGAGTGATTTATTCAACAGTGAAACACCCTTGACATTTTCGGTCATATTTGACCGCCATAGAAAATGAATGGGTATGAGTGTATTATGTTCATCCTGCAGATGGAAAACATCTATATACACACACACGTTACGGGAACTTCTCCCTTTCTCGCGCTAAATGCGCCTTCCTTACTGGCTCTCAAGCAGTTATATTTGTGCCTTGCTCACATTTGACTCATTGACACAATGAGCAGGCGACCGACCGATTAGGCGATTTTCTGTACGAGGGGCTCTGGACACATTTTTGAACAAGATGAAGAGAAGATTGAACCAGATGAAGAGGAGATAGAGGAAGATGTCTCAGAAATGGAAGACAACAGCGATCCAGACTATGAGCCTACAACAGACCAGGAAGAGGCACCTGAGGGAGAGGCCCCTGAGATAGAGGCCCCTGAGGGAGAGGAGGGAGAGGCCCCTGAGATAGAGGCCCCTGAGGGAGAGGAGCCTGAGGTGACATTCTACAATTTTGCATTGCCAACTATGTGCGTGAACACACGTGAACACACACACACATGTTTTGTTATGGTATATTTCTCTTTCAATAAATGTTCATTGAGTAAAACAGTATCAGTGTCTTATTTTATATTCATCACAGTGAATGCTGAACTTGATGGGCCCACCGGTGGGTCCGGACCATGACATGAAACACTGGCTTGCTTGTATCAAATCAATACATCCCATACATCATTGGAACGGGAAGAATCTCAGCTACAACACTAACTAAATCATTTCCGTCTCCAGTAAACACAGCCTACATGGCAAGCATTTTTATAATATACAGTAATGTAAAATAAGCACTATCTTTGAACTTACTGCCAAAAAGAATATGAAATGCACCCCTGGTGTCATTTTGTCTGTCATCCCTTGATTCTACTTGCTTTGACTGTTCAAAGGAGATGTCAACCATCAAAATTAGATAAGGGGTTCTAGAGATATCACTGTTCAAAACACACCGGTCAATTTTGACCGAAAATAGCATGGGAAGGGGGGTATGACCTAACGCAAGAGAAGGGTTAATGGACACCAAGAAAAAGCATGGACACTAGATAAGAGCATTCCTGTACACTAAGATAACTATTGGCTTTGTAACTCTATGCTAAAACCTCAGCACTTTCAGCTAATAGCATCCCAAAAAGACAGAAATAATGAACAAGTCCTAGTGTATTAAATCAACTGGTGTTTACATGAGCATTTTAATCAAACTGAATATGCCATGGGACTTGTGTGTGATTTTGTTGGATACCTGGAAGCTTTAAAAGGGTCATTTTTCATGGAAGTATACATGGAAATATAATGCAAAATGTAAAGGAATTGTGCAAACCTTGGATCAATTGTTAAACAATCTGTGAATTATCTTTACTGATTAGTTATGTTGATACCCTGACCTTGAGAATCGACCTCACGGATTTAAAATCAAGCCTCCATCTCTCGCCACTCTATGATTAAACATAAAAACAATAAATAATTGTGGAACAACAGAACAGATCACAGATCCGGATCACAACCAACATCTAATCGACAGTTCCTTTGCCCTAGGCCAGGGGTCGGCAACCCGCGGCCCACGGGCCGCATGCGGCCCTTTAAGCCCTCTGCTCTGGCTCCCTTGAGTTTAGACAAAAATAAGAAGGAAATAAAATAAAAGTATTTGTAGAACTATTTATATTTTGTTGCATGGTTGAAAATGTTTCGTATCTTGTATTTTGAGGTGATACTGTGACACATAAATAAAAAACAAAACGGTTTTAATTAGGTCAACTAAAATATGCGTCACATCCTGCTACGGTCCCGCGCGAGCGAGCGAATAACCTGACCTCCGGCTCGATGAGCGAACTATGGATAAATCAAAGAAAAGTACCGGAGGAACACAGGATTTAATTCTGTGTGGACAGAGTTTTATGCTTTCAAAGCAAACAATGCTGGTTTACCGGTATGTTTGATATGTAGAGAGAAGTTGTCAACGGTGGTGCAGCCTTTACGTATCGGGAACAACACGGGAGAGGAAGACAGCTGACGATCTTCAGTCATAATTCAATGGGGTATGTAATTTATTTCAGAAAACACTTTTTGTTATATTCCATGGAATGCTCTTAACGTCCCGATAGCAATGAATATATTAAATGCTTTGACAATAAATACATACAAAAATTAATCGGTGGAAGCCGTAGCACTGTAAAAAGCACGACCAATCATCTGAGCCGGCCCGGCTAAAATAACTGCCTGTCAGCCTTCCATCTGTGCACAAATTTATCTCGTGCCCTCATTGGTCATGTGCGCGTTCGTGTGTGTTGGAGGAGGGACTCTGTAAGAAAGTCTGAAGGAAGAGGCATATTTTTTCCGGTTGTGTACTTTCAAATTCTAGCGCACTCGAGCTGGTTTCTCCCGGTTTCTCCATTCTTACCTACCCTACCTTTAACTCTTTTTAGTGTGCAGCTATATGTTTTATTTATTTCAAAGTGGGCCCATTTTAATAATATTTGTGTTTCCTTCAAATGTGCAGAGGACTCCCCAAGTGCTGTGTTTAATTTATTTTAAAGTAGGCCTGTGTATTATTTTAAATTCTCCTTTTAAGAGTTCTTTGTTTCTTATTAGAGGTTAACAGTTCTATATCATGTAATAAATAGCCTAATAAATGCAAAAAAACTGATATAACAATAAAAAACTATGAAATATGTTTTGCGGCTCCAGACAAAAAAATGTTTTGGAAAAAGGAGCAAAATGGCTCTTTTGGTCAAAAAGGTTGCAGACCCCTGCCCTAGGCCAATCTGCTTTCCAATTTTCATTTCACAGACAGACTAACCATCTAACATCATATTTTGAAACGGCAGGTGTTAAGTTCCCGACATACAAAGGGATGTTTATGAGTAAATTGGAGACTGTTTAGAACTAAATATGTCTATACTGCTGATTAATATGTAGCTGAACTCGGAATGAAACCGAAAATGTTCAATCAAAGCTAGTTATGAAAAACCACAACATTTGGGGGAAGTTTATTCAGAACATGCATTATACACGAGACAAATCAAAGTATAAAGACACATTTTTCATTCAAACAAATGCAATATTCCTCCTACACTAGAGGGAAGAGTGCCACAGCTGAACAAAGAGCAACAGAAAGTGAACCTTATCTCCAGTGTGACGTCAGTACATCAAGGCTTGTTGTGGCCAATACATTAATAAACACTCATTACCAGTTTCCAGTGCCGCGTGTCCACTTCACTTAAACGGTTTTCAATTATGGAACTTCCTTTCAGAACAAGGAGCTTTTACAGATTGCTCACTGCCAAAAACAAAAAATTGCTCACAACAACACAGTGTTAAAAGAAGATGCCCACTCTTTCCAGGAATAGTGTTCACATTGGACTATTCTGCAGTTTGCACCAACCACCGCTTTAGGGAGTAGTGAGGTAGTGTGCGCTTTATTTAGTGAGCGATTGGGTATTGTGATGTATTATCTTTGCCATTTGATGTTCAATCAATACATTGTGTGTTCTTGTGAGTCATGTTTTTTATGCAAGAGGCATGGCACAACCTGTCAGTTGGTCGGTAGTTTGGTCAGTCGTTCCACTAAAATATCTCAACAACTATTTGACGCTGCAAACATTCATTGTTTCCTGAGGAGCAGTGCTACTGGTTTGATGATCCTGAATTTCCACTACTAATCATGAGGTTGACCTCTCTGATCCCATTCCTCAACTCAAGTATTTGGGCTACAGCCACATTAAGGGTACACATGGCCAACCATTAGTCCGTGAAAATCTTGATTTGGATTTGGAGACAATGACATCGCTGTATAGCTTATTAATTGTATTGGTAAACAAACTGTCATATTTACTTTCACCCAACTGTATGCACTGTTACGCCGGGATTCCACCAGGTGCCTCTGCGCCGCGGTTTAGTTCCGACCTCCGAACGGCGTCATACAGTACAGTACATCTTGCGTGCAGGCTCGCAGTTTTTGTAGATTTGGACAGATTTCCTGGACATTTGTATTTCTACAAGAAAGTAAGTAGGCTACGGTTTATTTTTGTGTCTTTTTTAAATTGTGTTTATTGTTGTTATTTCCTATTTTGTTGTGTTGTAGCCTACAGACAAAGTTAATAATAATTTTAATAAATTATAAATTATCCAGTTATAAACGACATGAATCAAAGATGTGTTGCTTTATTTTAGTGGTAAAATAATGCATTTATCATCATAATTATTCTATATATATAAATTACACACAGAGTGCATGTAGTTTATTTGGGGAGTTGACCAGATGCTCTGGCCATTCCACTTCCTGCCCGGCGCTATGCAACGCCTCATGTCTCCTTCAAAAATAGACTAGCCGTGTATTTTTAGCGGAGCCCAGCGCCGAGACGCTTCTGAAACGCAGCGCGTGGAAACACACGCATTGACTATAGTGGCCACGATCGTGACGCGTACGGAACGCGGCGCATACGGAAATAAGATGTCCTGACTGGAGTTAAAACGTTTCCCGCTGCTAATTCATAATCTTAAATGTGTCCATAAGCGGACAGTTCTGGGCCCCCTGTTGTCCGTTACTTCCTGACAACTCACTTACTCTTTAATCATTACTCAGTTAAATGAGTATCACTGAGAGTGTTTAATTATAGTGTGTATACCCTCATCATGTTAGCTAAACAATAAGACCAAAACCCATGAATAACACATTCTATTCCTTCAGCTCTCACCATTCTGGTTTATTTTGGTGTTGATGACATGTGTTGGCTATTTTTTGGCACAGAATCTATTTCAAAGTGTGATGAGGATGGAGTCCCTGGAAGACGAATTCCCTTTTCCCGCTGCACATCATGTGGGACGTCATTTGTGATTGTTCCAAAGTGACACCGAGATTCTGCCATCACTTGTAGGTGCTCACAGTGCACACTCACCAATCCCCCCCCTTCTCCTCCTCTCCCATCCTGTCTCTCCTTTCTTTTCGTCTATTCAGCTGCCTGTCTGCAGCGGTGACTGGTTCATCCTCATTTGCTCCACTCATATCCCAGACCTGACATCGCCAAGCAGCCGCCACTGTCTCCTCTCTCCCTCTGCTGATTGTTTGTGTGCTCAATCTTTTTGTTATTGTGGATTATTGTTGATTATGGTGCAACCATTAACCCTTAATGGAAGATTGATGTATTTGCCAACATCCTCCACCCAGGTTTTAAATCATTGCTCTGTAAAACTGAAACACATAAAACATAAAAGACTCATAAATTCAGATCTTGCCACATAATCAACGTTTTTTAAGTAAGTTATCCAGTGATTACTTTTCTGCAAACAGGAACTGCTGGAAGCTAATGCAGACTTTCCATGCTGCATATTCCCCAAAATGTAGACAAATATATTAAAACAAACACACAGCTACTTGATTAATAGATAACGCAACATTTCCACCATTTTGATTTCTTGGCACATTCATATGTGCTGCCATGTCTACCCTTGTTTGGCAAGGCAATTTTATTTATATGGCACTTTTCAGCACGTGGCAATTCAAAGTGCTTTACAGATTAAAAGCAAACGACATTTAAGAACATATTACAGCACAAATACATTATTAAAAAGGCATTTAAAAACAGGCATAATAAGCAAAGGTAATGAAATAAATAAAATAAATAAACACAGCAGGTACAGAATACATGACTGAAATGGCATACTGTAGTGTGAGTATGGGCAGCTCAATTAAAAGCAGCGGCAAATAGGTGAATTTTTAGTCGGGATTTAAAAATAGGAAGTGTTTCGGCGGACGTGCATGATTTAGGCAGTTTGTTCCAAATTGTTGGGTCATAATAACTAAAAGCTGCTTTTCCATGTTTAGTGGTTATTCTCGGAACAGAGAGCAGACCCGACCCAGAAGACCTGAGATTCCTGGATGCTTCATAGTGATGGAGTAGGTCGTCTATATACCTCGGTCCTAAGCCATTTAGTGATTTAAAAACTAGCAGTAGTATTTTTAAATCAATTCTTTGGCAGACTGGAATGTCCAGTGTAATGATCGCAGAACCGGAGTGATGTGATCCACTTTTCTAGTGTCAGTGAGACTCGAGCAGCAGCGTTCTGAATCAGCTGCAGCTTTCTGATAGATTTTTTAGTGAGCCCTGTGAATACACCATTGCAGTAGTCGAATCTACTGAAAACAAAAGCATGGACAAGTTTTTCTAAATCCTGTTGCGACATTAGTTTTAATCCTTGATATGTTCTTCAGGTGATAGTATGCAGACCTAATAACTGTTGTAATGTGACTGTTAAAATTCAGGTCTGAGTCCATCACTACACCCAGATGTCTTGCTTTGTGAGTTACTTTGTAATCTACCGACTGAAGCTCTGTGATTACTTTTAATCGGTCCTTCTTTGCTCCAAAAACAATGATCTCAGTTTTTTGTTTGTTTAATTGGAGAAAGTTCTGAGTCATCCAGTCAGTGATGTGCTCAATGCACTTGCTCAGTGTTCTAATCGGAGAGTAGTCTCCCGGTGTAATTTTAAAATAAATCTGGGTGTCGTCTGCATAGATGTGATAGCTTAGATTGCTCTTTTTAATAATTTCAGCCAGAGGTAGCATATAAATATTAAAAAGCAAAGGTCCTAAGATGGAGCCTTGAGGAACCCCGCATGACATATTTATCAGGGTTGATTTGTAATTGCCCATTGAGACAAAGTTTTGTTCTGTCCTTCAAGTAGGAGCTAAACCAGTTTAGAGCTGTTGCTGAAACTCCCACCCAGTTTTCAAGACAGTCTAGCAATATGTTGTGGTCAACAGTATCAAAGGCAGCGCTGAGATCTAATAATACTAACACTGATATTCTGCCACTGTCTGTGTTCAAATGGATGTCATTTAAGACCTTAACAAGTGAAGTCTCAGTGCTGTGGTTAGGTTGAAAGCCCGACTGAAACACATCAAAACCGTCAGTTAAAAACATGAAATTACTCAACTGTTGAAAAACTGCTTTTTCAATCAATTCGCTTAAAAAGGGAAGGTTTGATATTGGCCTGTAATTATTCATTTTGGTTGCGTCTAGGTTGTGCTTTTTTAGGAGCGGTTTAATTATTGCAGTTTTCAGGGCCTGTGGAAATACACCTGATTGAAGAGACTTGTTTACTATGTAGTATATCTGAGGCCAAGCAATGAAAAACAGTTTTGAAAGATCCTGTCGGGATGAAGTCGAGGCTACAGGAGGAGGATTTCAGATGTTGGATAATGTCTTCCAGGTCTTTAGCATTTATCAGACGGAATTGTGACATGGTGTCTGAATTGGCTTTAGGTGGACATAGGGCAGCAACGTGCAGTCCTATGACAGGGGAGGCTCTGTCATACTCCAATGTAACGGAAAAACAACTAAAGAAAAACTAAATAATAATAAAATGTCTCCACTGATCTGTGTTGTAAATGTGATTTATGTATGATTCCAATCGCTTTTTATAGTCAAAATCAGCAAATTTACCGAGCTCCGCTACAACTACGGATAGCGATGAGAAGTGAGGCAGGGACGAACGCTGCCTCTCGTAAGCCCACAGTAACTGGCTGGAGCGCGGGCACTAATTTAACGCGGGCACTTATTTTGTGAGCGTGCTCAAGCCAGTTACTGTGGGGTAAGGTGAGGCACAGATGAGCTCTGCCTCACCTCAGAATGCGTCACCCCGCAGAAACTGGCTGGAAAGCGGACCCTAAGCGCATGCTTGCACCATCTCACTGTATGTCACCAATGTAATGTTTGTCGATCCCTCGAAATCGTGAGGAATAACCTACAAAGCGGGAGCTCTCAAAAATGCGACCACTCATAGCGAAACCGGATGCAGCTCCAGCTATTGTTGCCAGACTTATTACTGAATATCGTTCTTAATGTGATACCAAGTCCATCTGAGACCTGTGTACACCTTCAGACAGCCTCCAAGTGAAACACACGTTGTTTACTCACAGTTTGAAAGCAGCGTGGAGAAGTCTTCAGCTGTGTTAAGTTGTGATCCGCTCAAATAAATCCTTAAAACCAGCTATTGTTGCCCGACTTATCACTGAATATCGTTCCTAATGTGATACCAATTCCATCTGAGACATGTGTACACCTTCAGACAGCCTCCAAGTGAAGCGTACGTTGTTTACTCACAGTTTGAAAGCAGCGTGGAGAAGTTTTCAGCTGTGTTAAACTGTGATCCTCTCAGGTAAACTGTGATTCGCCCAGGGTCAACTGGGATCAGTTGGGAATAACAACTCGGAATAACGGACCGGATCGTCTGGACGGGCCAGCGCCGCGGGAGCACCAGCTAGACAGGCCGGATCATCTGGACGGGTCGGTGCCGCGGGAGCATCAGCTGGACGGGCCAGATCGTCTGGACGGGCCAGCGCCGCGGGAGCACCAGCTGGACGGGCCGGATCATCTGGACGGGTCAGTGCCCCGTGGGCATCAACTGGATGGACCGGAGTGTCGGACAGGGCCGCGGTTCCGAAGGCCCAGGCGAGGCGGTGAAGTTACCCCATTCAAAAAGCTCTTGCGCACCACTTCAGACCACGACTGCTGGTGGCCAGGTGTCGGAAGGCCGCGGACAGGTGGAAGGATCCCACAGAACTGTGTCATGGATAGTTGCATTGAACGAGGCAAGCTGTTTAGACTGCACCGATGCTACCTCCATGAGACCGGACACGAGAGACTCATTTTCTTTCAGCTTGTCAGAAAGCCGTCGGATATCTTCCTTAAGGTCTGTTATCTGTTTATTTGCTCTTTGAAGTAGCACATCATCCTCAGAGTGTTTTGATGGCATTCTTGAGTGTGAAAGGTTTAGGGCAATTACTGTCCCATGCACCAATGCCAAACTGCGTCAAGATGTTGTATAAGCAGGGATGGCTAAATGTTTGTAAGCAGGAGAGCTAGATGCTAACAGATGCCAGATGCTAACAGGTAGTGGGAGCCTGTAAAAATTGCGACTGCCTCTGTGCGCCTCTCTTGCCAAGTCTGCAAGAGAGTCAATAAGATGTAGCTTTACTCTAAATGCAGTTCTCAGGGGTTAAAACACTTACAAGTCAATGGAATGCAGAGAGAGATTTAAGATGGGCAAAAGGTAATGACAAGGTGATGAAGAGCAAAATAAACGAGATAAAGAGAAGCCAAGGTGTGGAGGAAGAGTTCTAGGGGAGATTTTGATTGGCCCATTCCTCTCCAGGTTTTAATCTGCCTGATCTGTAATTAGTGGCAACTGTGTCACAGCAAGACCTGCTTAGAGATACAAGATGGGGCTCGAACACACACGCACATGCTGGAAGATACAAGGAAATGTACACACAGAGACATAAAGGACATGCCAAATACAGTACATGCGCTTTCATACACTCATAAAGGCACATGAGATAAAGAAACAGAAAGCTGTGCACGGAAAGACTTGCAGTTTAAAGAGACCAAACACTCCATCAACAGCACAGAGGGATGAAAGCTTGTCTTTTTTCTGAAGCAGATCAAATGAAAATATTATAGCACAGTCAATAAATCCACTGAGGGACAAACTCCCACGTTATGCTTTTATACCCGCTCCGCTTTCGGTAAACACTTAGAAGCTTACCTCAAAAATCACCCATCGACACATATTCACTTACCTCTGCATCTTTGTGCCTCTTTTCTGCAGCATATCTTATGGTTTCTTGCTAGCCTCGGGTCAAATACTGCTCTTGATGGCCACACACTGACCGCATATAAAAAGTGGCCCCTGCATAGGGCTTTTGTGTGTGTAACTGTGTATACGTTTGTGTGTCTAACATAGGTCATTTTGACTCTTTCTCACAGATTAAAAAGCTTAAGACAAATGAAGAGCAACCTAGTAATTTGTCTCTCCGTCTCTGCAGGGTGGGATTTAATAAGATTCTCAGAATAGATGACTGCAGAGGATTTTACACCTCCATTTTTACAATTTTACTGTCATTGACAGCTCACTGCTACTTGGTTACATTGTAATGTCTCCGCATCTTCATACATACGTTTGAGTCAAATTAGAAAATCCATAACAATATGAAGTATTTTAAGATAAGGTGACATGCATTTCAATAATTGAATCAATTATTCATTATAACAGAGCTCGGGCCAGTGGTTTCTAACCTTTTAAGCATGCAAAGCAATGCCCTTCTACAACCCCACATCACAGGCTGCAATCTCAACCACAGATGTAATGTAGGAAAACCGTTCATAGACCTCTAGATCCAGCATTTCAAGAGAACAAAAGCAAAGATTAGAGATGTCCGAACAAATCAATATCCGAACAATTTCACTGAGCTAAAATCTGCATTTTTAATGTTCCTTTTTCTGTTAAGGATCTTTAACCACTTTGATTAACTTGACTTCTGGGTGCCTCTGCTCCGACTGGTCTAGTCCACCTTAAACCTGTTTAAAAAAACGCTGATCTAGTACACCTTTAGAGAAACCCTTCTTTAGGAAATAAAGGATTTATTAAACCCTAAACCTGTTTTCGGAGCCACAGTCCCAAGCCGAGTTTAGTCCACCTTCGAAACACTGATATACACCATAAACTTGTATTGGGAACAACCAATTTTCTGTAAACTTTAAATGAGTAAGGAGCTCCTGATGAGTCCACCTTAAACTTGTCTTGTCAACAATTCCTTGTTCTTGTTTTGGGACTGGCTTATTTAGTCCACCTTAAACCTGGTTTGGGAACTACAATATGTATCTGACATTAACCTGTAATGGGAGCCCTTTGATTTAGTCCACCAACAACAACAGAACTTTAATCCTGTTTTGAGAACCGCATATTGAGTCAACCCTAAATGTGTTTTGATAACTACAGATGATGTACCTATACAATTATGGGAAGCACCGGTTTACTTCACCTTTAACCTGTTTTGGCAACCTTTGATTTACTCTACCTTCATTTGTTTTTGTTCCAAAGCTTTAAACATCTTTTGGGAACCTTTGGTTTACTTCACCTTGAATCTGTTTTGGCAACCTCTTATATTTCATTCACCAAAACATTTGTTTTTGCAACCACACCTTAAACCTCTTTTGGAACAACATGTTCTCTCCACCTTAAACCTCTTTTGGGAACCACTAGTGTTCTCCACCTGAAACCTGTTTTGTGAAGTGCAGTAGATACAGAGAAGTGTTTTACAGAAAGTCTATGCACTTCAATATTTTTGCTGTTATTGTTTTCCCACATTTCTTTATTTATTTAGTCAGACAAAAATATTCTGCGTCATTCTAACATTTGAGTTTCTCCAAATAGGAACAGATCTCAACCCGAACCAGGCGGAGCAGCACTACCCGCGGGCGAACACCACACACAAACAAACACACACACGACGTCTTGTAATCTGTTCAGTATTCATCTAAAGTGTTGAGGGAAAAGGTGTGAAATTATAATACACTCTCATCGAGTGAGTGAGATTTGTACGTTTTGTCACGCACACACACCGAGTTGCACAGTGATTTTTTCCACTTTGTTTATCTCACGCTGTGAAGGCATGTTTCACGGAAAGAGTGTGAACGCCGCACCTCTCAAGCCCTGATTGTCAAACCATGTTTTCAGCAAAGAACACTTACAACAGCCAACCACACGCATGCATGCCACCCATGTTCATAAACTCAGGAAAACTGCCAGAGTTGTTTTCCTGCTAATTGCCTTTGCTAATTTTATCTCCAGTGTAGCAGTAAAAGTATTAGTGCAGAGCTTCTTTTGGCACTTAGATGTCTTTATTATCTGATGTGTTTGAAAAAGTTAAGTAAATCTTCAAAATGGAGCACACTTGAGGTTATAATTCATTATCTGCCTCCTTCACTGTCCTAAATGTATAGATTTGTAGCACAAGAGACAATTATGGCTCAAATTGCACATAGGTATGGGAAGCACTTAAAGGTCCTTCTTAGACAAGCGCACCAATGACTCTCTTTAGTCCTGCAAACATTAGTACCTCTTTTTCTTGGCCACAATTACAACCTTCTCACTCTGAAATGCGTCACTTATCGTCTTGGGCTGTGACCTCCAATCGCAGCGTGGCCTTTGAACTCATGAGCCTGTGGCTGGGTTATTCCCATTTGGGTGTCTTGGTATTGACTGAGAGGTTATTGGTTCAGCTAATTGCTATTTGCATAGCTTTATTAGTATCCCAGCTCTGCCTCCGTGACATTTCAATCTTTTTATTTTCCTGTTCTCTCTGGCTCCGTGAGAGGAATTAGACAGTGTTTGGTGTGTGATTAAGAATTCATGCTTAAAGTAGCGACAGGCTCATCTCAGGATAGAAAGCCATGGAGGAGGAGAGCAAACATTAATATGCGCTTAATAACTCTTTCTATCTGCTTCCTTGTTTTCTCATTCCTTCTTTGTCTGTCTGCCTTTGGCCGGGTTCCCGCTCCACATTTTTCTGTGAATTATAAGATATTGAATCAGGAAGGATGAATGGAAATGGAGGAATATCTTGAAATGAAATGATTCAGTAAATATCAATATTTTGTGTTGAAATGTGTTGAATAGTGATGGAAAGATGGGTGTCTGGGTCCTGTTGCTGTTTAAACAAGTTCATGGGGACTGGTGGCATTAGAAAGCATTATTTGTGACTGAGGGTTGACGGTTTAACTCTACCAGCACTACTGTTGTGCAAGCTGGACCCTTTTTCTTGAGTCCTGTGCAGATTGCTCCAACAGTAAGTCAACTATAGATATCCCTTGCTATACATCAGAATCAGAATTTTACCTTATTTAATCCATGGAAAATTGGTTTCATTTCAGTTGCTTCATTTATAAAAAATAAAAAAAAAATATATATATATATATAAATAAAAAAATAGTATACAAATTATTGATATGCACATACACATTTCAAGTTAGAAATTCCAATAAAAAGATTAAAAAAATATAATTTAAAAAACTAAAATGTTAATTAAAATGTAAAAAAATTATTAAATCAATTATTAATAAAATAATGCATTAGTATTAATACTAATAGATTAGATTTATATAGAGCCTTTCAAGGGACCCAAGGCCGCTTTACATGGTGAACAAACAAACAAACAAAACAAAAGGGGCAAATAATAATGTAAAACCAAAACATAAATAATAATAATAAAATGATTAATATAATAATAAGATATTAATTCTGGATTATCCAGTTTTAAAGGGCCTGGCAGCTAAAGGTGAGTCCAGTGCCAGTCTATTGAAGATTGCCTATAGTCATAGCACAACTCGTCTCACATAGTTTTACCACATACCAGCTATATCTACAAAAAAATGACAAAAGTTCCTAAATGCCTCACATGTGCTTTTAGAACAATTAAACATGATCTGTATTCGGCCTAACAATTCTACATATACGTTTCTGTCGTGATCTGATTCTGAAAGCCCAGAGTTCCTGGAAAAAATGAATTCCTTCTTTTTGTTTTAATAGTCAACATGATGGAACAATGCTTAACATGTGGAGGTAACTTACTTTGCATTTCATTTGACCTACACTTTCCTTCCATCTCTGTGGTAGCCTACCTTTGTCACTTTCTGAGCTCCTCTATGTCTATGGGATACTGGATTGTTACGTTCCTGGGTGTGTGTATGTGTGTGTGTGGGTATGCACATGCCATTTCCTGCTCTGTGTCTTTGTGTTTGTCGCTCAGCTCACCGAGTGTGCGTGCACTTCTTCCAGAGTGAAATGTCAGTCTCATTTCGCTTTTATTACTTGAGGGACGAAGAGGAGGACTTTACTCTGTAATCTCAGACTCCCTGCGGCCGCCGCTCAGCCCCTGCCGTACCTGGGAACACACTCTCCGCGGTTACATAGAGGCTTTTAAACACCTTATCCTCACACTATTCCATTATAACCTACGAAAAGTGTTGTTTCGTATTTGCATTCCCGCTGCTTGCGGCGCTGTGAAACTGCGGGTGAAGGGTGACAAAAGGTTCGGTTAAAAGCATCACGACAAGAGCGTTTGATTGACTGATTGATTGTGATGGATTGGCCTGCGGGGGTGTGGATCAGAATAATGAACACCTTCAGGCTCGGGGTGGCTTTTCAAAGAACAACCGTTTCTTGCAAAAGGACCTTCTGTCCATATCACTCAAGAATTAGCTATGAGGGAAATAATGGCATCTGTATGTGGTACGAATGTCGCAGAACATTTCTTACATATGAAATGGTACAGTTTATGTATCAGGTTTTAAAGATTGCATTGCGAACATGCAATTTAAAGCAATACACACTCATGTTAAACATAATGTGTGCAGAAAAAGGTTGCTACAGGTTAACTGATGATAGCCTCCATTTTGGGAAGCTTCATAATGTAATTAAAAGATAAAAAACTCTCTTTCAATCAACCAATTAACAAATATTTCAGTATGATGTCGAGTTCAAAGATGAGTTCTTCATAAAAGCTATACACACAATTATTCAATACAATATTTAAAACGGTTCAGATTCACTGCAACTGATTTTCTACTTTGCTTTTCCTTCTCTCTCATTGTTTGTATTTTTCTTCACAACCAATCACTCTCCTTTTATGCATGATTTATAATTGTACTTGCATCTTTAATTGATATTCTCCTGCTGCATTGTGTTGTATTACCATCAGCTGCTTATTTTTAATTCATGCTGCTGTTTTAAGGGAGCTTATGTCCTGCCATTGTGTTTATCGTCCTCCCTTTCGAAAACGCTTTGTGCAAATGAACGCGCTCTATAAATAAAAACATTATTATTATTGAACCACCAACACGGTAATACTCCGCCGCTCCAGGGAGTCGTTTCTCTTTTCTTGCGTCCGGTTTCATGTCAAGCTTCTCCCACACTGGGCCAGCTGTGGTTCGGCTGTTGGTGAATATGTTAGCATGCCAATGAGGCCCAAACACGTATCCGCAGAGCCAACCTGTGTGTGTGCAGTGCGTGGGAGGTAAAAAAGGAAAGAAAATAGCGCCCCCAACCCCCGTTCCCCTGAGGGAAAAGGTGTCTCTTAAAAACACCAACATGAGTTTGTTGACTCGCAGCTATAGATGCACAGCGAGAGGTGAGCCGGTCAGTTTCATATCGCTTTTTTTTTGCTAGTCTTGAGGAGGTGGAGGAAAGGGCAGGGAAGGGAGGGGGGATGTAGGGAAGGGGCAGACGAAATTGAAATAGAAAACCAAGTCAGTGGATAAAGAAACAGGACTCTTCATTTTGCCTTGTTGTGCAACCGTGTATATTTCCCACCCGCCATCACTCTTTCTCTCCGTCTCTGTCTCCCTGCCCCACAGCGTCCCCACGATGATTGATATGCACCGAGAGCGAAGCTAGCTACAGAGACAGAGAAAATCATGCATAAAAGATGAGCGCAGTTTATTGTGTTTTCCTGGGGGCCGAGGGGAAAGCCGAAGTTATGGATTTATGCGTTGTGTGATTGGATGAGAGCCCGGACCCGTGGGACAAATGTTGAGACGGGAAGACGGGGGGGGTGGTTTAGGTTTAGAGGTACAGAGCAAGAACTTGTGTCCGACAGGTGGGAATTACTTTCCTACAAGTGGCGGGAATGCAGTGGCCGGAGGGAGCCACCACCGCAAAACTTCCCCACATCCTCACTTCACTCTCCACAATGGAAGTTGGCATCATAATTACATTATGATAGTCCAGCCTCACCTCCTCGAGCAGCCAAATGAACTGAGTGGGGTTGTGTGAACGTCACCTCGTTGGGTTACACTGATTAATTGGTTTGCTGATACTTCGGGTCACTACTTATTCAAAATGTTACATCGGCCCGCGTGATGGATGTGACGCATTCTGTTTGATGACAGTGTTTAATTGATCAATTTCTACGGGAAGCCATTAAACTGAAATCATTCTAATGAGACATTTTGATTAGATTCGAGTGCGCTTGAATATATTTTCCTGTTATTATGGCGAGTTTAAGTGTCCTATTACACCGTATACATGCGGTTAATGAGCTAAAACCCTGTCAAGAATAACATTTTAATGAAAATACTGAGTATAACTGCATAGCTCGTGCTGTTCCTGACACATTTCATTTAGAAGTCTTGAATTTCAATTCATCATTTATATTGATAATTCGACATTCTTTTTGCACTAAATATAAAGTGTTTTTTGCATGATGTGCAACAATAGTGAAAGAAGATAGTTGTTGGCCAAACTTTCTTCTTTCACTATTGTTTAGAGCTGATAATCAGTAGTCGGTTTAATCCCAGTAACAAGTACGCAAACCAACTTCTGAAAAAGAATGATAGAAAATGGAAATATCGACTATCATTCAAAATGTTATCAAAGTCCCAGTCAGCGCCATGTTTTATATATGCAAATGCACGCCTTAAACAGAATAAAAAATATATTGTTTGATACAAATCCTCTTAAAAAAAATCACTCCATCTACATTTTGATATATTTTTCAATTATGAATAACGTTTAATTCCCTCTAATAGTATAAATCAAATGGCAATTGCAATATCATTCAAAAATAATTGCAACAAGTTATTTTTTCCAGATTCCCGTCCAAGAAACATGAAACCTCCTGAAACAATAAGAGAAAGTGTGTCAAACAGAAATGCATTCTAAAAAGAATGCACTGTACTTATACATCCTTTGAATTGTTTTGTTCTAGAGAACAACTGGACTACCAAAGTAGTAATACCCTAATACTTAACGACACATTTAAAAAGATTAATGGAGCTTAATGGAGCAGTGTGAGCTGCACTTTGTGCTTGGTTGGGAGGCATCACTCTCCTTCCATCGGGGCTCAGCCGACAGTGTTTTACCGATCATTGTGTAATGTCAGCTTAAGGTTTTCTTTAGTGCATCATTTGAGGACAAATGAACCATGAGGAACAGAATACTTTCTTCTTGCAAATTGACTGAAAACATGCGATTTAACTGAAGTCTCCTGGCAGATTATTGGTATTATCTCATTTAATATGGCATCTTTATGATTAACTGTTAGTTATTATCTCTGCCAGGTGTAAGCCTGTAAGGGAGACTATGTGTTCGGTCATGTTGTGTGTCTGTCTGTTTGTCTGCAGCTAATCTCGAATACTACTGGACCATTCAGCCTGATTTGTGTTGTGCTCATATAAGACTCAATTCTCAAGGACATCTTTTGTTGTGGTAATTCACAGTTTTTGAATAAATAATTATATTGACTTTGTATACCCTTATTGACTGCCAACTCCTTACGCCCTATAACCCGCTAGTACGGGCCTCAATTGATAAAACACTGCAATGGCTAAAGCCCCTGTCACACTGTCCCGAAATTGACACCCGATGGACACGATAAAGGAAATGTTCAAATTCGGCTCTGATCGTAACAACATCGGGCCATTCGTGAGGGCATCTTAAGCCATCGTATGACCGCCGGTGGAGTTTCTCGGGCTCCGGCAGCAACTTCATGAGCGGCAACTTCGTAAGGCACTCGTGAGGGCATCTTGTCGAATCGTGTCATCTTCGTGTTATCATCGGTGCCATCGGCATTCGCCTTCACTCTGATCGGGGCGAATGCCCGATGGCACCGATGATAACAAGATGCCCTCACGATGGCCTTACGAAGGGCAAAATTGACACACAAATTCAACACGAAAATGAACCTTCTCAAGGTCCTTCGGCAATTTTTTGGCATGCCAAAGATTTTCCCACCGCTCACGAAGTTGCTGCCGGAGCCTGAGAAACTCCACCGGCAGTCATACGAAGGCTTAAGATGCCCTCACGAATGGCCCGATGTTGCTACGATCACAGCCGAATTTGAACATTTCCTTTATAGTGTGTCCATCGGGTTGTTTTATTGCACAACAAAATCATGTAAACATATTATGTAAATAACCCAATTTGTGTTCTGTGAAACTGAAAAGGATATAATATATTATTTTGAAGGAGAGTTGACAGGAAGTTGTTGTTGCTATGGAAACAACATTACGGAGAAAACGTAATATTTTCTACATATAAAGACGGATAAAGTAAAGAACAAAGTTTGAAGATATCAGTACAGTATCATAGTACTGTAACATAATTGTTTTTGGTACTTTCATTGCAGTTGTATGTTTTAAATGTAATGTAAATGTTGCCTTCGTGTGTGGTTCGGGGCCATATTCGTGCGAAATTCACAATTCTATATTCGTGTGTCCATCGGGTGTCAATTTCGGGACAGTGTGACAGGGGCTTTAAGGCATTTTAATCCTTGCACTATGAAAAAACAAGCCTTATGCTGTGAAATACTGTATGCAGTAATATTTTGGCCTTTCTCATGACCAAACAAACTAAATCCATTAGAAAGGTTGAATTCCATACGCTCATGATCAACTTTAGTCACAAACAATACGAGATAAATAAATCCGTTTATCTTGGCCACCATCTTTACTGTAAGGAAGCCAATCAAGTAAGATTCAACTCTTTGTTTGAAAGGGGAGAGGGAGACAAACTTGGTGCATTAGAGATTTTCATGTGCACACTCCATAACACTACCACTGGCAATTAGGGTTAGTAGATTGATTTAGAAACGCATCTTTAAAAATACAGAATTTACTCAAAATACCAGTTTTTGATACACTTTATCAAAAATAATATTGTATGTTACACTGGCAATGTTATATCTTTATCTTATCAAAACCCAACTGCCACTTAGTTAGTAATTACAGACATTTATTTATTGAACAGATTAACAAATTGTAGACAAAAATGTATCAGTAGAAACCCGCTTACACAACTGTATTTCCCTTCTTGTCCCTTCTTCTCCATGTGTATTTTAATGGTATTTGTTTTAATATTTCCTTGTATGTCCAACAGGACTAATGCTGTTTCATTATCAGTAGCAGATGATCTTTGAGCATGTACAGAGCCGTCAGCAAGTGCCTCAGTTATGAAGGCTCACCTCTGATTATGGACATGTTAGCTGTGACTCGTGATCTCTAATCACTTCCATATCTCAGAGCAGCTGCTATTGATTGGTGGCCGTCGAGCAGGAGTGAACCTACCCTATTGATCTGCTTTGATTCTTTTGTTTCATCTCCTCCCAACTCAACTAATTGGGCTATTCTTTGTCAACAAGATTTACTTTTATGCCTGATATTACGGAGCTGTATTTATTCCCTTGAGGGGAAAAACAAATTAAAGGGAGTGTTTCCCCCCCCCCCTTCTTCTCCTCCTCTTCTTTCATAAGGATATAATTCATACAAACCCTCTTTTCTCCTATGTTCATAAATTCAGAGAAGAAATCATTATTTTCTCATAAATGTGATGATATTGCTCTCATCGGGCAGGCTGTGATATAAAAGCACTTTATGAGATGGGCTATCTTTCCCGCGTGTCATATGGTGACTTTCTTGGTGGGTGATTGGCTGAGCAACGTTGGCGGTTATGCCATTTCATTAAATAGAGACACACAAACGTTTTCCATCTGGGAACAGGAATCTCCTCATCTGTCTCCGTGCCAAGGGAGACTTAAAGATGAAAAGTGACCTGGTTGCTCTTCCTCTCTCCCTATGAGGGACGCGATGTCTCCGTAAAGACTGTCTGTCTCTGTGACTGGCCATCTAGTAAACAAAGATGCATTGATTCCAGTGCGTCCCCTTTAGCCCTGAGGCCAGTATTGACCAATGCATTACTAGGAGGTTTTGTCCAACTGGAGTGATTACAGCATTTAACTGAGATTTACTCTGCGGTAAGGAAGACAGGACTGTCTGAGGAAGATGAACTGCTCTGCAGACAGGAGGTTGTGGGTTCAGATCCCTGGGGACAGGTTTGTGAGAGCTGCTTCATTAGACACTCTCGGTTGTTCACAGGGAGAATTATGAATGCATATGTTCACAGAAGACAAAGCATGTAGGGTCTGTGTTGGACATTTTCTCAGAGATGGGGATTATTCTGCATCAGGTGTGGAACAAGAAAATAGCCTTCAAAGGTCATGGAAACACAGATGGCATGGCAACTACGGAGAAGTGGGTATTAATGACACCGCTTCTGACACAATGTTCTGTTAAGAGAGAAAAATAACATACATTATGATATGAAATGTTAAGCACACTGTACAGTATAAGTGCAGAAAAAGTTCAGAAGAAATGATGAAAATTATATTGTGTCCCTGAAGAATTTGTCCTGAACCATTCGATTATGAACCCAATGAATTCAACCCTTTTATAAAGCAGATTAATTAAGAGCAACACAACTCGTTTATGTCTTGTATTTTTAGACTCTAATAGTACACTGCATCTGCTTCATCATCTTTTTTACTCTTAATAGAATGTTGCAGTAATGAATCTCCACATATTAACACCATTTGTATAATAGTTGAAGATTTTTTTGCAATCGCCAGATTAACATTAAGCTAACATTAGGCTATAAACAAACTACATTGACTTCTCGTCACCATCGCTAAGCTAAAAGCTGCTAATGTTTGCCGTGAGTCTTATTTTGACAATTGTTAGCAACTGCCTTTTTTAAGACATGTAAAAGGTATTTAAGACATATTTTATTTTATATAACAACACTTTCAAATCTCAGTTTCTGATTAACACAAACCATATTTCAGGCATCTTATCAAATACTCATTCAAAAAACAAATGTACGGGTTTAGTTTCAGTTCATTGCATTACATGTTACTTGTTAGACGCTTTTATCCAAAGTGACTTACGTACTCAATACTGTGGGCAATCCCCACAGGAGCAATTTGGGGTGAAGTGTCTCAGGGACACAACGACATGCTGACTGCAGTGGGGTTTGAACCTGTGCTCCCTTGATCCGAACACCAACGCTCTATCCACTGCGCCACACTGTTGTGAGTCTTGAGGTTTTTACAACCCAACTCGGCTCCGCGTGTCGTTTTGGCGAGTCCTGCTTAAAATCATAACAGGAAGGAAATCAGAAAACACCAGGATACCAGTTAAACAATAATCTGTTTTAATTATAAAAGGTAATAATGCAATGCAATATAATACATTACAATACAATATAATATACTGTAATGTAAGGAGTACTCCTGCCCTTGTTCGCGTGCTGCTTAGATCCTTCGGTCCTGGCAGCCCGAGAAGAGAGAGAACCCAAGGCCGAAAAGGCTTTCATACCAAAACAAACAGGAGGGGTTGGGTCAGCTGGTCATCTTTTCAGGTCATCTCATTGGGAGATGCAAAATATGCTGTGTCACAGCGAATCAGCGCGTGCCAGCAGAGAACCAAACAGGCTCAGTTTGCAGCAAAACACAGCTTATCATGTAGCTTATCACACAAGAGTCATAGGTTTTTCTTTATGAAAGCCATACTTGTTGGGAATTTAACAGTCATCATCTCATGACTTCCTCAGGACCAGCTAACCAACAACGCCTAACTGTCTTCATACCTCCAGGCCCTCTCTGAACTTCCATCCACCCGAAGTCAGCTTACCCAGAATCAGAAGGACCATTGTCTCTCTTAACTGTGTGACTCAATTCTCAAGGCCTGCAGGATGCGCATCATTAACTTAAGAAGAATTTAACCATTATATCTGGGGAAAATGTCCCTCGCAGTTCTCTTGTTAATTTGCAAAGCCTATTAATGGTTAACCAAGAAAAACACTCAAAGGGGTAATCTTTTCACTCAAAACAGAACTTACACGTAATTCTGCATTTTACCTCCTCAAAAATAGCCTAAAAACACCCTTTTGATAAAAGGGTAAAAGTGGAAGAAAAATACTATTGCGCTAATCTACTTTTAAGAAAAAGGGAACATTGTTTCTGGAATCTATAAAAAACCTCTCTATATTTAAGAGGAAAAATGTACTTTGTTCCTTCAACTATTAACACACAGGAATGTATATACCCACACATATATTAGGGATAGCATGATGCAATACACCTCTTACATATGGGTGACATTAAAATGAATATACCAAAAATATGCTGCATCACATTTTCTGCATAATACTTTACATCAATTTCCACAACACGCCCCACACTCAGTTCATTTTTGTGTTACAGGAAAGTGCAGCAAAGCTAACTGGTCAAAGAGTGGAAAAATATAATCGCAGTATTAAGGTTTCCTGAGTCACCCAATTTCTGGACTTTTTGGTGTCATTCATCCTAGTCAGATTTCTTCCCTGCATCAATTTTGTTCAACAGTCCATCTGGTTCAGCAGCCTGACTCACTATCATTCAATATCATTCCTACATATACATTCAGAATGATTCATATGCATGCAATACATCTTTATTCATTTGGCTCTGTGCTCAGTCCTTGGCATTCCCCCTGTGGGTTCTGACAGCATCATTCTTCTGTAGTAGCCTAGAACAGTGGTTCTCAACTGGTGGGTCGCGGACCCGTTTCTGTGTGAGTGAAGACAAAAAAAAAGTCTGACTTTTATTTTGAAGGCCCGATTTTCTAACGCTGTGCATGCAGTAGGCGTTGGACTGGAAGTACCGGAGACCATAAACGGTTTTGAAAACTTCTGTCACGTAGTGATCATCTTCTCAATAAAACATCTTTGATAATGTTTTTTTGAGTCTTCTGGCCAATCAGAATCCAGATTGTTGCTGGAAGTCCCCACGGAGAATAACTTTGCGGTAGAACTATTATTTATACATCAATGGGTACAACTTCAGATACAAATGAACACATAATGAAATATGACCCTTGGTTTGATGATTGACAGGTCACAGAACAATGGGAGCTATCTACCCTTACCCACAATTTAAAGTAATTCACACAAACTATCTCCTCTGTGTGGAGCAGAAAGTTCAGCTGTCAGAACAAAGTGAAAAACAAACAATTAATAGATCGGGTAGTAATATATTTATTTATTTTCTTCTCAGAGTGTACCAGAATGCGTAGTTTATATGTTAGTATTTCTAAAAATCATCTGGGGGAGAATCCCCCCAGACCCCCCTTCTGGAGTTGGGTTTTCAGCATGTGTGCCTTTTTATGATACAGTTCAGCTTTGATACCATCATCTCATTAAACCTTGTTTAAAAGCATACTTTAGTTCTGTGAAGGGATCAGTGGCAGTTCTACAGGGTGGCACGGGGTGGCAGCTGCCACCTCAGAAAAATGCCTTGCCACCCCAGCTGCCACCCCAGTTGGCAGCTTTGTTTTGAAAAAAAAGTTGTGGCTCATCGGACATTTATGAGAGAAAATCTCTAATGTCCGAGTGCAAGTGAATGCAGCACAAGACGCGAGCCTTGTAACCCCTCCCCCGGCCCTGGAACGAGCGTGGAAATATGATTGGCGGCGATTTCATTTGAACGGGGGACAGCGCAAAACGAGAAGCATTTCGGATCCAAGTAGACAGAAGGAATGAGGTATTTGCGGTCAGTGGCGGCGCCAGGGTATGGCTGGGGTAGGCTACAGCCATACCAAGAAATGGCTTAAAAATGGCATGAAAAATTATGTTAAGTTAAGCAAAATAAAGTCCGCCAACTCGCGGAATAAATTGCACAGACATAAGTTAGTAAGATTGATTTCAGTAGCTACTTGTCTGGAAATACCGAAGACTAAAAACGGTTTTGAAAACTTTTGTCACGTAGTGATCGTCTTCTCAATAGAACATCTTTGATAATGTCTTCTGGCCAATCAGAATCACAATAACGGCGTGGTGTTGTTGCAGGAAGTCCCGATACATCGATACATTACGTGTTAATAGAATTCAACACGTAATGAAATAACACCCCACGGTTTGATGATTGATAGGTGTGTGGGCTGTCTTTCATTTTGACACACAGAACAATGGAGGCTATCCACAATGTAAAGTAATTCTCACAGCCTCTCCTCTTGTCTCTGTGAGGAGCAGCAGGTTCAACTTTCAGAACAAAGTAACAAAAAACTAAAATACCATTCATTTTTTTAAATATGTCGTGTAGTAATAGATGTATTTATTTTTCTTCTCAAGAGAGTACCAGCATGTGTATTTTATGTTAGTATTTCAAAAAATCTCCTGGGGGAGAATCCCCCCAGACCCCCCTGCAGGGGTTGGGTTTTCAGCATGTCAACTCTTTCACCTGTGGGGAAATTGCAGGATTGGCTCCAGGTCGCCCTTTTTAATTACTACAAGACAAATGTGCCTTTTTATTTCATACAGTTCAATTTGGATTGAGACAGGGAAATAATCGAACCCTCACGCGTGGCGTTTCACTGTCAAGGGGAGCGTGTATGTAATTACATTGCAAATACTGACTTGAGCCCCACCACTGTATGGGTTAGCCCTAGGGCTGCACGGTATTGAAAAAAACTGACATCGCGGTATATATTGCGTTTTTTTTAACCTGTTAAACCCCAAAGTCCCGGCGGGTACTTTACTTTTTTTTTCACGACAGTGTCTCAGGGGATCGTAATATTTAAGAGCCTATTAATGTGTTATACCAGATTAACGGAAATAATCTCAGTTAACTGACGATACAAACCATTTTATACCAAAACAAAACACAAGTCTCATAAGAAGCATCTAAATGACCCCTGAGCGAAAAATGCTAACGCACTTTGGCACAGAACTCAAGATAAAAGTACCCTTATTATTACTTATCGTAGCTGCACTTACAAGATATCAGATTAAAGCTGAGGTTCCACAGATTATTTAGGTATATAGTATCATCACTGAGTGATCTGAACTCGGACAGGGGAAGCAAACACAGACATCACAACACGTACCTTTACGTAGCTTCGAGGGGAGATGTCTCACCGTAGCTGTCAATCTGATCAAAAGACGTGTTCAATGGCATTAAAACGAGAAAGAAAAAACGCGGCTGAATCGGTTAATCCATAGGTTTTTAACGTCTCTGTATAAAAAAATGATTTAATTTATAATCCATAATTCAATTTTTATGTAAATATCGCAGAGCAAAAGTTAGCTGCTAATGGTAGCCACCATAGTGGCTGCTGCTTCCGGTCTTGGCAATGCGGAAGTCTCTCACACACACATTACCAAATAAGGACTGTGTGATTTCCCCTCGATTCCATTGGCTCTGACGGTCAGAAAGAGAAAGTTCTACACACACCAACACATGAACAAATAAGGAGTGAGAGTGACGACGCGTAGCCAAAACCGGAAGCTGCATACCACCAAGGTGGCTACCATTAGCAGCTAACTTTTGTGATCCGATTTTTACATAAAAATGGAATTATGGATTATAAACAATTGCTTCAAAGCCACAGATACATTATCAACCTATGGATCAACCGATTCAGCCGTGTTTTTTCTTTCTCGTTTTAATGCCATTGAACACGTCTTTTGATCAGATTGACAGCTACGGTGAGACGATCTCCCGTAAAAGGTACGTGTTGTGATGTCTGTGTTTGCTTCCCCTATTGCGAGATCGGATCGCTTAGATACTATACTTAAATAATCTGTGGAGTCTCAGCTTTAATCGGATATATTGTATGTGCAGTTTCGATAAGTAATAAGGGTATCTTTATTTTGAATTCTGTGCTAAAGTGCGTTAGCATTTAAAAAAAAAAGAATAAAACCGCACGCCCCTGCGGTGTGAATACCGCGCATGCGCATACCGCGGTTATCGCCATGACACGGTATATCGTTCAGCCCTAGTTAGCCCTACCATAGATTACCCAACAAAAATACTCTGGAGCCGCCACTGTTTGCGGTCTACAATGACAGAGAAGAGCCTGTCAAGTTTGGCTGTACTCAGCATTGAATCAAAACGCACCATAGCTTTAAATCTTAATCAGTTTGTGAGGCGTTTTGCTGATCAAGATGGTAATCGCCACATTCAGCTGTAATAGGCATGCCAACTTGATGCTCTGCTCACGGATGAGTCGATGAGAATAATAAACTGTTAAGATGATGACCTTACGTGTGTATAATATTTTTCTTCTTTGTGGGGGTCTGCCCCCAAAAAACTGTTTTAAGTCCTGAGAAAGTCAAATAAGACGGTGTGTAAAACTACATTGCCCAGCCAAAATAAAGTAACCACTTTGATTTAACTAGGCCAGTAGGTAAGGGCTTTCCACTGGATAATAACTGCAGCGATGTTTATGTTTTAGCTGAATACACGTTTTTTAACCCTAACTGATGCAGTTAGTCACTTCTTTAATGTTTGTTCTTTCTGATGTAAAGTCAAGGTTGTAACTGTTTGCAGTAAAGTTGTGGGGCGCTGAACTGTTCTTTTGATTCTTTTGATATATGATAGAAATTACTTGTCTTTCAAATTTGAAGGAGGGTGAGCAAGCATCTTGAGGAACATTCATCATTATCTCCTCCAACAAATATAGTTTATTTAATAATAACACTGAATATGTGAATCATAACAGTGATTGACAGCTGATAGGAATAATATGATTGTTAATATTATCATATTCATTCAGACAAACATCGATGAGACAGTTAATTAATGTACTTATTGCAGCAGTCTGCATTGATTTGGTACCCCTGCTGGTCTAAGAGTGAGGCAAACTCATTCAGTTATTGTTCAGTTAAAATTCATTAAATGATGTCTGCCATCTTATATATTTATATTTAAGGCTTTACTGATGTGCCACAATAATGTCACCAAATGTTATTCAGTTAAAATATCAATATTGTGGCTTTCCAAGTTAACATTAATTGATATGACTGCGATTAAATCAGCATATACTTCTGCCAGGGGATGCCACCCCTGAAATTCTCCTGCCACCCTCTTGCCACCCCATGAATATTTTTCTAGATCCGCCCCTGGAAGGGATATAAGGGATATATGCACTGTACTTCACTTTAATTCATAGTCTTCTGAAAAGCATATATATTACAGCACTATTTTTTGTTGAATAGATTTGAGTGGTTTAAAATTTTAGGTCGCGATTTATTGACAAAGGAAAAAAGTGGGTCCCGAGGCCTGACCAGTTGAGAATCACTGGCCTAGAAGGTCTTTAAAGACACACTGACTGTGCAATCACAACTTTTGTCCTGCTCTCACAAATTATTATTAAACATATATCACAGCGTTTTACCTATTGTCAAACACTGGCACTATCTCAAAAGGACAAAGGGCAATGTAACGGCCCGTCCACACAGTGGCGTGTGTTGAAGCTTGCCGGCGGGCGTGTCTGAAACTTGACCAACAACCTGTGAAGGTAAACTTCTGTTGTTGCAATGTTGAGGTAGAATGAAGGAGTCTGGAACCGTCGTTAGCCAAAGCACTGAGAGTTTTATTGATCACAGTACATTAATTACATACGGCCGGGAGATCATCTTAGTTTCACACTGTCCTGTGCTCCACCAAGATAATCTCTGAACCAAAGCCACAAAACATCGCTGCTACACGAGGAGAGGCCGGCCCACAGAAAGCCCGCGTTTACCTAATCAATAGCCGATGGGAGACAATGAACTACTTGTCTCAAAGAGATCCAGACAAGCCTCAACCCTCCCCCACGGATATAGGAGAAGCGTTTGACCTGTGACCTCAACTTACAGAATAGTCTTTGACTGATAAGTCAAACACATGTTTGCAGTATCACAGAATCTAAGAAACTATAAGAGACTCTATAAACAGATCAGATTAAAATATTCTCTTACACAACCAATCACATGAATCTCCCGCCCCGGACACACAAGCACGCGGTTTGATTGGCTAGAGCTTGTACTGGCATATGATTCGATTGGGTGACGCTTCCGTCGAAGCTTCAAAAGTTGAACATTGCTCAACTTTTGCAGCGAGCAACGCGAGCACAATGCAGTTCGGCGAAGCATGACGTCACCCCATTCAAAGTGAACATGCAGAAGCGTTGAAGCTTCAACTCAAATTCCTTTTTTAAGTCAGAAGTAAGAGATTTATAACTTGACAAACAACAAATGAAAGGATATCTGTTTTACTTTCTTACTTACTCATGAATGTAATTATTCTGGTTACGTTATTAGACAATTGTTAAAAAAAAAAATGTAATATAATGGAAAATGTATCCTTTGTTTGACGCTTCAATTGAGGTCTCTTTTAATTATTTTTACTATTTTCAAAAACTTAATTCTATATTTCTAAAAAACAAACACACAGAAAGAACAACCCAGAAAAAAATATGGAAACTGTTGCCCTTTCTCTATTTCATTCTGTCCACTTGTACCTCTATTGTGTTGGTGGATTCACATGTTCCAACTAGGGCTGTGCAATTAATCGTATTTTAATCCCGATTATGATTTTGGCTTGCAACGATTACGAAAACAACGTAATCGAAATAAAACGATTATTTGTATTGGTTTTTCAGTTGAATTATACTTAAAGTTCAGGGTAATCAACTGTTAAAAACATACTGTTCACATTTTTTTTCAATAAATGGATGTTTTCAAAGTAAATGGATAATCGTTTTTAATAATCGTGATATCAATTATTGACCAAAATAATCGTGATTATGATTTTTGCCATAATCGAGCAGCCCTAGTTCCAAACATTTTTTATTACATCATTATTTGAAACGATCATACACATCACATGGAACATAAATACACGTGTATGCAAAGAAGCAGGTATACCTTGGGGTATTGGTGTGAATCACATGCATTATCTTTTGAAACTGACGGCTTACATACCAGAATGACGGGTAATACCGTCCTACATACATACCTAAGTTAATGTAAGTATGTTAACATTACATTACATTACATTACATTGCATTTAGCTGACGCTTTTATCCAAAGCGACTTACAATAAGTGCGTTCGACCAACAAAATACAACTTGAAGAAAACAGAATCATAAGTACATCAGGTTTCATAGAGCAAAAACATTTCAAGTGCTACTCAACTGGCTTTAGATAAGCCAGTCCTTTATTAGTATAACAGTGCTTCGTTAATAGTTCTATCGCTCGAAGTGGAGTCGAAAGAGATGAGTTTTCAGTTTGCGCCGGAAGATGTGCAAGCTATCTGCCGTCCTGATGTCAATGGGGAGCTCATTCCACCATCCTGGAGCCAGGACAGCAAACCCACGTGTTTTCGCCGATGGGAACTTGGGTCCCCCTCGCAGCGAGGGTGCAGCGAGTCGTTTGGCTGATGCAGAGCGTAGTGCACGCGCTGGGGTGTACGGTCTAACCATGTCCTGGATGTACGAAGGGCCAGATCCATTCGCAGCATGGTAAGCAAGTACCAGTGTCTTGAAGTGGATTCTAGCAGTTACCGGAAGCCAGTGGAGGGAGCGGAGGAGCGGAGTAGTGTGGGAAAATGTAGGAAGGTTGAAGACCAGACGAGCCGCTGCATTCTGGGTGAGCTGCAGAGGTCGGATGGCACATGCAGGTAGACCAGCCAGGAGGGAGTTGCAGTAGTCTAGGCGTGAGATGACGAGAGCCTGGACCAGAACCTGAGTTGCTTTCTGTGTCAGCTGGGGACGTATCTTCCTGATGTTGTAAAGCGTGTATCTGCAGCAACGGGTTGTAGCAGCGATGTTTGCAGTGAAGGACAGGTTGTTATCTAGGGTCACACCCAGATTCCTTGCAGTCTGAGTCGGGGAAACAACTGAGGTGCCGATGTTGATTGTTAGGTCAAGAGTGGGACAATCTTTTCCCGGAAGGAAGAGCAGCTCAGTCTTGTCAAGGTTGAGCTTGAGGTGATGAGCAGACATCCACTGAGAGATGTCAGCTAGACAAGCAGAGATGCGTGCGACGACCTGGGTCTCTGAGCGGGGAAAGGACAGAATTAATTGGGTGTCGTCAGCGTAGCAGTGGTAAGAAAAACCATGCGGGCTAATGACTGATCCGAGCGAGTTTGTGTACAGGGAGAAGAGGAGGGGACCAAGAACAGAGCCCTGAGGGACCCCTGTAGTTAATTGACAAGGGTCGGACTCAGACCCTCTCCAAGTCACCCTGTAGGTACGGTCTTTCAGGTATGAGGTGAGGAGGGAAAGTGCAGAGCCTGAAACTCCAAGTTTTTGGAGAGTGCGAAGGAGGATCTGATGATTCACCGTGTCGAATGCAGCAGACAGGTCCAACAGGATGATGACAGAGGAGAGGGATGCAGTTTTGGCAGTGTGCAGTTCTTCCGTGACAGCAATGAGAGCAGTTTCTGTGGAGTGACCTGCCTTGAAACCAGACTGGTGCGGATCCAGAAGGTTGTTCTGATTGAGATAACAGGAGAGTTGTTTAAAGACAGCGCGTTCAAGTGATTTAGACAGGAACGGGAGGAGAGAGACAGGCCTGTAGTTTATAACATCAGACGGGTTGAGAGTGGGTTTCTTTAGGAGAGGGTTTACTCTTGCCTCCTTGAGACTGTTTGGAAAGTGACCAGAAGTTAGAGAAGTGTTGATGAAGTGGGTGAGAAACGGTAGAATATCAGGAGCGATAGTCTGAAGGAGGTTTGAAGGGATAGGGTCCAGAGGACAGGTGGTAGGGCGGGCAGAGGTAATGAGGGTAAGAACCTCACTTGGAGAGAGAGGGGAAAAGGAGGTTATTGTGTTGGTGGAAGGAGGGTCTGGTGACCCAGCGGTGAGTAAAGGTGAGTCAGAAAAAGAAGAGCGAATATCATCAACCTTTTTTTCAAAGTGGGTAACAAAGTCGCTTGACAGAAGTGAGGAGGGGGGAGGGGCTTTTGGAGGGTCCAAGAGGGTGGAGAAGATGGAGAATAGTTTTTTAGGATTGGAATAGGAAGATTGGATCTTATCTTGAAAGAAAGTGCTTTTTGCCTGAGAGATCGAAGCAGAGAAAGAGGAGAGGAGAGCTTGATAGGTTAGGAGGTCGTCACGGTGTTTGGATTTCCACCATTTCCGCTCTGCTGCCCTAAGGACGGTTCTATTAGCACGCAGTGCATCATTTAGCCAGGGAGCAGGAGGGGACTGACGAGCCTGCCGAGATGTGAGAGGACAGAGCGAGTCCAGAGTGGATGAGAGAGTAGAGAGGAGAGTTTCTGCAGCAGAGTTTGGAGGCAGGAGTTGGAACGAGTCAGAGGAAGGGAGGGCTGAGAGCACCGACGAGGCAAAGGTAGAGGGGGAGAGGGAGCGAAGGTTACGGCGGACAAGTGCAGGATGAGAAGAGATTAGTTTGTTATGTTTGGAAAGGGGTAGAGAGAATGAAATGAAGAAGTGATCGGATGTGTGGAGCGGGTTTACAGAGAGGTTAGAAGTAGCGCAGTTCCTTGAGAATATGAGATCAAGGACATTGCCAGCTTTATGAGTCGGTGGGGACGGAGACAGTGAGAAAGCAAAGGCGGTTAACAGAGATGTTAGTTTGTCTATCTTCCCCGTCTGGAGGTTGAAGTCTCCGAGAAGTACAGCGGGAGGGCCAGTTTCAGGGATGTGTGAGAGGAGATTATCTAATTCCTCCAAGAAGTCCCCCAAGGCGCCTGGTGCACAGTAGAGAACAACAATGGTTAACTGTATAGGATGGGTTACTGTGACAGCATGGAATTCAAAGGTGGAAGGAGTGAAGTTAGGTAGCTTGAAGAGGGAAAAGCTCCATTTGGGAGAGAGCAGGAGACCAGTGCCACCTCCTCTGCCAGTTGGTCTGGGTGTATGGGAGAAGGAATATGCAGTGGAGAGAGCTGCTGGGGTGGATGTGTTGGATGGAGTAATCCGGGTCTCAGTGAGAGCAAGGAAATCCAGAGACTGCAGGGAGACGTAGCCAGAGATGAAGTCAGCCTTAGGAACAGCTGACTGGCAGTTCCACAGGCCACCTGAAACTAGATGTTGGATCTCAGTGGAGCATGTGGGATAGACGAGAGCAGGCCGGTTATATCGATTAGGAGATACACGGGGCCAGTGATAATTGCGAGAAGACACATGAACAGGAATGGAGAAAATACACATGATTATAGCATGAGGGGCTAAACAACCAAATAAAATAAAACAAAATAAAAACACCAGCGATACTTAGCTCAATCAAAGTAGGATTTGCCTCCTCTTATGTTAAGAATCTTCTAACTGTGGTGAATATCTGCAAAAATGATTAGGCTGCTTTTGGTTTTAAAGGGCTTCCTGTGGGGAAACTGGGAACCATTAGCTCTAATGAAAATGACAGATCTAGCCTGACTTTCTGGGGACTTGAATATTTCCCTTAAGACTAATTAAACCTCTGTGGTTAAGGCTAGTTGCTCTTAACCTGCTCCTGCATTGACTTGTGCATGTTTGTAGGCATTAATGCCAGCCAATGCATTCACCCCATAACACCTCAAGCCAACACTTTTGCTCACGGTAGCTTTATTGCAGGTTTGCTTTGGGCTTTTGTGTACACTGTGGCATAATTCCCCTTTAAATGGTTTCTCTGGGTGAACGAACATGCCTCTTACACACACTTCTGGCTCTCGGCATGTCTATGAGGCATGACGGTGCTCCAGTTTGCATGTTTCCTGCGGTTGCTGGGTTTCCAAGCTGCTTCCAGCCCGACTACATCCTAGCTGAAGTACATGCATGCGGCAGCGGTCCCCGCGCGGGGCCTTGTAATTTCAGCGAGGAGGTGTCATGTTTAGTTACGCTCTCAGTAATGGAGAGCTCGTCTTTTCATTACCCTCACTTTTAAATGGGCCACACCATAGCAACATGTGGCAGTGATCAATTTGAATGTCATTAACACCGGCGGCTTTAAGGTCCAGGCTTCATTCTCTCCACTACCTAAACCGCTGTAATTTAATCAGGGAAACGGGCGGCGTTTGGAGAGCTCCTGGTCAAGCAAACAAAGGGATTATTAACATCGCAAATGACATTGTATTTACAGAAGAGGCTGAGGGAACTGTGCCATTTACAAAGCAATTTGCCGCTGTGATGATGCAGGAATAAATAAATGGGAATTTGTTGTTGATTTGTGTCTGGGACGGGGAGTGTGACATGAGGGATATGGCAGCCGGAGGAGGCATGCTCATCCTTAGGCGAGCTTTGAATGACTGGGGACACAGCTTTAATATTCTGTTTGATGCCTGGAGTACATCACACTGGTATTTTGCATTCAAAACACAACTTGTCCTACTCTAACCTTTAAGAAGATTAGAACTATGTGAGCAATAATAGCTTTTGAGTTGTACACGCAAGAGTGTTTTTTGTGTGTGCAATCATCTTTGGCTTTGCGAAAGTGTTTTTATATTTTCCTCTATGTGCGCTTGTTGATTTACACTGCTGTATTAGTGTTGCGGATGGCAGCTTTAGTCTATTTTCTGTGAGAATAAAAAATCCAAGCCCATCTGCAATTTGTCTTGATTAAGCTGGGTCTCCATCTGCGAGCACCGATCTCTTGTTGGTGTCTTTTCCCATTTGCAATATATTTCATTCCAGCAGCCCCCCTGTCCACTTAACACCCCCCACCTCTTTCACGAAGCAAAAGATTAACAGATTAGAAGTAACATGATTGCCTGCTTCCTCTTTTCTTTTGTGCCTGCTGCCTTTTTCCTCCCTTTTCAGGAAGAACTGAGGAAAAAAACCCAAATCATCTCTATGATTTGCCTCTTCATGTCTTCGTATGTAATATCAAGCAAGTCGAAAGCACTTATTGTCCTTCCTATTCTAATTTCATCTGTCTTTTTCACTCTGTACTGTATAACATGACGCATATGCCCACACACATGCCTGTTCATTAAAATTCCACATGGACCTATGGTGTGACCAGGCCCATTTCTCCAGCGTAGTGAAAAGGCCTATCACACACCTCAGCAATGCGTAACCAATAACTGAAGAAACGTCTGACTGAAAAGATGAATAGAGGCAGATGAGGTGCAGTAGATGAGAGAAAGGGGAGGTGGAGTGGAGAGTTTGACTGAAAGCCAGGATGAAAAAAAAAATGATGGGAGAAAGAGAGATGGCGTAGGTTTAGAGAGTGCTGAAGCAAAGGATGGAGGATCTAGCAAGCTGGGTGGCATTAGTAGGGAAAGCCTCTCTACTTCTGCTAGATAAGAGATGGCCCTGGCCAATGATGTGGAATGGTTCTGATTGGCTGAGCCTGATCCCCCAGCAGAGCAAACCAAGCTCTTCTCCTGGAGCCCTGAGCACTACCGTAACACTGTCGGATATTTCATACTTCAGTCCTACAACCGTGACTGCTGCAGGGTACTGCAATTCTGACCTCGTCCCCGTACTGCTCAACATTTCATACATGAGTCCAACAACGTTGACTTCTGCGTGCCTTAATAAGAGTCTCAATCCAACGTTCTTAAGGGAAAAAAACATACTATACCATCAAAACGCTTTAACTTTTATAAGAACAACTATTAATCCATTTTGGATATTCTACACCTTGCAATTTATGTACAATTCTAGTTGTTGGTGCCAATGAAGAAAGTAGTTTGAGTTTGAAGTAACATGTACACATCAAACATTTATAGAGACCAGAGTCTCTGACCCTAAAGATAAATATATTAAAGACCTCATTTTTCTTTGTTCGTGTGGCCATATGTGCGCTGTGTTCGTGTGGCCATATGTGTGCTGAATCACAACAAATTACAGAACAGCCACTTGACACAAGTGTTCTGTTCTGTAGCGCACCATCTACCCTCTCTGGCGGACCAACCACTGCTAGGTGATAGGAAAATGTCATTAAGTGTGGACTGCTTTGAATTTGTGTTCATTTGAATGCCACAAAAGCAACCCGGTTCATAATACTTTATATGTAAGGCCTTTTGTTGGTTGGCCATGGGCTCATTCTCCATTGTGTAACCTCTTTTGGCAATATATAGAGAACAAGCAGACATTAATCTAAATACAAGTCTTCAAGAATATTACTTGACTCATAGTCCCTATTTGCAAAAGTTGCAGGAATTCAAAGTTTTTCTAAACATTGACATTGAAAACAAGTGAGGATTTTGCACAATTGTCCAAAATCAATGTTCTTATCTGGCAGTGGGTTTGCAACACCAGCAATGGCTGTGATAGACATCCCAATGGATAAAATAACAATTGTGACAGACTAAACCCCGACTGGACACCCACCATTTCCTGAGAATTTCCATTCAATTTTTCCTAACTGCCATCTTTTCCTTCATACAGCTCTGAACCATATGGGACAACGTCTTATAGGAACCTAATTGGCTGAAAACTGGTACATTTGAACGTTTAAAGGATCATTTCAGCATTACAGAAGTTGGACATTTAACTATCAGGGCTATAGTACAACAAAATATCTGTTAAGTTAAGTTGTCCCTGTGGCAATAGACAAAGATGTGTTGCTTTCACCCATTTACTCTCACTTACACTTGGTCACATCTTGTTGAGATATTGGCAGGTATTTTTGTACCGGGGTCAACCTGTATACAGAATGGGTATTAAAGTAATAGGCTCACTCTAACATGATAAAGATTTATTGTTTTTTTGATAGGTTGATAAAGATGCTGCTTGTGTTTGTTGCTCATGAAATCAGCATCTCTCTTGTCCTGTCAGTTCCAATCAAATCATTTTGCTCCAGAATCCCACTACACAACACTGTACAAATGAAGGATTTATATAGGTGTGAAACCTCCAAAATTGACTGATATGCTAGATATAATGCTGTTAGACGTGGTTACAGTAAATACAGACATTCTGGCTTCAGTAAATGTACACTCTAATGTACACCATGACAGATAGGCGCCCTGCAGGGCACAGCAACACTGCTTTTCTCTGCTTTGGCATTGTTTTCTTCTTCATACTTCATGACTACAATCACAACCACTTTTGGACATCCTGACCTCACTGTTACCCTACAAACCAGCTGGCTATGATTATGTAGCATGGAGACTTTGGCAGCAGGGCCTGTGAAGCCATCTGGAGCAGCGGGGGGGGGGGTTGTCCCAGTAGGCCGGTCGACCTGTTGGCCAGCAGCAACTCTGATACACAAAGCAAGAAAATGGTGTCCTGCTGTGTGTGAAAGCGTGCACGAAGGATGACAGAAAGTGGGTGTATATGATAGAGACTGAGTTTCCCCTGATTCTAAACTATAGTTTGAAATATTAAATTAAATGAATATGAAATTATACATAAATAGCTTATTTTGTCAAATATATCATTCAATACACTTCAAGTTCACACAAGTTGGCCACAATACATTTGATTTTTTTCTAGATTTCAAAGGTATGATTAGATCTTTTTTTATTAGATTTTGCTTTTGTGATTTTATTGGTAAATTAACCTTTTTCTTGGTAGATGTGTTAAAAATATGTTTTGGTGTATGCTATATTTACAATTCTCTCTACTTTACCTTGCTTTCAAACAGGCCTATCCAATAGGGACATTAAACCGTTATATCTATAAATTTTCTCGCCAAAGACTTGTAAAACCAAAACTTGCTGTTCGACAGTTAATTCTATTTTAAACTGCTCTTTTTAAGGTTGACCTGTATTACATCCTCCTATTTGGGGATACACTTGGTACAAAATATGATGACTGCAATTGTAATGACAGTTTCCACCAGAGGTTGCGTAATTTTGACGGGCAGGATCGTAACATTTCCGTCAAAATCCAGTATTACCCGTTGGCCTTTACACAACTCCATCGAGGGGGGGAGAGAGAGCACGCTAGTGAACTGTCAACGGGGGGAGGGGCGCCGTGTTATGCATGCCCACTGCACCTCGCGGGAGTGCGCACAGCATGAAGCCAAAACTCACAGACATTTCAATGATTTGTACGGCAAAGTTAGGTTTGGAAACGGTATCATTTCCTTTTTGGCGGGCATGCATTACACGGCATAACACCGAAGCCTCGCTGCGGGGAAGCATTGGCACTGTTCCGAGTTTGTTCTAATCTGTCAAAATGACGGACTGCTTTCAGATTTTTCCGTCATTGTTAAAAAAAATTCGTCATAGACGGAACATATTTAGTTAATGCGACCTCTGGTTTCCACAATATAACAGATGTTAAAAGATTCAAAGTTGACAGCTACAGTACAGTAGATATGGCTAAAGTGAATTGGCTCCAATTAAAAATTCACTATATTTAACACAATTAACAGCATGTAACGAGCCACTATGTGACTTAACTTGAAGTGTTAATTAGATTTGATTATTTTAGATAAAACTTAAATGATGCTTGAAGGGAGAGACAGTGGGTGGGAGTAAAAAAATATAATATTTAGTAAGAATACAAGCAATTAATAATAATGAGCGTTATACTATAGAGGGAAAGTTTGTCTCTGAAAGGTCAACAGTAGATGTGGTTATCAAACACACAGATTGAAGAGCTCCAGGAGGAACTGACTACTGAGGGTTTTTTTACTTTGTGTGTTTTAGTTATTTATCTGTAATGTGTGTCACACAGTTTGATCCTGTCTTTATCTATGGTTAGCCATATTGCCCCCTGCCTGCGTCTACTCTATCCACTGTTCACACTTGGACTGCTCACAGCTGAACCCTGATGAGAAGCTTATAGCTGCGAGGTCAAACCTAAAGTCCAAGCCTCAAAGGCCCGCACGGCAAAATCGTAGACACGGCCACAGATTACTGTCCAGCCATACAAAAGACATCCACTGTCACCTGGTCCTCTTTTTGAACATTTTACCATCGAGACCCGGACAGTTTTGAAGTCGAGTCTTATCGTGGCGAGCTGCACACAAGCTGTATCTTTGCTTTTATCAGATCAGAAGGTGACAGGAGGGAAACGTTAGCGGGAGGCGATTCAGCAACTCGGAAAAAGCTGCTGGAGGACATGAAAAGCTTCCAGAGAAACAAGGACGACTCACCCTTCTCCTGTTTGTCTCTCATCTTCTCTGACTAACGTTCCTCTACATGTTTTCATGTGTATCCTTTGAAGATGTGCTTGCTTGCAATTATTTGCATGCACGTGTTACATATAGGGAAATAATGATGCAGCCTGGGTAATGGTTAGAATATGAATGGTTAGCTGCAAATAGTTTTTATAAGACACAAATGGAAGGCAGTCATGGAAAACAGATACAGTGAATCAGTAAATGTGATATTACCAGCGACGTGCAGTCAGGGGAGGCAGGGGAGGCAGAGCCTCACCTGTCATACTCATAGACTGGCCATACTCCAATGTAACGGAAAAACAACTAAAGAAAAACTAAATAGTAATAATAATAACATGTCTCCACTGATCTGTGTTGTAAGTGTGATTTCTGTATGATTCCAATCGCTTTTTATAGTCAAAATCAGCAAATTTGCCGAGCTCCACTACAACTACATGGGAGCGATGAGGAGTGAGGCAGGGACGAGCTCTGCCTCACGTAAGCCCACAGTAACTTGCTGGAGCGCGGGCACTAATTTAGCGCGGGCACTTATTTTGTGAGCGTGCTCAAGCCAGTTACTGTGGGGTAAGGTGAGGCACAGATGAGCTCTGCCTCACCTCAAAATGCGTCACCTCACAGAAACTGTCTGGAAAGCGGACCCTAAGCGTATGCCTGCACCATCTCACTGTAGGTCACCAATGTAATGTTTGTAGATCCCTTTATTACATTTATCCTCGCCATCCATAGTCTCTAAATAACTTATTTCACGTATATATGATATTTAGGCTCGCCGTACAACGGCAATGAAAAAAGCACCAGGGGAGGCAGCCATAACCTCTGCCGTACTGAAGGGGGCGCACATGAGCCCACAGGTCCTTGTTGCTACTGTTATTCTACGCAGAGACGGTATAGACGCGAACAACAAACTAGACTTTTGAAACTAGAGGAAGATACGGAGGACTTTTACAAAAAAGTAATAGACATTGTTGTCCAGAAGGATAGCATGGACTTCATCTTCAAGTCAAGGTAAGACCACATTGGTAATGAAAATTGGTTCTTACTAAGAAAGAACAATCCAATATTTAGATTGTGGGTATCCTTTTGTTGAACGGTCTGTTTAAAATGAATCGAAACATCAGACCAAAAAAGCTTTTGAAAATAACAGAATATTTCGATTAAGGTCAGAATATAATATTTGTAAATCTGACTCTGAAAGAGTCAGTGCCTCACCAGCCATGAACCTCACCGCACGTCACTGGATATTACAGCATTGGAATGAACTCTACCAAGGAGGTTATACCTATTTGTGGCTGGTTTTCCCTGTCTATTTTTTGGACCGTAAGAAGGATTACGGAAAATGAAATGGCATGATATTCACAAAACCTGGTGGAAGGGTTATACTTAAACCAATAAAGAACCCATTGTATTTTGGAGTCCGAGTTCTATAACAACAACCATATGAGAAAAACACACAATATACAGTATGTTATACATATTTTATCACACTGACTCCCAAAACACCAAATACATTAGTCAATGTTTGTTACTTTCACTTGTTAAGCATACACTTATACTTTGTCTGTTCTCAGATGTGCCCTTTCTCTCTGATGTTACCACTGCCCTCAGCAGGAAACGAAGAAGTTTATGTCTACAGTGTTTTGTGGATGAGGATGAGGATGGATCAACCTAGAGAGAGATAACATACCTTCCAGGTGAGAAATGCTCTTTTGCAGCGAGCTTCCTCAGCTGATTGGCCACATTCTCTTGACTGTGTATCTTCTTTTTCAAATACCCTAAGAACATTATAGCATTCGTCTTTGGAGCATGGTGAATAGAGAAGCATTAGGCCTGAGAAGTCAGACTTTATATATGTGCTTGTCTGCTGCAGTCAGGCCTGTTTTCCTTCAGTAGAGCTGATGACTCCATAACCCAATCCACGAGGCAAAGCGATGTCAAAAACCAGAAAATCACAAGTAGCACTTAAATGATCCTGTTTCATTTTTCAACTGAGGGAAATAAAAATCTCCAGGACGTACGTGTGTGTGTGTGTGTGTGGGTTCTGTGTTTTCATGTGGGGCAAGGTTTCCATAGAGACTAGGCCAGCTAATCCGACGAGCTGTGGAAGACGGAGAGCCGGTCTGAAGTGCTCAGCATTACAGCGGCTTCTAAAAGCTCCCTGCCTCTCATCGCCTTAGTCTTCATTACCTCCACATCCCCTTTTGATTGGCTGCGTTTATCCTGAGTACCCCAGGTTTGGGAGGGGACTATAACCCCATATACCCCCCCCACACTTGCCACCAAGAACACACACTACCAGCATCCTTTAAGTTGTCATAGCAACCCCTGAAGGCAAGAATTTTGACTCATAAACTATTGTATCCTGTTCTGTACCTGGTAGTTTTCAAGACAATACTCTATTTCCTTCTCAAAATAACACATTTTATAGGAGTGATCACAGTGTATGGTTTGTGGATGATATAGAAAAAGAACATTACACGCCCCTAGATGTATTAAGTGGCACGGCAATTTTGCTTTCCTGTTTGGGTTTGTTTTTTTCCTCTGGGCAACATTTTGGAAAGCTTTCAGTCATCCTGTGATTGAAATAGAAAATTAGCCGGGGGTCTTAAGCCTCTCTGCTTGTGCCATGCAGTGCCCACTGTGTTTACATTGCTTATCTGGAGTCAACGTGGCCACTCTAGCTCAGTAGGGGGGTTGAATTAATGTTGGCAAGGCACTGGAGTCTTCCCATGATGCTTTGGTTGTGGACTGGAAGACGCCTTTGGTTTCTCTCCTTAAGTAAAAGTATGATTAAGACAGTAATTAAATACGTAATATATTGACGTGTTGATTTAGACATTACTTAAAACCACTGTTGGGAGTAACGCGTTACAGTAACGCGTTACAAGTAACGCCGTTATTTTTGGCAGTATCTAATATTCTAACGCATTACTTTTTAAATTCAGTAACTCAGTTAGCGTTACTACATGGTGCGTTACTCCGTTAGTTTTTTTTATATAGTCAACAGCCAGGCGAACAGAGATGAGAACTGTACTTAAGTACTTGAGTAAATGTACTTAGATACTTCCTGTGTCACATGCGGAGACGGGCTGTGGGCGTGTTTGTGTTGTTTACTAACAAGACTATCATGGCGGCGGCGGAGCTCAAGTCTAGTTTCTCCACCTGGAGATATTCTCACTATTTCACTTTTGTCGAGCACAAAGAAAAGAAAGTTTCTGTTAAATGTAAGTTGTGTCCTGGCGGGTCAAAGATCCTATCTACTGCCCAAACCAGTCATTAAAATCTCTTAAAACAAATGCAAAAACAACATGCTGGGACGAAGCTAGTAGCTAAGACCACAGAGACTCAGCCGACGCCACTCCACCTCCACCTAAGCAACAGCGGCTGGATTTTAACCAAGGGACTGCTAGCCAGGGAAAAGTCGATAAAGCCATTGCACGGTATGTTGTAGAACACATGCAGGCTATTGCTACAGTGGAGTCACCCGCTTTCAGGGAGCTAGTTAGCATGATACCATGTCCGGGCGATACACGGCATATGGGACGGAAAACTTTTTCCAACTACCTGGAGAAAGAATATACAAAAATGGAAAGCCAGCTAATATCGATGCAATCCAGATTGCATATAATGCATGTTAAGTTGATCAACAGATTGTATTATTCTCCAATGCAATAACAGTACTGAAATGAAGGCTATAAGGCAGGGGTGCCCACACTTTTTGGGCTGGTGAGCTACTTTTGAAATGACCAGCTCACCGAGGTCTACCAACCAAAAATAAAATCCCAAATTGCAAGGGTTGCTGAATAACACGTTTTATTTATACATGGGATAATAGGGCTGCAACAAACGACTAATTTGATAATCGATTAATCTATCGATTAATGAAACGACTAATCGACTATTCAGACTATTACTGTATGCCTTGCACAATTTCTCAAACGCTCTTATTTAGCCATCAACTTTTAGATGTAGCTTGAGGTTGTTTTAGGCATGTGGAAACTAACAATGAAGACAATAAAGATGAATACTTGATTCAAAAATACATATATTATTAAATTAACAAATTGTTTACAAAATTAACATTGCTTTTTATTTAAATAAAATAAATAATATTTCGCATCAAAAGAAACAACAATGTTTTAACAAATCCTATTAAATAATCTGATGACAGAACTGTGAACAGAATAGCTTAAACTTTAACAAAATAAAGAGTAACTCAGTTTCCTCTAATCATTAACCCGTGTTTGTATCATGGTGTTAACTCCGTGTGTTGCTGCTAGCATAACACCTGACGTGGAAACGTTACTCGTGGATGGAGCTACAGAGCTGCTAGAAAGACAGCCGAACCCGGTGCATTCCTCTGTCTGAATGTGGTGCACTTTTGCTAAATGTTTAGACACATTGCTCGTGTTCCCGCCCTCACATGCTGAACTCTCTTGGCAACGAGCATTGTCCACTTCAAGACGGGTAACATTTAACCACACCTTGGAGCGCTTCTCTCCGCCATCCCCTCCGTGTGTTGCTGCATGTAGCAGCCGTGTGTGTAAACTGCCCCGCCCCCTCGCACACAGACGGGGGAGAGAGATCTCGTCTGGATCGGAAAGGTCGAAAATACACCGACCATAGACGCATTTGTTTGTCTTTTTGCATGTTAGAAACGAGTTGGCGACACTAAGACTGCGAGATAATGTTTGTGTAGCAAGCAATAATACATGACCTTTCTCAACTCGCTACTCGGAGGGAAGTCGCTGTCATATGCCTTGTGAACACTCCGATAATGCCTCTTCACGTTACCTTTCTTTGGCAGAGCGACGCTTGCTTTACAAATAAGGCAAATAACCTTTGAATGTGACATCACAACCACCCATTCTGGGTGGAAGTGGTATGTCTTTAGCTTTTTGCTCGGTCCCGCACTCATTTTGTTGTTTGTCTCTTGTTAGTCTCTTTAACTTAATTTGAGTTTTCCCGGTACTTGACTGATTTTGTATCGCTTTGCATTCTGGGTTAACAGACTGGAAAGCGATAGGTCGCTTTTTCTGTCAATCAAGTAAACTCCTGAATTAAGTGGCAGGGAGGCCAAGGGAGGAGGGATCAAAACCTTTTTTGTCTATTTTAACGGAGCTGGATTTTTTTTTTTAAGAATGACTCGCGATCTACCAGCATTGCCCCCGCGGGCGACCGGTCGCCCGCGGTCGACGTACTGGGCACCTCTGCTATAAGGCATGGGTCGGCAACAGGCGGCCCGCGGGCCATTGTTGGCCCGCCAGCAATAATATTTGGCCCGTAATTTTGAGAATCACTAATAAAATATTATTTAGAGATTTTTTTTTTTTTTTTTTTTTACAACATAAAAGCCGCTGATTGATCGGTCGCCGGTCACTATCGGCCGATATTCACTCTTAATAGTTTGATCGGTGTTCTCTATAAAGGCCGATCAGGAGAGCTGGATCTGATCGATATAAACGCGAGTGAAGTATAACCGGACCGAGAGAGATCAGATCAGCTGCTGAGTCTGACGGAGACATGCAGCTCTGCATAATCACCTGAAGCCCCGCCCACTGTTTAGCGAGCTGCTTGAGAAACGATAGTTACGGCTGTAACTACGGTTCTATTAGTCCCGGATGACCGCCAGAGCCGGTGCTTTCAGCACTGGATATGTCCATCGCGCGCATGCGCAGCTCGAGTACCAATACTAACAAAGTCACCTGTGACCCACGTGACACCGGCTATATCAGCTGGTGTCGTCAGAGGATCTGTTCCCAGAATCTTCTCGCGAGCACACAAGAATTCTGAGTGACAGGGAACTCTGGCGGTCATCCGGGACTCATAGAACCGTAGTTACAGCCGTAACTATCGTTCTATTTCGTCCCTACTGACCGCCAGAGGCGGTGCTTTCAGCACTGGATGACTTATACCAACAATGTCATGAAGAATCCAAGCCCTTGCTCACCACTGGAAACAGCGGAGCTCGGCAAAAGGACCACGCCCAAAGAATGGGGAGTGGCGACATTGACCTGATGACAACTGGAGAATGTGCCAGAAGACACCCACGACGCCGCGGCGTAGATGGTCTCCAGGGGCACCACCCTCAGGGCAGCCCAAGATGTTGAGATGCTCCTTGTAGAGTGGCATCTCAGCCTGATGGCAGGGGGCGGCCACTGGCCCCGTAAGCCTGTGAGATGGTATCGACAACCCAGTGGGGCAGCCACTAGTTAGAGGGCATAACTTCCTTTAGTGCCGCAAGGGCAAAATCAAGAGTTGCTCCTACTACCGTATACCGGCAGTAGCCTTGATATACGCCCTTTGGGCACCCCCAGGGCACAGCAACTTCGACGTGCCGTACTCCTGAATGTCAAAGCGTGCCAGCTGGGCAGGCTGATTGAAGTGGGTTTGTGGAAGGACCCCGGGCCGGAATGCCACATTTGCCCAAAGGGCAACGCCTGAGAGTCCCACCTCGGGCATGTACTGTTTATGGAGAGGACATGCAACTCCCCGACTCGCTTCCCTGAGGCTATGGCAAGCAGAAATGCTGCCTTCGTGGGCAGCCACCTAAGCCCCACCTGGGCCAGGGGCTCGAAGGGAGGAGATGATAGGGCATCCGGCAGCAGAGGCAGGTCCCAAGCCGGAGCCCTCGTGGTGCTAGGGGGACGCTGCCGTAAAGCCCCTCTCATAAAGAGGGACACCGACCTGTGGCACCCCGCCGTGGCGCCGTCGACCCGAACATGTCGGGCAGAAATCGCAGCCACATAAATTCAGAGTGGAGTGAGAACGTCCACTATCTAGAAGGGACTGTTGTCTAAGCAACAACGTACATGCTGTCCCCAAGGAACACGCACATTCTTGCCCCCCAGTTGGGGTAGGAAGTGCGTGAGTGCAAGCTGCACAGTCCGAAGCTCTAGCACGTTGACCTGGCGCGCACTCTCCTGGGCAGACCGCTGACCCTGAACGGTCCTGCCCTGCCGCACTGCACCCCACCCTGAGAGACATGCACCTATGGTGATGGTCTCCTGGCGGGATGGGATGGCGCCCATGGGCACGCCCACTAGGAGATAGGCCCTGCCCCTCCAGCGTGACAGAGAGTGGAGGCAATGCTGCGACACCCTGACTTCACTGTGCCTGTGCCACTTGGCGTCCAAGTGGAGGCTGTTCAGCCACATCTGCATGGGGCGCAACGACAGCGGGCCTAAGGGCCCAGCGGCCGAGGCAGCTGCCAGTCTGCCCAAGGGCCGGAGGAACTGAATATAAGGCACCATCTTGCCCGGCCCACGTGGAAGTAGGCATCCCTCAAGTCCACGGTTGAGAACCACTCCACCTGTGCATATGCAGTGGTCAGCATATAGAATGCCAGCACCTTCGGGAATCTGTTGATTCCTCTGAGGTCCAAGATCAGGCGAAATCCGCCGACTTTCTTGCTCACGAGAAAGTAAGCCGAGTAGAACCCCCTGGGCTAAGCAGAGGGTCTTACTGGCTTGATTGCGTCCTTGGACAGAAGGATGGACAACTCTTGGGCCAGAGCTAGGGCCCCTGCCGGATCACTGACGACTGTCAATTAGACCCAGCCGAACGCTAGGGGCCGGAGCTGCGGTCCGTACCCCTGGGTTAAGGTGAAAACCACCCAAGGGACGGAAGTACAGACCGCCCAGTAACTGAGCTGCTGCTGGGAAAGCAGCCGATGACCGGGGGGGCACTGGGGCACGAGGCCGTCTGGAAGGCGGGCGACCTGGGGCACGAAAGTCATTGGGTCGCGCCGCTAAGACCTCTGCAGACCACCCCTGTAATCCGGCGGCTGAGTGCGGCTGCTAGAGCGGCCCCTGGGCCTGCTGGGAGTGGGCACAGGTCTGCGAAGACCTGAGAGCTGCTGCCTGGTCTGCCTAGCTTGGGCGGCACGCTCCAGTGCCTCCAGGGCAGCTGACCTAACCAGCTCTCCTGGCTCGACTGGTACGCTACATGCCTCCGTTAGTGGTGACTGGGCCAGCGAAACCTGGCGACGAGTCTGTACCAGCGACAAGGCCTCCTCATACAGAGGTGCATCAACCGAAGGAGGTGCGTCAGCCGAAGGAGGGGCGTCAACCGAAGGGGGGGGGGGGGACAGGCCCGCTAGCAGCCCCGCTAGCAGCCCCTACACCGGGCCCAGGCTGAGGGGCCAAGAGGCGACTTCATCATGCCCCTATCGGCAGCTTGCTGATCCACTTTAGAGGACAGCTTGTTTCTAGTCCTTCCATTGGGGGGAGCACACATAGCCATCGCTCCCTCAAGTCGCCGGGAACGGCCGAATTGATCTGGAGGAGGATGTGACTAGGAGAGGTGTCTGTTGGCTGCTGCCAGACGTTCCACCTCAGTGATTCTAGCCACTCTGAGTGCCCGAGGCATGCAGCTACAGCTCATGCAGGCGTTTACCGTGAGAACCTCCCTCAGATGCTCACATTTCGTTCCCACTGACCGCCAGAGGCGGCCGAGGCAGGAGGGGCAGCGGTCGTGGCCGTCCTCGGGCTCAAAAGAAGCCATACAGGCGCTACATGAATGGGCCATTCCATAGGTAGCCAGATGCAGCGTAGCCGGGAGCGGGTACACAGCCTTCACCAGCTACCTGCTTAATGGAAAGAGTAGAGCATTGCTGCTACTCGCCGAACAGAAAGAGGGATGTAATTACACCCACGTTACCGGCAGAGGGAGCGAGAGCACTGCCTTCACCTGGCTGGCTAATAAACACGGCAGTTCAGCGTCTACCAGGAGCGGGGGCGGGAACACAACCTTCACCAGCTACCGGCTTAACTGAAAAACAGGGCAGTTCCGCGTCTACCAGGAGCGGGGGCGAGAACACTACCTTCACTGGTTGAGTTAGAGACGAATGCCAGATGCAGCGTAACCGGGAGCGGGTGCGGGAACACAGCCTTCACCAGCTACCTGCTTAACGGAAAGACAAGGCAGTTCAGCGCCTACCAGGAGTGGGGGCGAGAACACTGCCTTCACTGGTTAAGTTAGAGACGAATGCCAGATGCAGCGTAACCGGGAGCGGGTGCGGGAACACAGCCTTCACCAGCTACCTGCTTAACGGAGAAACAAGGCAGTTCTGCGTCTACCAGGAGCGGGGGCGAGAACACTGCCTCCACTGGTTGAGTTAGAGACGAATGCCAGATGCAGCGTAACCGGGAGCGGGTGCGGGAACACCGCCTTCACCGGCTACCTGCTTAACGGAAAAACGAGGCAGTTTGGAGTCTACCAGGAGCGGGGGCGAGAACTGCCTTCACTGGTTGAGTTAGAGACGACTGCCAGACGCAGCGTAACCGGGAGCGGGTGCGGGAACACAGCCTTCACCGACTACCTGCTTAACGGAAAAACGAGGCAGTTTGGCGTCTACCAGGAGCGGGGGCGAGAACTGCCTTCACTGGTTGAGTTAGAGACGAATGCCAGATGCAGCGTAACCGGGAGCGGGTGCGGGAACACAGCCTTCACCAGCTACCTGCTTAACGGAAAAACGAGGCAGTTCAGCGTCTACCAGGAGCGGGGGCGAGAATACTGCCTTCACTGGTTGAGTTAGAGACGAATGCCAGATGCAGCGTAACCGGGAGCGGGTGCGGGAACACAGCCTTCACCGACTACCTGCTTAACGGAAAAGCGAGACAGTTCAGCGTCTACCAGGAGCGGGGGCGAGAACACTGCCTTCACTGGTTGAGTTAGAGACGACTGCCAGATGCAGCGTAACCGGGAGCGGGTGCGGGAACACAGCCTTCACCAGCTACCTGCTGAACGGGAAGAGTAGAGTGGTGCTACTACTCACCGAACAGAAAAAGGGATGTAGCTACATCCGCATTACCGGTAGAGGGAGCGGGAGCGAGAGCACTGCCTTCACCTAGCTGGGTAAAATAAAGAAGCTTAACAGTACACGCAAGACGTTAGCCGAGCAGCTGCTGCTGCTAACGATCAAGCGATATCAAGTCAAATAACATACATGTTTAAGACCAGATAACTAGCTTCGAAAGAAGAGAACAGCACAGAGCCGTAGTTACAGCAGTAACCATGGCCAGTGCTCACACGGCATATAACCGTAGTTACAGTAGTAACTATGGCCAGTACTTACACGGCTTAGACCCGTAGTTACAGTCGCAACTATGGCCAGAACTTACACAGCATAGAGCCGTAGTTACAGTAGTAACTCCTGGCCAGTACTTGCACGGCTTGGAACCGTAGTTACAGTAGTAACTATGGCCAGTACTTACACAGCATAGCGCCGGTTACGGTATTGACTATGGCCAGTACTTGCACGGCTTGGAACCGTAGTTACAGTAGTAACTATGGCTAATACTTACGGCTTAAAACCGTAGTTACAGTAGTAACTATGGCCAGTACTTACATGGCTTGGAACCGTAGTTACAGTAGTAACTATGACCAGTACTTACACAGCATAGCGCCGTTTACGGTATTGACTATGGCCAGTACTTGCACGGCTTGGAACCGTAGTTACAGTAGTAACTATGGCTAGTACTTACGGCTTAAAACCGTAGTTACAGTAGTAACTATGGCCAGTACTTACACAGCATAGAGCCGTAGTTACGGTATTGACTATGGCCAGTACTTACACGGCTTGGAACCGTAGTTACAGTAGTAACTATGGCCAGTACTTACGGCTTAAAACCGTAGTTACAGTAGTAACTATGGCCAGTACTTACACAGCATAGAGCCGTAGTTACGGTATTGACTATGGCCAGTACTTACACGGCTTGGAACCGTAGTTACAGTAGTAATTATGGCCAGTACTTACGGCTTGGAACCTTAGTTACAGTAGTAACTGTGGCCGGTGCCCAGTGGCGTTTCTAGGTGTACAAAACTGGGGGGGCAGAAAGAGGTCGGGGGAGAGAGAGAGAGAGAGGGGGGGAGAGAGAGAGAGAGAGGGGGGAGAGAGAGAGGGGGGGGAGGAGAGAGAGAGGGGGGAGTGTCAAATTACATACTGAAGACCACAGGAGCAACACTGTGAGCGCATACATTTACGTACACAGCGTGGGGATGTCATAGTAATGCACCTTCATACATGGAGTAAAGGTCACCATCACAAAGTAATTCTTAACAATAACAACAACCGTAATGCTTTAGCATTAAAACACCATAGACTGTAAATATAAGGAAAACACAGACACTCATCATCGAGGTCACAATATCAATCGATCCAGCAGAGGCAAAACACAGAAGATCAACAAAATATATGACATAAATGAACTTACCAAAGCTGAAGGCTCACTTGAAAAGAAAAGCGGCACGGCGGTCCTTCTTCTGACAGAATGTGTCTATCACTTTGGGGATGAAGTCCTGTAGTTGCTGGATCAACTGGCTTTCAATTGAAAGCATGGCCAATGCGTTAAGTCGCGGCTGTCCCATGGTGTTGCGAGTGAAAGTCTTTATCCTTTTGAGGGTGGAAAAGTTCCTCTCTGACTCGGATGTCGTCATCGGAGTTGTCACTATTATTTTGACCAAAATAACAGTCTCAGCAAACGTTTCCTCCAAGTTGTTCTCGTGAATGGATTTCAACAGAGACAGGGCAGTGTTTCCAGTGTGAAGCTCACTGTGGCGGTAGAGCGTGGTCAGCTCAGACTTCAACTTCTCCTTGTTTCCCAACGCAGGCCACAGTTTCACGGCGCAGTCAAGCTCAGGTGTAGGAAATGACAGGACATGCTGTGGGAAGAATGAGCTGTCAACAAGCTTTGCAGCGATCAAATGGTCACTCTGTGAGAACCTCTGTTCCACCTGTGAGATGACTGTGTCACAAGCCTCCTTCATCACCGGCGCTGTGCTGCTGACTCGTCGGCCTGGCTCGTCTGTTCCATCATGAGCAGTGGCGGCCAATGCATCAGTTTTCTGCCTCATTTTCTGAACATTTTCCTTGAAACGGCAGAGCGCGCTGTTGATCCCAGGTGCATCGATGCTTCGTTTTTGCAGAATGTTGTATAGAACATCCACTTCTGGCATAAGCAACGAAAAAAACTCCAGGAGCTGCATAAATGCTCGGTCCCGCAGTTTCTTTGACAGGTCGTATGCCTCACTTATGGTGACCGCATCCCATCCTGGTTGTGCGCGTATATGCTTCATACTAGGGCTGTGCGATTATGGCAAAAATCATAATCACGATTATTTGGTCAATAATTGATATCACGATTATTTTGACGATTATTCATTGACCATTTATTGAACTTTAAAACAAATAATATTTTACCAATAAACAAGATCAACAAATATGTTGGAGCGCACTTCCAAAACCATACTAAACATATATTAATATGATAAATAAAAATAAATTAGACCAAAATAAATTAAATCCAACATGTTGCAGTGCACTGTCACAACCTACTGAAAACTCCTTAACATATAGCCAACATTTTGGTAAAACATATTCCACTCAGTTAAACGTTGAAGGCTGGCCAACCGTCATGGTCCAGAAGTAACAGGAAATAAATGTTGAACTACAATTTAAGACCAAATAAAAATGTTTAGGCCACCATGGCAAATGCTGGTAGGGTTGCTCATGTCATCTCTTAAAGATTTTTTGCAAGAAACAACAGCCTGTTTACATGGTCTGGTTTCAGAGATGAGCGCAGGCAGGTGACGATATTGCCACCTGTACTGAAGACCCTCAGCCACGCCCCGACACATGGGGTGACGCCGGCCAATCACAAAGCTTTGATGCGTTCAAGTGCATTATTCTGGCACAGGAAGATTATGTTACAGGACATTAACGATAAAACAGAATATTGTTGTTCTATTTGTAGACACATCTTGCGATCGGCTGGTTGGGCACCTCTAGGATAGACCATAGGTCTGTTGTGGTAACAAAGTAGTCAGCTGAAGCCACATCTCTCTCAACTTCCCCACGGCATTTGTCATATAGTGCAGGCAGCGCAGACCTGCTGAAATAATACCGAGACGGGATCGCGTAACGCTTCTCGAACGTGTTGACAAGTTGCTTAAAGCCCTGGTTGCTAACAGTGCTAACTGGGCACATATCTTTAGCGATGTGAAATGTAATGGCAAAGTACTTGCAAATAGTGGAAATAGTTTTACCCTTCTTTTTAACGAGTTGCTGCTCTTGTTCTGACATCTTCGCTCGCGCTGAACACTCACAACACATGTCACTCCCACGTGGCCGAGTGGGTTTTTAGGGAGGGGCGAAAGCGCACCCAGCAAAATAATCGTATTTTGTCAATTATGCTGTTTTCATAATCGTCGCAAGCCATAATCGTAATCGCGATTAAAATACGATTAATTGCACAGCCCTACTTCATACACTGAAGTAGTGCATCTCGGGTCTCCCAAACCGCGTTCACAGTTCTGCTTTTAAAGTTCCATCTCACAGCCGGTGGCCGTGGGATGCGTCTCTGTGTTGCCTCTGCAAGAGCTGCAACACGTTTTGGAGCACCGGAGAAAAAAGTGGAAAAAGCAGTTAGATCTGCAAAAAACACCTTCAGGATGCTCATCCTTGCTGAACACAGTTGCTGCAGGGTCAGGTTCAGTTGGTGGGCGTAGCAGTGAACAAACTGAGCGTTTGGGTACGTCTCCTTCATCACCGTCTGTACCCCGCGCACGTTACCGCTCATGACGGCTGCCCCATCATAGGTCTGAGCGATTAGCTTTTCTTTCAGCTTCAGGGGTTCCAGAACAGCCTTGATGCTGTTAGAGAGACCTACACCAGTTTTGTCCTTTACTTCCACAAACTCCAAAAAACGCTCTGTAACTGTGAGGTCAGGCATAATGTATCGCAGCACAATCACCATTTGCGATTTACAGGAGACATCGGTTGTCTCGTCGGCCTGAACGGCAACAAATGATGTGTTGTCCACTTGCTTGGCTATTTCCTCCCTGTACACATCATACATGCAGTCCAAGAGTTCATTCTGTATGGTGCTTGATGTCCCTTTGAAAACAAGCTGAGCTTCGTAGTGCCGTTGAAGCCTGGAATCGCCCTCACACATTGTCTCGAAAATTGACCTGAATATCCCTGGATTCAGAGAGTCCGCCGACTCGTTGTGGCCCCGCAGTGCTGTCTCACATTTCCCACACAGTTTAATACAGGTGATGATCCGACCAAGCACGTACCTGTTTTCTTCCACCTTCCTATTATGAGAATCAATGCCGCGTCTGTAGGCGCTGTCAATCTGAGCTGCAACATTCACCCTTCCAAGTAATCCCAATTTTACGGCATTTTCCAAATGACTGTTGCTGCTCTCATGCTTCATTGTCCTCTCCGAAAGATGCTTTAAATCCTTGTAACCTGTCCTCGACCAAGTACCTTGATCTTCACCAAAAAGCAGGCAAGGAAAGCAAAAGAGGGAATTCTTCTGGATGCTCGCCGTTAGCCATTTATTTTTAGCAAACCACTCAGCGTTAAACCCACGTTTAACTTTGCCCGCAGTCTGGACCATTTGGAAATCCGGTGGATGGTGGGCACCGAGGCGCTTTACCTCCAGTTTCTCTCCGAGACTAAGTGTCTCAAATGTGTGCTCCAGTAAATGGTCAACTTCATTCATTTTCTTTCAGTTTTTTACTTCTTTTAATCGCTGGTGATGTTAGCTATATGCTGCTCTCTCGTCTCCTCTTCAAACTACACGTGACGTTTCGCAGCACTGCACACGTGAGTACTTACAGCCAATCAATTCTGAATTATGTGAGATGACGTATGGTGGGGATGGGAGCACTATGCCCCTACGGTCATTATTTTTTTGCCACACACATTAAATAGAAAAATACTCTGAGCATGCGCAGTGTAGTTTTTACAATCACCGTTCACTTAGACTGTGAGAGGGAGGGGCAGGATCGGGTTTTGTCCCACATGGCTCTAAACAGCTCAAAACGGCACTCTAGACACTAATTAGAAGAACATAGACTAAAACAGAAATGTACAGACGAATCAGATTATTAAACATGACCTTAAAATATATTTTATATGTTTTTTTTAGTATTTTTTTGTAATCATTATTTGTAATACTTTCTTCTGACACTAGGTGGGGCTGTGCCTGTACCTGCCCCTAATGACCCGCCGCCACTGCCGGTGCCTAAAAGTGTCAGCCAAACGGCTGCCCACTAGATAATATAATATTGGGAGGATGAAATCCTCCTTAATGGCCACACATGCAGAGCACACATCACACAGTGAAGATTGTTCTCTGCATATCGTCCTAGTGCTAGGAGGCTAGTACTAGGAGTCTAGTACTAGGAGCAGTAAATACAACGATATAGCGCTACTGCAACCATACCATGCGTTTACCGCTGAGTTAAATAATGAAGCTTAACAGTACATGCAAGGTGTTAGCCAAGCGGCTGCTGCTAACAATCAAGCAACCAAGTCAGAACACAATGTTAAGACCAGATAATTAGCTTCTAAGAAAGAGAACAGCCCGCATAGAACCGTAGGCCATGGTTACAGTAGTAACCGCACATGCGGAACACACAGCACCCGCAGTGAAGATGTTCTCTGCATATCATCCTAGTGCTAGGAGTCTAGTACTAGGAGCAGTAATACAACGATCTAGCGCTACTGCAATCAAACCCTATGCTACCGGAAGCGGGAGCACTGCCCTCACCGGCTGAGTTAATAGTTAAGCTTAACAGCAAGGTGTTAGCCAAGCGGCTGCTGCTAACAATCAAGCGACCAAGTCAGAACACAAATGTTAAGACCAGATAATAGCTTCTAAGAAATAGAAAGTACTTACCTTACTCTCTGCATATAAACGAAAAACGGGTTAAATTGAATGAGGGACACAGCCAAAGCTGGGACTCAAATGCTAATGATAGCTCGGGCACAACGCCACAAGCAGAACTTTCAAAAGAGCATAAGGGCAACTTTATGGGAGAGGAAGCGGGAACACTGTCGTCACCAGAAAGTCTAAGCCAAACAAAAAATAAGACAGCAATCAGGACAACTTGGCTGGGAGAGGGTGCGGGGACACAGCCATCACCAGCAACAAGCTGACACCAACCTGTCTGTCGAAGCTCTGCACAGCCGGCCACAGCTCCTGGAGGACGCGTTAACGACCCGTAGCTCCGACTGTCAGTAACGAAGCTGCACGCGGCCAGCTGCTTGCAGAGAAATCCCTCCGATCAAAACGTTCAAACCTGAACGCTGTAGGCTACAAAAATGTAGCCTCGCGCAGCGAGAAGATGAAAGGAACAGATCCTCTGACTATAGCCGGTGTCACGTGGGTCACAGGTGACTTTGTTGGTATTGGTACTCGAGCTGCGCATGCGCGCGATGGACATATCCAGTGCTGAAAGCACCGCCTCTGGCGGTCAGTAGGGACGAAATAGAACTGACGGGCTGTCAGGAGAGAGAGAGAGAGAGAGGGAGGGAGAGGGGAAAAGAGAGCATTCATTTCTCCCGTGTTATTATTCAAAGTTAATGTAAACTTTTGAATAATGTACTTCATCTACTACAAGTAGTTTGTTTGAATGTAATAATTATGTTGTTTGTTGTTTGTGGAATCATTTATTGAAAAATGAATCTGAACTTTTCGATCTGTAACGATTATAAACTGAAGCAATATAAAAATGAGCTATGGAAGCAAACAAGAGACAGAAGTATTTGAATTTTATTAGACACCGAATTTATAGCATTGAAAATAACTACTTTGAAAATCATGAATCTGAATTTTTTTTGCTCCGAATTTATCTATGTGAAATAAAAATGTAAAAATTCAAGTTAAAAAAATTCGAATGTTCAAATTCAGATCCCAAAAATTCAAGTGAAAAAAATTCGACGTCAAATATTTCGGTGTTTAAAATTCGATGTAAAAAAATTCGGTGTGTAAAATTCGACGTCAAAAATTGCGATGCAGCCTCATCCGGGCTACTCAGACAGGATAAGCAATCGAGCCCTAATGCAATCAAACCGACTTCTGGCCTATCAGAGCCAAGCGGCAAACCCCGGGACAGTGCGGTGAAGCCCAATGCTGCAAACTGTAGGCGATGGATGCAGATGGGAGCAATTCCCGTAGACCCTTTGTTAAAATGTCCAACTTAACATCAGAAAATGAACATGTTTCTAGCCTGGATCTACAAAAACATATTCTGTATATAGTTAGATTCCCCCTTCATGACAACGGGGCTGCTGCTCCTAGCTCCTCTCTGCTAGCTCCGTTAGCTCCGTGATGCTACAGCGGCTCAGCTCATGAGGAGAACACTACTTGAACTCGGCCATGTTTGTTGTGTTGGTTCCTGGTGGACTATTCGTCCTGCAAATATAGGATTTATCTGCCGTTGAAACAGACCGTCCATGAATGCAGTTTCTTCGGTAAGTCAACCCTGCGTACTTTATGTTATGTTACTGGTGTTTTTATTAAGCTAACGTTAATGAATGTTTAGAGTTGGGTTAGCATTTGAGCAATCGTAGCTCCATCTGTGCTAACGATGCTATGCGTAGCATCCAAGAGTGTAAAACATTAAGTGGGATGCTACTGTATACCAAAAGGCTTCTGTGCGAGGTTGCTAAAATAAGGTCATCTTTGTACGTTAGATAGTTAGTTTGCTATTTAGGTTACTGTATGCATTGTTAAGGTTCATTTAAATTCGCTATGCTCTACTATAGCATAAAATAGACTAGCTAACGTCAACGTATTGTTGAAGAGAGGCTTAGTGTATATTAAATCAACCTCACAATTAAATGTGTGTATCTTTAAAATATGAACGTCACATTTCAAGATAATAACGCTCCCTTAGATATTGTAATATGGTTTGTTGAACTGGAGTTATTTATTGCAGCTAACCGCCTATCCGACGAACGACCCAAACATTGTTGTTTTTAATATTATTACCAATGCCTCTTTTAATTGTATTATCCTCACACTTGAGAAACAGCCTCATCGTGGCTGTAGAACAGAACATGTAACTTAATTCCTGCATTTAAGGACGATGAATAGCTTAGTCAATGCTTTAGTGACAAGGAAATGATTTGTTTAAATATGATATATGACGTTATCTGTGACTTCAGTGGAAATGAAGCTTATCCATTGCATTGAATTTGTTCAATAGGTTTGTGTCTAACCCTTACGTGTGTGATACATATGAATATGGCATATGAAAACAAATTAATTTGACTGACTCATGAAAACCTCATCCAAAGTAACAGTAAAATAAAAAGGACCTACACAATAATACTCAATCAAACTGATACAGTATAAGGACTGTGATATCCAGCCATTTCTTAAGTATAACAATAAGATTATGACCTGTTTTTAAAAGAAGATAAAAAGTTGTTTGCATGGAAAGAAGTCTGTAAGCCATGCATGTAACTTTACATCTGTTTGTTCAAAGTGTCCTCAAGGTGATCCAGACAGGCTGGACCAGAGGAGGAGAGACAGACCTGGACCAGAGGAGGAGAGACAGACCTGGACCAGAGGAGGAGAGACAGACCTGGACCAGAGGAGGAGAGACAGATCTGGACCAGAGGAGGAGAGACAGACCTGGACCAGAGGAGGAGAGACAGACCTGGACCAGAGGAGGAGAGACAGACCTGGACCAGAGGAGGAGAGACAGACCTGGACCAGAGGAGGAGAGACAGACCTGGACCAGAGGAGGAGAGACAGATCTGGACCAGAGGAGGAGAGACAGACCTGGACCAGAGGAGGAGAGACAGACCTGGACCAGAGGAGGAGAGACAGATCTGGAGTCCTAGCAGCAGAGAACTTCAGCACGGATTCCAAGGTACACCTTTTTCATGCTTTACAAAGAATGCATAAAGTAATGACTCCAATACACTGATATACATGCCATTAAACATGGCTGAATACTAGATCCCCCACACATCAGTGATGTTGAGTGTACTTTCTTAGCAAAAGGTTACATTTACATTTTACCAAGCAACATCACATAGTGAGAGCTGCGACCCTTTGTCTTTCAGTGAGACAACCGGACAGAGCAAGCTTCCACAGTTGCACTAAGTTTTGATAACAGTTAAATATTATTTTAATAATACATTTATTTCAATGTTGATGAATTTAGAACGGTTTATTCATAATCTGATTATCTTTGTAGTACACTGTTGGATTTAAAAAACACATTCAAATAAAAAATCATTATATTTATGAATAAACAAACACACCTCTTTCTTAAATAACACACTTGCTCAGCAATAATATGTTTTTTGATATTTCTGTTAGGAAAGGACATGCCTGAGAGACAGGACTGCTTCACCATGTTCTCTTTCTCTGAGGGTCCAGAAGAACATCCAAGAGGGAAAGGAAAAGCTGATGTGATGAGATTTAAGAGCAGTACAGGACATTCACTAAGAGACACTTGTATTGTAACACAAAGACCTGCACACTGACTAGTTTTGTAGTCTAACAGGAACTTCATTTGTGTTGTTTTGTGTTTTACGTTGCACAGAGACAGTGTGATTGTCAGGCCTATAAAGTTTGGCAAAAAAAAAGTCAGCTGATCAAATGCATTTGCACTTTGAGCTTCACATCACTTGTGCCTTGTACCGCCGAGTTTGGAACGTCATAAATAAATGGGACCAATCTTCAGTCAGATGTGAATGTGTAATTTAACATTTTCAGTAAGAATAACGGACAAAAGGAGTGCAAATACAATTTATTGAAATATGAACTAAAAGTTATCAAGCATGAACCATCACCATTTTAAAAAAAAATAAAAACGAAATAATATACATAAGTTACACTAAATGTTAATCTGTTAATTGACAGGCTAGGCCTGTGCAGGTGGTAACAGCTATGCCCAGCATGGGCTAAGTTCTGTAGGTGCAGCTGGTGTAAGTCCTCCTCCATCAGGTCTGCAGGGTCTTTCCCTGCGAGGAGGACTCCTCGCAGGGAAAGACCCTCAGCCCTCTCCGGCCAAAGCAACAGACAGGACGTTCATAAAGCTGAGGTCTCCCCCAAAGTCTCTAATCATCCATCCTGTGAATATGAGAGGGGAACAAATAGTGTAATAGATGCTTTGGACAATAAGAAATATAAAGTTAACTGTTGAGTTGCTCAGTTTTTTAGATTGACAGGGTTTAATAACACAAACAAAAGGAGAGAAATAAAGATTGGTCTTTCAATACATTGTGTTGATTTTGTCTTTTGAATTGTTTGTCTGAAGTCAAGTAGCTAGAACTGTTACTTATAGTTTGAATGATACTGTCTGGTTCTAATGTGTGGAGGAGGCATCACAGGTAAGAACACCATTTGTTGTGTTCCATCCACAACACATTGATGTGTGTATTTATTTATCTACTATTTCTTGAATCATTGCTGTCAGTCCAAAACAAGAGATTTTGTTTTGGTAACATTTAAAAAAAAAAACATTATCTCTTTTCCACTACACTATCTTGAATACTTTAGTTTTTACGTCACTACATTTATCTAACAGCTTTAACATTGTAACGGTGTCACTTCGGACTCTGGGTAATTATGACAGCATGTCCTACTCAGAGCCCTAGAGTCTCTCGGGCTCTGGTCCTACTAGTTTGAGACTTTGAACAAACCAGACCTTCATCTGTTAATGTAGAAAATAGTCGGCACATTACACCATTATGAAAGTAATAATTAGTTAGCTCATTGTTCAAATGAGCTCCAACTACAACAGTTAAGTCAACTCGTGCATCGGTAATAACAATAAATCAAATGATATAATATAATAGAATAACTTGTGTCTACTTTAAATACTCTAACAACACTTGTTGCTAATTATACTAGCATACTTTTACTAAAGTAACATTAACATGTTTAAATGCAGGGCTTTTGTAAGAGAGTATTTCGTATAGTGTAGCATGGTCTACTTGACTTATCTAACCGAAGTGATCGTTACGTTACTTTGCAAACCGTCACCCCCCCCCCCCCCCCCACACACACACACACACACAAAAGGACACGGTAACGTTGTGATTCACTTCAATTAATGATAACTACGGAGCTTGCTAACAGCAAGGCACAAGGCTACTTCACTCATTTAGCTAATGTAAGATACAAATGCTGTCGAGCCCTCACTGCTTGTAAGATAAAGAGCACAAACTGACTACTTACCCGAGCGGCGAGCCCCGCTGTTCTCCGTCATTTTTCTCCCGGGTTGTTGTGATCACATGACTGACAAAGCCGTGCTCTGATAGGCCAAGTCAGTTTGATTGCATTAGGGCTCGATTGCTTATCCTGTCTGAGTAGCCCGGATGATGCTGCATCGCAATTTTTGACATCGAATTTTATACACCGAATCTTTTGACATCGAATTTTTTGACGTCGAATTTTTGGGATCTGAATTTGAACATTCGAATTTTTTTCACTTGAATTTTTACATTTTTATTTCACATAGGTAAATTCGGAGCAAAAACATTCAGATACATGATTTTCAAAGTAATTATTTTCAATGCTATAAATTCGGTGTCTAATACAATTCGAATACTTCTGTCTCTTGTTTGCTTCCATAATGAGCCCCATTAACTGAGTTTTTAACATCAGCATATCCGGTCATAGTCCGGTGATTACCTGCTAACGGAAACTCTGCTACACCATTCTTATTATTATTATTGAAACATGACCGGTAAGTTTCAAATTACGGTAAAATAAATTCTGTCCCGAAATATCCGCTTACATTCATAATGTCAGCGGAGGGAGGGGAAGCTGCGCTGTGGAAGAGCAGAGTGGCGAGGGAGAGCTGTCATCTTCCCTTTACAAGCTTCAAACATGTATTTATCGTGTGATTTTGGAAATAAAAACGTCATATTCTGAAAGCCAAGACTTTGTTTATTTAAAATCAAACAAAACACTCGAACCCCGAAAAACTAGTTTTTTACGCATAGCCTATCCACGTTTATTTTGAAATGAGCCGTTGCGACTTTCGACTGATTTCGATAGAGCGGGTCACATATGGCAAATTGGGGGGAACCAGGTCAATTAAAGTACTTATTTAACTATATATTAAATACATTGAGTTTGAGTAAAATACTTGGTTACTGATTAATTTAGGTTATAATATATTAAATTGCAAAGCAAAATGCTGTAATTGATTTATTTTGTCCTTTGGTATTTTTTAAAGGTTTTCAACCTGAAAGAATATAATGTGTCCTTGAAAAGTTTAAATAAAGAAAAGGAAAAAGGATTCCAGTTGTCCATGCGTCCTCTGTTGCCCCTCAAGCCTCTCAAATGTGCAAAGACTCAAATAAATGCCAAAAACCCAGAGAACTTGACAATACTTATCAGAATAAAATGTTAAATAACACTGCTACCTAGTTAATAACTCTACTTTATTCAGTGGAGACTCGTCCATTGAGGAAAGGGAGGACCATCCTCCCTAAAATTTCAGAGAAAAATAAACTTTGAAGAGAACAATAAATACACCTCAATTTAAAAGATAAGTCTGTTAAAATACAGATAATAGCCCTGGCTTTGGGACTGAAATGGGGCTAGAGAGGACGAGCCTCCCTTTGGGCGGGTCTAGCCAGAGGCTCTGGATTGGGCGCCTATATCATCAGTGAACCAATCAGCGGATCTGACTGCGCATCAGAGTGTTGATGGGGAGGGTCATCAGCGATAGAGTTTTTTCTGAACCGGGGAACAGGGGCGCTGCGCCCTCTTACCAAAATAATTTCCTTGAATTAGGCTTTGATTATGTTCTGGCCCGCCATCTTGCGGCTCAGCAAAAAATTGGCCCACGGCCAAACTTACTTGCCTACCCCTGCTATAAGGGCATTAATGGGAGACCTTTTTTCAAGTAACTAAAACGTTACTTTTCACAGTAACGCATTACTTTTTTGTTTAAGTAACTAGTAAAGTAACTGAGTTACTTTTGAAATGAAGTAACTAGTAATGGTAACTAGTTACTGGTTTTCAGTAACTAGCACAACACTGCTTAAAACTGCATTCATTGATTGTTCTTTTTTAGTTAGTCTTAGATTATTTATTTCCTGTTTATCGCACAACTAAAATGCATACAAATAGGTTGGTTTGGGTAAATGATTATTGAATAGTTTGGCAAGTGATGGGATTTTGAATTGACTCTCATAAAACATAATTTGGCAATAATTTGGAGTTGTTACTGGCAATCTCATTTAGTCAAATATTCACAATTCTTTTAGCTCTGCTTTGGTCTCCACCAGTTTAAGGAAAAATGCTTTTTAGAAGCATTTAGCTACCAGTGCTTTCTTCAATGGCTATTTACTTTTTTTCCTGTCAGTATGTAGTGTTTAGTGTAGTCAGGATAGGTACGGTCTGTTTATAATTAGTGAGTTCAACCATTTCAAATTGTCATCTGAACCAATGCCTTATGTTCCGTTACTTGCTTCTGTAGTTTGTGACCATTATAACCACTATGAAGCATTGTTTTAAATGAACAAAGATGTCACACAACCTCCACTGTTTCTGGTGCAATGTCAATCTGCGGATGGTTTTGTCAACAAGAGCCAACAAACAAACTAACCTTAACCCTTGTTTGGGGGTATTTGAGGGTATGCACATGACAGGCCTAAAGTGGCAGAAGTATCACAAAGACAATAGTTTATTTTCTAACTGATACCTTATCTTTGAGCCACTAACATACTTTAACTTGTAACTTTAATGTAATATCTGATTGCAACCTTTAAACTACACGTTCACTAAGGACTGGCCTGAAGTCAGTACAGATACCAGCCAAAAAAAGTCAGTGATTCCCATTCAAGAAGTCGTACTTGAAAGTACTCACACATGGTCTTTCCTGCCAAGAGGAAATGCATCGGTCACCATTATTTAATTCCCAAAAGGCTTGCTTTCATCTTGACTCAGCATCCTCTCTTTATTTCACTTTCTTTCTCTCTAATACTCACATCCAAAAGCTTTTCATCCTGTTCTTTCACACCTTCTATTCTCATTTTAGACTCCCCCTGACCCACATACTTTTTATTCCCCTTACAAATTCTTCCACGCTCACACCTTTTTGTCAACCTCCTTTCAATCTTTACCTTTTTTCCCTCCGAGTTTCCTGTCTCTATTCCTCCACCGTAGGGTTTTTCACCACTAAAGCTTTCTCTGGGATTTTGTTTTATTGGTTTGATGATAGACACAGCTGGAGTAGACATTCAGGATTTTGATTTGTTTTTGTGTGGAAAATCAGCTGGAACTTTGACACGAAAACACTTAACTGTGAAACCAGGATCATAACAACAAATGTCAAAGCAACAAGATTAATAATCAGCGTTGACTCGAATGTTGTTGTGACTGTAAGCTGAAGTTTCTTCAAAACTGAATATACATTTTTTTCAGATAACTTAAGGTAATATTAAGTGTTTTCTTGGAACCACTAATGTTTTGTCCTTCTGGATATTAGATAGAATGTCCTTGAAGCCATAAGCTCTGATAAAAATGATTATTTCTTCCTATTTTTACTTTGTACTTGTTATAGTCAAACAGAACTGACATTATAGCATCAGTGATTCTTCCTCATTCTTACTGCAGTATTTCAAGCTTTACATAATGTCCCACAGAACTCTAAATATGGTGCAAAATTTCTGTAGACATACTTTTATGAACCAGCAAAGTAGCAGTCTCTCTATATCCTGGTCAATAATAAAGCTGCAGAAGTGCTTTTAGTGCAGTTTAACTTAATTGCAGCCTTAAGCAGAGCAAATGAAAAATAAGTGAATGTGTTGTAATGTTGTTGATTTAAATTAACGGATGATTGGTTTTGAATTGGAAGGATGAATACTGAAGACCTGATTATCTTACAATTTATACAAAATTAGTTCCTAATCCAACATATTGAAAACATGTTTTTTTTTTCTGCCAATAACTACAACTATCAGTAACAATATGAAGGTGGGATAAGAAAGGAATCTCTATATATTTGTTCCTTTATGATGAACGGTCTTTTCAGCATTGGCTCAGTGTGTCAGTCAAGCACTAATCATATATTCTCATAATGTGAATCGGAGACTCTAATTGGGTAAGGTCAGCCTGGTAAAGTGTAGTCGCTTCCTATCAACCGCACTGTCATAAATTATGTAAAATAGCCATGAAATGATATTAATGGCAATGGCTGAGGCAGCTATTAGCCATGCTGGTTAGCAAATGAAACTTCACCATAGTCCCCGTTTAATTCTCCAAGGAGGTGATTCATGGTTACTGAGACCAGAAGAAGAGTGTGTTGCAGGGGTAAAGATTATAACATGCTTCTCGCCTGTGTCCTTGCTGGCATTAAGATGAACCCGGGTGTGTGTTTAATTGGTGGCTGTGGCGCTCTCTATTTTTAGGAATAATGTGTGCTTGACGGCTGCTGCGCTTGCTACTGCATTCACACACACACAATGCTCGCTATAAATCTATAATGGAAGGGAAAGACAATGGCATGTGAGGTAATTTCTGTCCAACCACACCCACCGGGCTTTAATTGCACTGAAAGGCATGTAAAGGAAAATCAGCGGCTGTGCGAGGAGACTGTCAAACCCTTGGAACACTGGGGCTCTGACAACTTTAATTGGTAGTTGTCGTGTATATCCCTGTCTTCATTAGCAGCCTAAGACTACCTGCTCACACACACACACACACACACACACACACACACACACACACACACACACACACACACACACACACACACACACACTCCCCCATACACGCACAGGCACAGCCATTGGTGAAAAGGTCATTAGATGTGCTTGGTTTAATAGCAGATTGTCAGAGCTGCCTCTGTTCCATGGACACTTGCGTGAAAAAACACCTTGAGGTATTTTTTCTTTACCTAATTCAAATGTTGTGAAAAGCTGCTCCTATGCATGCTGTTGTGGAGCTAGGATTTTTTAAATAAGCAATTACAACAGAACAACTGACAGGCTCAGTGGCAAACCTCTGAGATGTTTTAGCATACAGGCAACACTAAAATAAGTATTGATACATAGACTGAAATATATTGCTTAAGGGTTATATTATCCAAATGCATTATTTTGTTTAATTTAAACCAGACAGATTGTTTCTGTTAAGCTAACCATCTTGATTCAGTACAACTTGTGCTTTTTGATTCTGTAGTCGTCATTCATGCAAGCAACCTGCTGACATAAAACAGCCGGTAACCAATCTGGCAACAGTGCAGCTTTGGTTTCAGAAGTGTAGAAGGATACTGAATTCAACTTTTTTAACCAGTCCATAAAGAAGAACAAATAAATACTCTTACCTTTTGTATTGAACCCTTAAACATATGCATAGAGTATAGTCGGTTCATTCAGTCCTTCTGCTTTCTTTCTGCAAGCTTCCTGTCAGGCAACTCCAACAAACTCCACCAAACAGAAGGTTAGGACACCATGTGCTGTAGCCTGAGCAGCGAGAGCAAGGGCAAAATAAGGCCAAAGAGCTCTTTCCTCACTCTTTGTTTTCTGGTTTCTGGAACTGTATTAATCTGATCCAAAAACAAATACTTATAATATTGCAGTTTTTCTTTTTGATTCTTTTTTTGGCATTACAGTATATAACTTTATCTGGTGGTGAAAGTGGATGAAGACATGACATTAAGGAAGAATGGTTAATGCAAAATTCAATTGGGGAATCGCTGCTCAGGGCAATTGTGCCCATGAGGTACATAAAAAGCAATTAATGCACTTCATTTGCCTGAAGTCAGCAGGAAGTATGCTGGCCAGAGATGGACTCTCTTGAGCTCTATTCTAGTAAATACGTAGACTAATAGCTTAAATATTTTTGCAGAATACACCAGGTGGGTAATTCTCAACTAATCTTGGAGCCTGACATTCTTTTTACATTCAGGATACTGAAAAAACACAGGGAGATTGAGTAGGAATAGTTTATCTTTGCTCAAGTTTTGCCACAAAGAATGGCAACATCTGACAATGCACCACACTGGAAGCAAAAATGTGAAAGTACTCATTGTAGTAAGTTGTAGAACCGTATCATATACTATTATAAATAATGCAGTGTCTGAAAGGCCTTTTAACTAATGGACCCATTACTCAAACCGGCCTTCTTGGGTGGTATTATACGGTGTCATCGTTACCTGAAGCAACACACCCGACTAACGTGGCCCTTCGAGAGAATTGCTGCATGTCAACACAGATGTACTGTAGGTGTAAGTACACACAGATAATGGTGTGTCTATCATTGAGAGTATGAATGTGAGTCCTGTAAACCCCGGGCTGCGGTGAAAGCAGCCACTCTAGGTGGCCAGAGAGAAGCCATGCATTATTGAGGAAGGGCTTAGGGGGGGGCAAGAGTGGATTAGTCTGATATTAACCTCCAGAGGAAGAGAGAAAGGGAAGGGGATGACATGATGAGGATCACCCCTGGCCATTTAAACTGCTTTAATTAAATCCTGGATGGAGAGGCCACCACTCAGACTTGGAGGAAGGGGAGAGGCAAAAGATGAAGAAGAGGAAGAAAGGGATGAAAATGAGCAAAGGTAGAGCAGCGGTGAAAGAGACTGATTCGAAAAAAAGGAGAATAGGAAATAGGCAAGGAAATAAAGAGGACGAGACGAATAAGAGAAGTGTGTGTATGTCAGTGTGTGTGCGCTCGCTTACTAAATCTCACACTGTGATGAGGGAGACTAATGAGTTAGCCTTTTGCCATGCCGGTCACATGTGTGTGTGGCTGACAGGGACCGGGGCGAGCTGATAAATCAGCAGCAGAAATTAGATTTATAAAAACCTGATCTCCATCTCAACCTCTTGCCTCGCTCCCCGGCCACCCTGTCACCTTGCTATCTTCATCTGCAGAACTCACAGGGGTAGGATGTGAACTAGGAAATATAGTTTTCTGTAAAATTAGTCCAGCATTCTTTATGTCACACGTCTGAGCTAGTGACTTATTAACCGATTAGAGGAAATGGCTGCCAATGTGTTTTGACCTATGTTGATTTTTAATTCGACAACAAATGAGAGGGTTCCCAAGCCATTTATCATTACCTTCACTAAGGAGGTGTTGTTTTCAGTCAAATTCATTTTTACTTTGGTTTTGAACAGCATTAATTCAACAAAGCCTGGAACTAATAAATGTTCAAAACAAATGTAATATCGCTTTGCATTAGTATGTGATAAAAGGCTGGGGCTTGGCACTCTTTATAACCAAGTAGTATTGGAACCTTTCGAGTCAAGATATACCTGCATTCATTCCTTTTTGTACACTCGTATCTCACGATTTTAAAATATCTCAAAACAATTTTGGTCAACTATTTATGGGAAATACAATTGACCACCTCCTATGTCATATAATCTGATTAATACATCAAGTACAATAAATCACAACACCTTAGTCTTGGATCATGTCCACTATGAATGAGAGTCTTTCTGACACAGATCACAAAGTCTGACCAATACCTGCTTCACAAAGGTAGGATTTATTGCAGAGTTATTGCGTTGAATTGCATTAAAATCTGAGATGTTGTTATTTTGTTCACCCCCTGTAGCTATAGACTGCTAACTGTCCAACAGCTAGTCCATCAGAGAAATATCATTACAAAAGGATATAAATAAGCTGCTACCACTTGCTCTTATCAGGGAAAAAAACAACTGCAGAAAGTTTTAGGTGATGATGCAGCTGGATGCCTTTTTAAGTCAAAAACGTTCTAAATCTGAGTTTCTGTTTTGTGGGAACTTTGACTTGTCATGTTGCTGTGATGTGTTTACCTCCCAAACTCGGGCCAAAGTGTTGTTACTTGAAATTCTAACTATTATTGTACATAAGTTTGTCTTTTCTGTGGATTTTTGGGGGCTGGTGTGGCTCAGAACGTAGATCGCTCGTCTTCAAATGTAAAGGTCGCTGGCTAGGGTTAGGTTTTTGACCTTTGCCTGTTTACCTAACCCCAAATTGCTCATAATGGACACTTTTGTTTAAATGTTGGTCTCCCTGAGCAGGTGGCACCTCAAATGCCAGCCTCTGTCTCTGTATGAATGTGTGTGTATGCAGATATCTATATGGAATTGTGCCTTGAGGGGTTCTAAAGACTGGAAACTCGTTATATACATGCAATCCATTGACCAATTTACCATGTGCACTCACTTGGCTAAATACACAACAGATAATTCACACAAACACTTCATCAGACTCATCCAGGGTCTTAAAGGTCCCATGTCATGCTTTTCCGGTTATTACCCGTCCCCTTGTGTGTTATGAAGGTTTGTATGCATGTAAACGGTCTGCAGAGTCAAAAACCCTCAAAATACACCCTGTAGCGAGTAAAACTCCAACACAGAAAATACCTCCCCAAAACGCCTCGTTGGAGATTTCTCATTTTCCATTGTTTACTTCCTGGGTATTGCTACGTAGGGATACCCAGTAGCCACGCCCAGAGCTATGGCTGCACCCTCTGCCAGCCTTTCACGAAACAAAGCCTCCCAAACCTTTCAGCCATTCATGCCGGATATGTACAGCGTAGGGCACTGAAGAACGATGCTGTTCCTACTTTGTTTGGACCAGCGGGAGATTCGGGTACACAACCTGTAAGTATTCATTGTTGTTTGTGTATTTATGATGTTTAAAACAAACAAGGTATCTACCACGACCATACTTGCCAACCCTCCCGATTTTCGCGGGAGACTCCCGATTTCATTGCCCTCTCCCGGTTTCCTCCCGGGGTCATATTTCTCCACGAAATATTCTCCATTTTGACCACGACTGTTTAACTGGGTAAACGTTTTTCGGACTACTACATTGAAATGCTCTCCGCAGACCCATGCTCACAGCGTTATAAACCTTTTTCTTACTCAATATCAAGCCACACTTATTGTTTTTACTTCAGCTGTGAGTGTTTGTGTGTGCTCAGGATGAGTTTAACTTGTTATAGCTGTATCGCCAAGCTTGTCTGCTCCTCCAGCAGTGTGTGTGTCTGTGTGTGCGCGAGCAGTGCTAACTGGGCTAACTAAGTTGCTAGCGTTTCCATATATCAACTCCATTGTTAGCAGATGTCCTTACATGTATCTCATAGCTGGAGGATTTCTGCAATCACACACAAAATACTCATAGACAGTATACTCCGGGTGATTTACCGTACGGTCAGTACATTATAGTTGGCGTTCCTGGCGTGTATGCTACCGTTCATAGCGTGTATGCTACATAGCTAAAAAAGAAGGCTACCTAGAGCTAGACATGCTAGGGAAAACATTGTTTTCATGCCAGCTACAATGAATGACCGAACGTAGCAGACTACCCCGTATAAGGTTTTTGTAAACATGTTCTTGCTAGCCTAGACTAGCTGTTGTTCATAGTAGATTGGCATATTACACTGAACAACTAGCAAACGTAGGTTAGCATATTAGCTGGCAAGCTAACTGTGTTGATTGGATAGATAGATTAGACTCCTACCACAACTACAACTAACGAATCTAAAACAACTAAGTTTCTCTAATATTTTGTGATTTGCATTTCATTTCGTCCAGCCCGATCAGGAAACGCCTGGCGTATCTGGCGGACAACACACACAGGATGACCACTCTGATGCCTCGTCCTAAAAAGCCCCGGCAGCAGCTTACAAAGCTGCGATAGGCAAGATGCCGAAAAGAGCGTAGTAATCAGCAGCGAACCGCTTCAACACGTGTATTTCGGTGTAGTCACGGCATTAATTTAGTTATTCTACAGTATTGTTGTTTTATAGTTATTTGTTAATGTAACCCAATTTGTGTTCTTTGAAATTGAAAAGGATATCGCATTGTGTTTGTTACTTTCGTTGCAGTTGTATATGTCTTGTGTAATTTGGCTTGGCTTCCTATTTATGGACATGCTTTTATTTTGAAGGAGAGTTAGCGCAGTTGACAGGAAGTTGTTGTTGCTTTGGAAACAACGTGACGGAGATTAACGGAGAAAAGTAATATCTACATATAAAGACGGAGAAAGTAAACAATAACGTTTATGGTTAAGTGTTAGCACCCCCCGAAGAGGCACAGGCTCTTACGTTGATATTGGAGTTTTCAATAAATTCAATTTGAAAAAAAAACGGGGAAAAAACAAACAAAACGAATATCCGAATAACGAAATTGAAACCCGAATAGTACTCCAACGAACGAATATTCGGATATTCGGGTACAGCCCTAGTATGTATAAATAAATACTAGTGACAGTGACGTGGGCAGTTATGTGGAGATGTGACATGCAATGCGGATGTAAAGAGAATGTTGTGTTCATTCTCAGAATAAATGCCAGAACACACACCAGATGCTTCGCTGTCGTTTCCTGAATGATAACAGGTCGCTTACGGTTGTGACACATTATCCCCCGGTATACCCTAGTCAGCGCCCTAGTTACACCAATCAGCGTGCGATTACCGTACAGCCAATCACAATGCGTGACGTCATTGATAAGCGACCCCGAACACATGGTAGGGCGAACACATATGGTACTGACACCGGCCGTTTGCCTGCCTTTTTGTTTAACTTGTTGTATAAATAAATCCTTGTAACTTTACCAATTCCATACTGGTGTATGTTGCATTCCTCTTCCCCTAATCGGGAAATATAACAATATGTATATTTTCACATGTTCATTTTGTACATTTCTAAAAATAAAGTTTGATGGAAATACTTAGTAGCCTTTCTTCCCTGAATTATTTGCTCCTATAACATATCATTCGTATTTAGCAAACCATGATTTGATTTTTCATCAAACAGTAGTAGTTTACAGGTACAAATAACTTACTCTTCTATAACAACAGTTGTAGGTACAGTTCGGTTAGTTAGCGTATAAAATATACAGCTGTACCGACACCTGATGTTCCGCTCAGAGCAAGCCAAAAAAAGCACTGTTAGACATGGGCGGAGCCTCTCTGGTGGTTGACTAATCAGAACAGAGTGGCCGAGCTGACCAATCGGAGCACACTGGGCTCACAGGGAGGGGGGGCAAGAGCTCCAACGAGCCGTTTAGGACAGAGAGTGAATACCGGTGAATACACATACTTTACAGAGATGCTGTATGCGAAACCAATGTGAGTTTGGAAAATTGCACAGTATAAATCTATTTTAGTATACCTCAACAATGGAATTATGATCAGTGGAAATGGCCATGACATGGGACCTTTAAAGGACAGAAACAACTTTGTTTCTATAGGTAAATACACATCTGAGTTTACAAATATGACGTGGGGTTCCTCAAGGCTCCATCTTGGGGCCTCTTCTCTTTAACATCTACATGCTACCACTGGCTCAGATAATGAAAAACTACAAAATAAGTTACCATAGCTATGCGGATGACACCCACATTTACATAACCATTTCACCAGGAGACTATGCTCCAATTCAAACACTGAGTAAGTGCATTGAACAAATCAATGAATGGATGTGTCAGAACTTTCACCAATTAAACAAAGATAAAACTGAGGTAATGGTTTTTGGAGCCAAGGCAGAACGTATAAAAGTTAGCGCTGAGCTTCAGTCTGCAATGTTCAAAACAACAGATAAAGCCAGAAATCTAGGTGTAGTCATGGACTCTGACCTGAATTTCAACAGTCACATTAAAACAGTTACTAAATCAGCCTACTATCACCTAAAGAACCTATCTAGGATTAAAAGACTAATGTCACAACAGGATTTGGAAAAACGTGTCCATGCTTTTATCTTCAGTAGACTCGACTACTGTAATGGTGTCTTCACAGGTCTCACAAAAAAAATCTATTAGAAAGCTGCAGCTGATTCAGATTGCCGCTGCTCGAGTCCTCACTAACACTAAGAAAGTGGATCACATCACTCCTGTTCTGAAATCTTTACACTGGCTTCCTGTGTGTCAAATAATTGATTTCAAAATACTGCTGTTGGTTTATAAAGCATTGAATGGTTTAGGCCCAAAATACATTTCTGACCTACTGCTAAATTATGAACCATCCAGAACTCTCACTGGTCTTCAGGGACTGGTCAGCTTTCTGTCCCCAGAGTCAGAACTACACATGGAGAAGCAGCGTTCGGTTATTATGCTCCAAATATCTGGAACAAACTCCCAGAAACCTGCAGGTCTGCTGCAACTCTTACTACTTTTAAATCCAGGCTGAAGACTTTTCTTTTTGCTGCTGCTTCTAATTGATATATTCATATCTTAAACACTGTAACTTTTATTATCTTTGCTTTATATCATTGCTTTTAAATGAGTGTTTCTAGATATCATGTTATAATATGTTTCTTAATGCTCTTAATGTCTTTAATTTGTGTAAAGCACTTTGATGCAAAGCCTTGTGTTGAAAGGTGCTATATAAATAAACTTGCCTTGCCTTACTGTTACATCTATAATCCTGAATGATGTGCTATTTTTTCCACATAAAAGCTATCATTAGTCAGATCCTCCAATGAATGATTCATCAATGTAGTTAACGATGGAGTTGCTTTTGCCCAGAAAGAAACAAATAAACCATGTCTCTTTGACGCTGTATCACCGTCTTAGTAATTCAAACGGCAGGCTGACTTACTTGCTACCCTTTTCCCTCAACCTATACTAAGGGAGTGCATGTACGCAGACACGTTATGCCTCTCCACCTCTGTTCCTTACTTCTTACTTGCTACCCCTTTCCCTCAACCTATCCTAAGGGAGTCCATGTACATAGACACGTTAGTTTTGCTGCTATAGGCTTAGACTGTCGGGGGACACCTTGCTTCTTCCTTCTGTCTGTCTGTACCTGTGTACTCTCATGTTCCGAATAACCCAGCTTCCCCCACATTTATTTTTGGTGTCTATCTACGCCGGGATCCTGAGTCGTGGCTGATCCTGTTGATGTGGTCCTGAGTCCTGGATCCTGAGTCATGTGTCTTGGATCCTGCATCCTGAGTCCTGGATCCGGAGTCCTGGATCCTCTATCCTGAGTCCTAGATCTGAGTCCTGGACTTCGAGTCCTGGCTGAACCTGTCACTGTGGTCCTGCCTGACTCTCATCATATACTTCCCTGATGGCTCCCACAGGATTGTTGACATCCTCGTGGATTCATCTTCTTATTATAGACACATGCATTTACAAACATTTGGTCTACCTATGCTGTAAAATGTATTATCTCTTAGATTCACACACGACATCTATTGCACGTCTGTCCGTCCTGGGAGAGGGATCCCTCCTCTGTTGCTCTCCCTGAGGTTTCTGCCATTTTCCCCTTTAAACTGTGGGTTTTCTCTGGAAGTTTTTCCTTGTACGATGTGAGGGTCCAAGGACAGAGGGTTTCGTATTGTCATACTGATATTCTGTACAAACTGTGAAGTCCACTGAGACAAATGTAACATTTGTGATATTGGGCTATATAAATAAACATTGATTGATCTCATCCCAGCTTCTAACGCCATTTACAGTATGTTGAGGCTGTGGATGGAGACGAGGATTGAATTCACAAAATAATACCTACAGTGTGTCGTTCTTAACTTTGTGATTGTTTATATCTGTCAAAGAGTGGTAACAGAGGTTGTAAATCAGATATCAGACATGTTATTAATTGGCTGATAATTGCAGCAAGGCATGAAAAAAGCCAAATCTATACAATTAAATGCACAGACCTTGTACACTGAAATTCAATTAAAGTCACACACAAAAACAGGCAGACAGCAACAATTAATATTATCATGTGCTACAATGTCAGCTGTTTCTTTCTATTTGTGTCATGTTATCAGCATCCTTTGGAATAAAGTACCTCTAATAGTGGTTGTTAGCCATTCTGTCTCTGTGTGATCCTCTGGGGCCTGAGCCTGTCTGCCTCTATCTCTTTGACACAAGCTTCTGTGGTTCTACATTTCAACTTGAGTCAGCATCAGAGGGATGTAAGTCTGGATATAAGATTGGATGATAGAAGGAAAGGAACTAAAATAAATTTAAAAGGACATTAAAGGTAGGGCAGGTAAGAATGGAGAAACCAGCTCGAGTGCGCTAGAATTTGAAAGTACCCAACCGAAAAAAATCTGCCCTTTCCTTCACACTTCCTTACAGAGCCCCTCCTCCAACACACACGAACGCGCACATGACCAATGAGGGCACGAGTTAAGTTTGTGCACGCGATGGAAAGCTGACAGGCAGGTAGGCCATCCAGTTATTTTAGCCGGGCCGGCTCAGATGATTGGTCGCTCTTTTTACAGTACCACGGCTTCCACAGATGAAATATTTGTATGTATTTATTGTCAAAGCATTTAATGTATTCATTGCTATCGGGATGTTAAGAGCATTCCATGGAATATAACAAAAACTGTTTCTGAAGTGAATTACCTACCTTACCTTTAAATGAATACATAATTGTATAAATAATGTGAAATATTTGTACAGCCATAGTACCATTGTTTCTGATTCATAATGCATACATTAAATCAGGTCTTCTGATATCAAACTCTTGTCCTTTTCCATCAAAACTACTACTCAGAATGACCGACTAGCTAAAGCTACCGTTGACTGCAACTCATATTTACTCCCAGAACTGAAAGCACTCTTCATTTGCCAATGATTAGTTTGTGCCCCAGAAAAATGGCTGTTTGTACCCAATCTGCTCTGGAAATCACATTTTATCAAGAGGAGAGGTGTCACAAGAACAGCCCAGAGAGGCTATGAGTGACCAATTACCTATTCAATAGTTTTCAGTATTTCTATCCAAGAGACTCTTATTTTGCAAAGCTCTTGTAGCAGTAACTGTGTGACCCCTTTTCCTGTCCCCTTTGTAATACCTGGGTTTCAGTACAGTAACCCATACCTAAAGTGGACTTTGAAGTTTGGACACATTTTGAATACAATTAAATTCCTTATCCTTACTCCTAATGGCCGGATACATTACTACCATTAAAAGGCTTATTTTGTCTTCCGTCTGTTAGACCGCAGCTTTTCATTCCAGTGATTTTGTCTGAAGTGGAAGAAGTATTCTGATTTGACCTAAGTAAAAGTAGTAATGCTACAGTGTAGACATATTCTTTTACAAGTAGAAGTCCTGCATAACAAAAAGGGACTTAAGTAAAAGTATAATCGTTAACATATATTTAAAGTACCAACAGTTAAATTATTCATTACGCAGAAAAGCCCATATCATATTCATATATATTACATTATTTTATTATATTTTTCAATGCATTCATGTGTTCATCACTTTTTTTAAGTGCAGTAAATCAGAGGAAAGGGTATTTTATTTTGAATAACTACTTATCGCACAAAGTGATTTAACAGCGCTATGACTGGCACTATGAGCTTTACTGTACTGCACTGTAAGTAATGTGACTACCAAATCTACTAAAAAGTATAAGTCAGTGTATTTAACTGCCTTCACAGGTCAAATAACCATAACCTTGAACGTTAAACCCCCATCTAATAAAAAACTATTTGACGTGGAATATTTAGGTTTTCATTCACCAAAATCCTCAGTTTGTTGTGTGTTGCTATATACTCGCCTTCTCTTTTTTTCCCTATCATTTTTGTTAACATTGTATTAGAAGCCTGGATGAACTCTAATTAGTTCTAACTAATGTGCCAGTGCTTTTAATGTCCATATTCTTTACGAGTTAATTGCACTTTGTTTATTTTGGTTACAATTTGTGAAAATAATGTGTTGTTATTTAGCTGTGACTTAATGACTATAGAGAAATACGGATCCTGAGGCCAAATTAGTTCGGAGCCGCCGCTTTAGACACTCATGATCTGCTCATTTACTGTGTAGGCATGGATTAAATACTCCAAATAGATGTGTAACTAATTTTGTCCAGGACTAACATTAACAATTGAAATTATGTTTTTTTGATACTTAATGGTTGTGATGGACATGAGCAGAGTTTCACATTTCCAAACGAATGCGAAATACACAGTATTTCTTCCATTTCTTCATTGATGGAATCAAAGATTATGTCATTGCCCAACATAAATCAGTATGTAGATAAACATAAACCAATTAGCTCTGATCATTAAAAACCTCACTCCTATTTCCCAACAGTAGTTTAACACAGAGAAACAAGATTTATGGATTGATTATGAGCATCTCTAAATTAGTATGTATTTTGGAAAAAAAGGTAGAACAAATTGTTTTGTTCCTTTCCGACAAAGCTTTAAGGTCCGATTAATAATAATTGTTTACGTTAATGTCATGCATGATGGAATCATTATCCATTATTACTTAGTGGTAAACCAACACTGTGTAATGGTAGTACTTCCAGTAGCAGTTTAATATGCAATACCTCATTGTGTCTGGACTAAATAAAACTGTGTTTCTGCATGTTCATACTGTACACCCTTCAACTTCAGCATGGTTGATTCAAAGCAGCCTGTTAATCATGTGTGTTTACCCAGACTGAGAACCTGTGTGTGTGTTTTGTACATGTCCTGGCGTTTTGATTGATAGATATTGAGCCGCTGTATTTGCAGCTGAGATTCAGATCCAATCAAAACTGCCTTTACGGTGTTTGCCTGCAATTATTGTGAAGAGGCTTTTTGAAATGCACACATACACATACACACACACTCAAATATTATAATATATGACCAACATTATAGGCCGCAGTTGCTTGTACTTTATGAAAAATCTTCATCTTCGTCACCCAAATCCCAATGTCTGGCACCCCCCCTTTGAATAACCACAGGGCTCATTTATCCACAGCCAATGGCCCCCACTTATGGTTAAACTCACTGAGAGAATAACAGGCTTCTAGAGCTTCCTTCTGACCACCAACCACAATGCTTACACATCAGCTGAGCTTCAGACACAACCACAGCAGGCCATTACCCAGACTAAAGCCTGCTGGTTTGGAAGCTTCAAGTCTGTGTGAGTACAGTCAGCCTGCTGGGGGAGAGTGAACTGTATGTATATTGAGTTTTTCTCAAGTATGAGGGATGTCCAAAGTCTTCAAGTCTTGAAGTAGAGTCTTAAAACCAGTTCCCTTGTCTCAAAGTAAATGGTTTTTCAACCTGTTTTTGGTTCGATTTCTGAAATAAGGTATAACTCAAGTTAAGGAGATTTTCACATTTTGCTCAACGACATAAAATAAGTCGGTAAATATCGACATCGTGAATGTCCGAAGCTTCAATGTGTTTTAAAACAGCTGCTAACAAGCTAACAGGTATCTAAAGGAGACCGCTGAACGTCATCCCGCCAAACATTAGCCTTTAGCTTAGCGGTGGTGATGTGAAGTCATGTGACTATGATGTAGTTTGTTTAAAGCCTAACGTTAGCTCAGTGCTTTTTGTGATTGCTATTATCTTTAACAAATCATAAAAGTGGTGTTAGTATAAACCTGTGTGTTTGCCACAATCTTATTGTTTTCAATATTCCTAAATCCAATGGACAAATCCCAAGTGTCTCTTTGTAAGGCCTCTATTGGATGATTCCATTTCAACGTATTTAAAGTGTCCTTATGGTTTGCAAAATGTTCTCTTTCCACCTTGTTTAGCTCTTTTTTCTGCTTGAAAATCATTTTATGAATAGATTTGACATGTCATAATGGAATTTTTAGCTGTAATGGTGTTCTCTTTAGCATACCCCTTCTCTCTAGCATCCTTAATTCAGTTTTCAATGTTCTTCATTATTGTTCATAAAACAGCTTTACATGTACTGTATTGTCATTCCACCTATTTCTTAACCTGTGATTTTCGTAATGCATACATCATTTTACGCAGCTGAATCGTTCCAAAGTGCCATCGCTTTTTGCACCCTAGTGTGCATCAACCCAGTGGATCACTCTCCACAAAGACCCAACCCCCCAACACGTTTTCCTTCTTTGAAAAAGAGAGAGCAACACCAGTGTGATTGAACTCCTCTGTTTTAGTTGTTCCCCCCCTTCGCTCGTTTTCCCTCTGATTGATTGTGTTTTATCTATTCGTGCGGGGGGGGGGGCGCAGAGGGAAGAGGAAGAGGAAGGGAGGAGGGATGAGAAGGATCTGTGGCACAAGTCGCGTTGATGAAAGGGGTCTTTCACTCTTTTACTCTCCTCGTCTCTTTTCAGCTGTTTGAGGCATCTCATCAAACAGGCCTGAATAGTAGACGTGACACTATCTGTCTCTCCTCCACCTCCCCCGCCTCCTCTCTTCGTGGTATCTCACCCACACATCCTTTCCTCCCTCCCTCCCTGCCTATCTATTTTGACTTTTCTATCTACCTGCGGCCACCGGCACCCGTCCACCCATTCACTCGCTCACAATGCAGCTCAGTGACCGCTGACAGGGAGGAAAGAAAACCGAGCTCATGTTCAAGCTGAAATTCCAACTTTAAAGCCCCGGCTCTCGAATTCCCGTTTTCCCTTTTTCTATAAATGACTGATATGCCAAAGGCAGTCAATGGTTTCATAAATACAACTCTATACTTACAGACGGATATTACTGTTCTTTTTGAAACACAAATGTTTGTTGAATGGAGGCATGACTGTTAGTACATCAGTTAATAAAATATACAACCTTTGAGAACATAGACCCCACGATTGGAAAAGAAAAATATATTTTGCTAAGACATCATGTCAATACACCTGATTGTCTTAGCTGACTGGGAAAGGCCCTCATTGAATTGTTTTAGATGTAATAGTCCTAAAATAAGGAGTTTGCATTGCTCTTTGTTTTCCACGTGTACATACAACTTGTATGTTGTTTAAAGGTCACCTATTGTGCAAAATCCACTTGTTCATGTCTTTTATACATCAACATGTGTCCCCTCTGTGTAAAGAGACTCTGAAAGTTTCAGGAAAAAATATTTGCTCACTTTTTGTCCTGATCCATTTATATAAAAACCTGTCTGAAAATGAGCTGATCAGATTTTGGCCACTTTATGATGTCATAACGATTTTTTGGCTTGTTTAAACATTAGCCAATCACCAACCAAGGTAACCCCCGCCCACCTTATCACCTGAATCTCCTCCTAGAGCACCATTGTGTTCTTTTTAACCACATACAGTATCTCAGATGGGCGTGGGGAGGGGCTCCTTATTTTAATCCAAAGTAACAGACACAGAATCAGCACTTTTGAAACAGGGCTGAAACAGAGGGGATTATGGGATGCTGCAATGCATGATTGGTTTTGTATTTCGAGGCAAACACTTCAGAGACATGTTCTGTATATATCTGAGACTTAAGCCCTGCTGACTTTCAACAGGCATTTGTCTTTAGCTTGTTAAAGTCAAAATTATATATAACCAAGAAACAATTATGGATTTTTGGTATATAAATTATTTTGTGTTCCAGCACACTTCACCTTTTTGACCCCAAACTTGGCTCTAGCATAGATTTTAGTTGCAGAATAATTGTTCATTTTATGATTTCCATTATGTTAAGACATTTATTTTTCTGACATTGAGAAACCTGCTAGGGTTGCAGGTCACATCTTTAAACCCTCCTCCTAATTGACTGATTCTAGCTGAGTTTAAGCAGTTGGTTAGAAACTGTTAGTCTTATGAAATGAAAAATGTAACTTATCAGATAGAGGGTTTCTGAGGCCATTCTGTCTCGGTCTACCTTTGGGACGTGGTGCTGTTGAGAGTTTTCAGCATTTGGAACATTTCTACCTTCTTGTTTGAGTCACAACGTTTGAAATCTTGTGGTACCCCATGCGGGCAGAATAGTCAGAAGAGATGCAGCTGTGCAGGCCATTCAGGGAATGAGGGGCGGCTAGCGGAGGTGGGAGTTTTGATGTTTAAAAAAAGGTTGGAACGTAAAACTAGTGGGGGGTCGAGTTGAGAGAAAATAAAGGGTTGTGAAAGCTCCGCAGTTGAGATAAAGAAGAAAATGCTGGCAATCGACGAGAACGAAAGATAGGGTTAGGAGATATGTTTAAAGGGGTGCGCAGGAGATGGATAAGGGGAGGATTGGAATGGGTGAGGGCGAGAGATAATGAGGAGGAAAGAGAGAGCGAGGGGAATGAGAAGATAGAGACGATTTCCTATTCCGTCAGACGCACTGTGGCTCATTCATTATATTCCCCAGGCAATTACCCAGGCCACCTGCTTTGTCTCTCCCCTCATTGTTTCCATCTCTTTCTGTCTGTATCTCTCTCTCTGTCTTTCACTCGATCTCTGTCTGTCATTGTCTCTATCGCTCCTTCGCCATCCCTGTGTGATCCTTGCTGTATTGCCAACGCTTTTCCCAGTGCTCGCCTCATTTCTCGGTTTTCTCTCCCCGCATTGTCTCTATCCCTGTGCTTTTTTTTGGTGCTTGTTTAATGTGAAAATACTGACAGATTGGTGTGTGTGTGTGTGTGTGTGTGTGTGTGTGTGTGTGTGTGTGTGTGTGTGTGTGGTGTGTGTGTGTGTGTGTGTGTGTGTGTGTGTGTGTGTGTGTGTGTGTGTGTGTGTGTGTGTGTGTGTGTGTGTGTGTGTGTGCGTGCGTGTGTATGTATGTATGTATGTATGTGTGTGTGATTGTGTGTGATGTTGGGCCAGTCCTAATGAGCTCAGCCTTGCATTTAGCAGGGTGCCAGGTCTCGGCTAGCTGCTGCTTTGCTCGGCTCCAATGCACAAATTCACCAAACGACTCGTTGGGTTAAACCTCAGACCGGTACATTTCCACCGCTCTCCTTTCTTATGTCTGTGTTCCCAAACAGTGCAGTCAGTGTGGGGGAAAATGCCGTTCCTTCCATTGTTTTATATTTGTATCATTTTCGCTTTATTCTGGAATGCTGGAGTCCTTGTGTAGTATTCATCCTCAATGAGAGAATCATGCATAGAAACAACGTTCATCCATGCACATTCTTAGATATTCATTACAACCAGGACATGATTTTTCCTAATAATAAAAGCAGCCTAAGATTAATTCCAACATTATTTCTAGTTCTGTTTGATTATGTTTTTGATTTGATGGGTGTCAGCATGAACAAAGAAATTATTTTGCCGGATTTTCATGAGACTTTGTGAAAGGGTAATAATGAATCCATCCACTTGGGATTACATCTGAATCACTATTTTACTATTTTTCTTTCTGTATTTACTTGCACTATTTTTTTCTGTTTTTCTGTTTGTATTGTGTTGCACTGTTGGTGGAGCCTGTGACCTAATATTTTCATCGTCATAACTACACTAGCTATATACGTATGACTAATAAAAGCCTTGAACAACACATATTTTTTAAAACAGCCTCTGAAAGAGAGCCCTTATTGTTGTTGCCATATTGTCCCCTCCAAATGACCCTCATTAAAAGCTGTGTTCTATAACAAATGCCAGGTATTTTCACTTGTTGTGATACTTTTAATGATGCTGTAGACAATGGGAATAGCGCCATCATCATAGTATTGGATACGATGATTGATGAAGTCATCTCATTCAGAAATATACAATGATCATGGTCCTTTTACATCTCTATCTAAATAGCAGAAGCACTTTTCCACCATTGACCAAATTGAGATATCTTGCATGCCACATTCCAGTTTGTACACCAGAGGCCCTGCTGTGGTTAGGGGTGTGATGAAGGGGGCTGTCTCTCTAAAGGTCAGGTGTCAAGTCCCAGCTGCCCGAAGCCCAGCGAGGGTCTGCGGCTGGAACGAGTGGGTTTGGGCGATGGGACAGCCGAGGTGTCATTAGGACACAGTGGGCTCTAACATTAGACCTCATTACTGCTCTCTGATGGATCGGCCCAAATGACATCCTGGCAAAAAGCGCATCTGCCGACGAGGACAATAGCAACTGAAGATCTCTTTTACCATTTGTCCACCTGTGTGTTGTTCGAAATGCAGACATTTAAAGCCATTATAGAGTAAACAATGTGTTTATGGAGGAGCTTAAATAAGCGTATCCACTTTCCCTGGCAAACATCATTATAAAGCATAATATCAAATTGTCTCTCTTTTTCTCGCGGAAACATCATTTTCACCCCCCCTCCCTTTCGGTACAGTATGACGGTCTTTTATCTATCTTTTACAGTAGGAAGACACACCGCTGACATTAAACATGTTACATGCAGGAGCTTCTCATGAATATTTCACTGTGAAATTAGGTGTGATGCCTCATTCTAATGCTAGCTTATACATAAATGTATTTAAGCCATCGAAAACAGTGAGGACCGATTTGCTTCCTACTATAATTTGTTCCAAATTGGAGTTTCTAGTTTTGTCTTCTCACAAAATCGTAGAAATAAAACCCTGGATGCTATAGAGAGGGTATAGGATGTAGTGCTAATCCCTGCAATATATTGTTTTATACATAATCTTTCATTATACTCAATAAATGTCATTATACTGTAAATATAGAAAGCTCTTTTCAGTACCTTTACATGCCATAAATGCAGTTCTTTCTCATTCTTTCTCACATTGTGGTTCATCTGTCCATAAATACACATTGTAACACTTCCAAACACGCCTGTGGCATGCTGCAAACGCCCACACACATCCCAGATTTCATACATGGGCAGGAATAATTTGTTCTTCACATGTCCAATTGTGCTGCGGCTGAATGTGTGTAATGTTCTCGGTGTGTGTTTGCGGTGCGCCCCGTAGCTTGGACATAATGGGTCCTTCCTATTCCCCTGCACTGACCTTTGCCTGTGTGTGTTATCCTACAGTTGGTGGCCTATTGTTCTGACCCCCAGTAAACAGCAGACTTAGAGGGATCAGGCCCTGCATCAGAGGCTCTACAGGGTTGCAGGAGGTGCTGGTAGTTGAGGCATAAAGAACCGCGGTTAGACTGATGTTACAATGGTCAGGTAAAGGGCTGAAACCAGGCTTTTATTTAAACCAGGCTTTTTATTTCATATTCAAATTGATGGTGATACTACAACTTCCGTCACATCATTGGGGACACACAATACCTTTTCCAATGGACGTACAGTGGGAAAAAGACATTTGTAAATAACATAATCAACAGTACGAGCACTTAAATAGCCCTTATTTAAATCATTATGTCCTAAAAGTTGTGCAATTTGCTCTCTTCATTCATTAAAATGTACATTTGCTAGCTCATTAATCACAACTAGCCTAGTATAGCTTTTTATAACGTTGACTATTTGTTTATGTTAAGGAAATGTTGTCCCACTCTTGACCTAACAATCAACATCGGCACCTCTGTTGTTTCCCCGACTCAGACTGCAAGGAATCTGGGTGTGATCCTAGATAACAACCTGTCCTTCACTGCAAACATCGCTGCTACAACCCGCTGCTGCAGATACACGCTTTACAACATCAGGAGATACGTCCCCAGCTGACCCAGAAAACAACGCAGGTTCTGGTCCAGGCTCTCGTCATCTCACGCCTAGTGTTCTGCCCTCACTGTCGTTATGAGTACAGATATGCAGACAGATAACTCCTCGACAAGTGGCAAGCGTTTATCTTCTTTAATAAGATGTTTACATCCACAAGTCAACAGAGTAAAACTGAAAGAAACATAATATACATTGAAATTAGACACTTAGCTGTGATGCAGAAATATATAATACAACGGTTAATTACGTCGCAAACATCACAAAATATACATATAAAATGTTTACATGCAAAAGTGCTGTGTAATACACACTACAAAACATGTGCTAACCATACATCAAACATAAATGAATAGCAATCTACTTGTTAGGATCTGTCTGTGTTGTAGTTTTGTATGTCTGGTTATGGGTATTTTCATCCTTGTATATTGTCTGGTCCTTCTTCCTGTGTTTTTCCTCCCGTCGTTAGTTTCCCTGGTGTGTCTAGTTGTCTGATTGTTTTCATCTGTGGCCCTTGTGTTTCTCCTCCCCTGCCCGGCTGTGTCTCGTCTTGTGATTACCCCTTCCTGTATTTAGTCTTGTCTCTTCCTGTGTTCAGTGTCGGTTCGTCTTGTGTTGTGAGTAAACTGCGGTGAGTGTTCTGTTCTGTCTCTGAATATTGTAGCCTTGAAATAAAGGAATTATTTTGTCACTTAAATCTGCATTTGGGTCCTGCTTCCTGCACACCGTAACATTACGAACCGACCCACAATGGACCCAGCGGATTTTAATTTTGATTTGGACTTGTTATCCCTAGAGTACACTCTTCAGTGTCATTATGCTGAATGGAGTAGAACCTTGGCTAAAAGGGACAAAGAGGCTGTCCTCAAAAAGGCACAAATGGAGGTGGACAACATGCCACTCAGGCTCATTGCCTGAGTTTCTCAGAGTTTTCTCACGCAGCCCTGAGTGCCAGTCTCCATTCTCTGACCCTTTCTTGGGATCCCGCCTGGCGTTTGGAGGTCCACGGAGCCTCCAAATGACTTCTAAAAGACGCAAGGTCAGGAAGCCAGCTCGTACTCAGGTACCGGTCCTAGCAGCCATGGTTCCGGCTCCAGAGCCGGCCCATACAGCCATGTTTCCGGCTTCAGAACGGGATCATACAGCCATGTTTCCGGCTTCAGAACTGGATCATACAGCCATGTTTCCGGCTTCAGAACGGGATCTTACAGCCATATTTCCGGCTCCGGAACCGGACCTTACAGCCATGTTTCCGGCTTCAGAACCGGACCTTACAACCATGTTTCCGGCTTCAGAACCGGACCTTACAGCCATGATTCTGGTTTCAATTCCGGCTCCAGAGCCGGCCCATACAGCCATGTTTCCGGCTTCAGAACTGGATCATACAGCCATATTTCCGGCCATGGTTCCAGACCTAGTACAGTCCCCAGCAGCCATGGTTTCAGCCCCAGTTCTGGCCCGAGCAGCCATGGTCCCGGCCCCAGTCCCGGCCCCAGCTGCCACAGTCCCCTCTCCAGTTCCCCCTCGAGTCCCCTCTCGAGTCCCTTCTCTAGCCCCTCCTCTAGTCTCTCCTCTAGTCCCCTCTGGAGTCCCCTCTGGAGTCCCTTCTCTAGTCCCTCCTCCAGTCCCTCCTCTCTCCTCTAGTCCCCTCTGGAGTCCCCTCTCCAGTCCCCTCTCGAGTTCCCTCCTCTAGTCCCTCCTTTAGTCTCTCCTCGAGTCCCCTCTCTAGTTCCTCTCTCAAGTCCCCTCTCGAGTTCCCTCCTCTAGTTCCTCCTCTAGTCCCCTCTGGAGTCCCCTCTCGAGTCTCCTCTCGAGTTCCCCCTTGGTTCCCCTCTCGAGTTCCCCCTTGGTTCCCCTCTCGAGTCTCCTCTCGAGTCCCTACTTGAGTCACGTCTCAAGTCCCTACCCAATGTCCTGGTCCATTGGAGGTTCCGCTGGGGATCCTGCCAACTCCATGTACTGTCCCGTTGGAGGCCCCGTTGACTACTCCTCTGCCAGGGGTCCTACCAATCCATGTACTGTCCCGTTGCAGGTCCCGCCGACTACTCTCCTGCCGGGGGTCCTGCCAACCCTTTGTCCTGTGCCGTTGGAGGCCCCGCCGTCTACTCTCCTGCCGGGGGTCCTGCCAGTCCTATGCCGATGGAGGTTCCGCTGGGGGTCCTTCCGGCTCCATGTCCAGTCCCGCTGGAGGTCCCGTGAACTACTCTCCTGCCGGGGGTCCTGCCAGCCCTGTGTGCTGTCCCGTTGGGGCTCCCGCCGACTGCCCTTCTGCCGGGGGTCCTGCCAACCCTGTGTACTGTTCCGTTGGGGGTCCCGCCGACTGCCCTCCTGGCGGGGGTCCTGCCAACTCCTGGTCCTCTTCCGTGGGGGATCCTGCCGAGGCCTGTCCCACCAGCGCCGGTTCCTGTCCGGCCTCCTGAGAGCCGCGGTCTTCGCCCTCGAGCCCTGCCCCCTGAGTCCCTCGGGCCCGACCCCCTGACTCTTCCTGCCACTGCCTTCACCCTTCCATAACCCCCTTTTCAAGCTCTGCCTTGGACGGGCTTGGGCTGTCAGCCCAAGCCCGTCCTCCAGACCCCCTCCACCCACCCTGTTGGCCCTAGTTTTGTGTCCCTCCTCCGGTCCCCCTCCACCCACCCTGGTGGCCTGCTTCCTGCACACCGTAACACTACTTAAACATTGAAACCTCAAAATAATCGTTGATATCCTCTTAAGAATACGTACAAAAGCCAAAAATACTTACAAGCAATGCTTTCAACAACATAGCAAAGAAGGATGGATGCAGATTCAAACAATGATATTTCTCCTCTCTCTCCCTTTAAACCACGACTCACATGTGGGTGTCACTTCCTGTGTTTTTAATGTAAGTCTTTCCCATTGGCTGGTACTAACAAAACAAGAAGAAACAAAAAGTAACGGCACCACCTGCTGGCTGGAGTAAGACAGCGTCTTAGACAGCACACCTAGACTACTGCAACTCCCTCCTGGCTGGTCTACCTGCATGTGCCATCCGACCTCTGCAGTTCATCCAGAATGCAGCGGCTCGTCTGGTCATCAACCTTCCTAAATGTTTCCACACCACGCCGCTCCTCCGCTCCCTTCACTGGCTTCCAGTAACTGCTAGAATCCACTTCAAGACATTGGTACTTGCATACCATGCTGCGACTGGATCTGGCCCTTCCTACATCCAGGACATGGTTAAACTGTACACGCCAGCACGTGCACTACGCTCTGCATCAGCCAAACGACTCGCTGCACCCGCACTGCGAGGGGGACACAAGTTCCCATCAGCAAAAACACGTGGGTTTGCTATCCTGGCTCCAAAATGTTGGAATAAGCTCCCCATTGAAATCAGGACAGCAGATAGCTTGCACATCTTCCGGCGCGGACTGAAAACACATCTCTTTCGACTCCACTTCGAGCGATAGAATTACTAACAAAGAACTCCTAACAAAGCACTTATATACTAATAAAGGACTGGCTTATCTATAGCCAGTTGAGTAGCACTTGAAATGTTTGGCTCTATGAAACCTGATGTACTTACACTGAACAAAAATATAAACGCAACACTTTTGTTTTTGCTCCCATTTTTCATGAGATGAACTCAAAGATCTAAAACATTTTCTATATACACAAAATAACCATTTCTATCAAATATTGTTCACAAATCTGAAAAAATCTGTGATAGTGAGCACTTCTCCTTTGCCGAGATAATCCATCCCACCTCACAGGTGTGGCATATCAAGATGCTGATTAGACAGCATGATTATTCCACAGGTGTGCCTTAGATTGGCCACAATAAAAGGCCACTCTGAAACGTGCATTTTTGCTTTATTGGGGGGGTCTGGGGGGGTCCGAAAACCAGTCAGTATCTGGTGTGAGGGGTAGGGTTAGGGTAATGTTGTGAATCGAGTGGTCCATGGTGGTGGTGGGGTTATGGTATGGGCAGGCGTATGTTATGGACGACGAACACAGGCCACTCGATTCACAACATTACCCTAACCCAGGGGTCTGCAACCTTTTTGACTAAAAGAGCCATTTTGCTCCTTTTTTCAAAACATTTTTTTGTCTGGAGCCGCAAAACATATTTCATAGTTTTTTATTAATATATCAGACAAAACCTACAGTTTTTTTGCATTTATTAGGCTATTTATTACATGATATAAAACTGTTAACCTCTAATAAGAAACAAAGAACACTTGTAAGAATTAAAAATAATACATAGGCCTACTTTAAAATAAATTAAACACAGCACTTGGGGAGTCCTCTGCACATTTGAAGGAAAAACAAATATTATTAAAATGGGCCCACTTTGAAATAAATAAAACATATAGCTGCACCCTAAAAAGAGTTAAAGGTAGGGTAGGTAAGAATGGAGAAACCAGCTCGAGTGCGCTAGAATTTGAAAATACACAACCGGAAAAAATATGCCTCTTCCTTACAGAGCCCCTCCTCCAACACACACGAAAGCGCACATGACCAATGAGGGCACGAGATAAGTTTGTGCACAGATGGAAGGCTGACAGGCAGGTAGGCCATCCAGTTATTTTAGCCGGGCCGGTTCAGATGATTGGTCGTGCTTTTTACAGTGCTACGGCTTCCAGAGATTCATTTTTGTATGTATTTATTGTCAAAGCATTTAATATATTCATTGCTATCGGGACGTTAAGAGCATTCCATGGAATATAACAAAAAGTGTTTTCTGAAATAAATTACATACCCCATTGAATTATGACTGAAGATCGTCAGCTGTCTTCCTCTCCCTTGTTGTTCCTCGATACGTAAAGGCTGCACCACCGTTGACAACTTCTCTCTACATATCAAACATACCGGTAAACCAGCATAGTTTGCTGTGAAAGTATATAACTCTGTCCACACGTCCACACAGAATTAAATGTTCCTCCGGTACTTTTCTTTAATTTATCCAAAGTTCGCTCATCGAGCCGGGGGTCAGGTTATTCGCCTCCAAGAAAAGGCGCTCGCGAGGGACCGTAGCAGGATGTGACGCATATTTTAGTTGACCTAATTAAAACCGTTTTGTTTTTTATTTATGTGTCACAGTATCACCTCAAAATACAAGATACGAAACATTTTCAACCATGCAACAAAATATAAATAGTCCTACAAATACTTTTATTTTATTTCCTTCTTATTTTTGTCAAAGCTCAAGGGAGCCAGAGCAGAGGGCTTAAAGGGCTGCATGCGGCCCGTGGGCCGCGGGTTGCCGACCCCTGCCCTAACCCTAACCCTAACCCTAACCCTACCCCTCACACCAGATACTGACTGGTTTTCGGACCCCCGCAGACCCCCCCAATAAAGCAAAAATGCACGTTTCAGAGTGGCCTTTTATTGTGGCCAGCCTAAGGCACACCTGTGCAATAATCATGCTGTCTAATCAGCATCTTGATATGCCACACCTGTGAGGTGGGATGGATTATCTCGGCAAAGGAGAAGTGCTCACTATCACAGATTTTTTCAGATTTGTGAACAATATTTGAGATAAATGGTTATTTTGTGTATATAGAAAATGTTTTAGATCTTTGAGTTCATCTTTTGAAAAATGGGAGAAAAAACAAGTGTTGCGTTTATATTTTTGTTCAGTGTATATGATTCTGTTTTCTTCAAGGTTGTGTCTTCCTGGTCGAATGTACTTATTGTAAGTCGCTTTGGATAAAAGCGTCAGCTAAATGTAATGTAATGTAAAAATGTTGTCATTGGATTTCTCTAGCATACAAAAAATGCAATATTGTTCAAGTTGTATTGAACCCATTGTCTTTGATTTAAAGAAAATAAATACATATCTCCAATCCACTTCCATAATATCAATATTGACTTTCTTCAAGTTACCACAGTATGACTTTATTTCAAAAGCAGCAGCTCTCATTTCTTACTGTTAAATATCGGGTAATACATTGAGAATAAGCGTTTTTTGGTACAGGGAGCTTCTTTTTCCTGCTCTAATACATTCAATCAAAAGTCTTCCCTTTTGAAGCCATCATTTTAAATGGAAAATGTATTGAAAGCAACATTTTACCTTCTTTCCTTTGCCCTCGTTTGTTGACAAATCCCCTACTGCCTGGCACAAAGGAAGCGCTCCCCCAACGCCTTCATGATGGACACTCTATTTTGAAGCTAATAAATAGTTTTTCCTCCCCTGGCTTCCCCAGTGGTGGTCGCTGCCACCAGCTTTTTTTGTATGCTTCACAGAGCAAACTGGACTGGGTCCATGAACAGTCATGAATGCAAGTGGAAGCAGACATGCTGGCTGTTCTCCATGTGGCGGAGTCTGCTGTACGTGCGTCTCAGGCCCAGTGGGCAAGTACTCCTGCATATCCTGGCTTTGCTTTAATGACCACTGAACAAACAAACTCCAACTGCCATATCGTCATACATACTCTCATCTGCAAACACCGACACTATCATGAAATCAACACTATAGAGGTCACAGTTGATAACAGCTTCTTACATCCACACTAATGGAGGACAGAAAAAAAACCGCCTTATTTTCTGTCATTTTTATTCAATCTGGGTCCATTTTTGTAGTGATGTCCACCATGTCTATTAGGTATGATAACACTATACTCACCTGGTAATCAGCTGTGATATAGAAACATATATGTAAATGTCTTAAATTAGTTGGGGGCTCAACACTATTATGACTGATACTGCAGACTTGATAAAGACCCAGACCCAAAATGAAACCAACTCAAAGTTTCCCTTACATATTGTTTTATATTTGCAATCCTAGGTGAAGAAAACAACCAAAAAGAGATCCATGGTTATGGCTTCAGCATCACAAGAAGAAGAAAAAAAGCTCAATGTGGCTGCACTACACCAGTCACAATGAAATGTAATATATATTTATTTGCTGATCATAATATGGACAATAAGATTTTGTAACATGAAAATCTTAGGGATTATAATTTTCTAATTGGTAAACCTAAGAGTTCACATGGATCCACGAATTTTTATTTAAAAGCAATCAAGAAAGGAATGTGTATACTATGTCAAGAAACAGCCTGCTCATGAAATTAGAAAATTATACTTAAAATAGAACACATTCATTGCATTTATGTAATCTTAAAATAATGGAAAGTTTACCCATTTTAGTAACTGATTCAACAAAATAATTAATTAGCAATTCTTGTTCATTGACTTTGAACTAGATGGTGACATCACCGCAGGACCTCAGAGGGTTGAAATCATCTATTGGCTTGAAACATGCTAACATCAAGTCATTGGCTGGGGGCCTCTGCAGATCCGGACCAACACTGGCTTTCATTAATCGAGGCCACTGAATGGCTGCAGGTTCATTGGTACATCGATCCAATGAGTGCGCCTCCTGTTGCCAATCCCAGCTTTATGGGCCATGTTAGTAAAGATATGATATTTTATGTAACCAGACCCTATCTTTTTATAGGCGGCGTCGTTAAAACAGAGCTTACATAAGGCCCTCCTCTGCTGGGCAGCTGATAAAGGTGGGACGTTTGCTAAACAAAAACTAAAAAAACCTTACACTGCTCCCCCTCCACACACTTAACACCCCACACCCCTAGCTGACACTCACCGGCTGCACCACACATGCACCATGGGAACCTGTTACCATGGTTACAGCTGGCAACATCTCCACTAGGGCCCTGGCAACACACCACCCACCATCACCATCGCTAACGTCAGTTATTTCCCTCCTTCTCTCTATCTTTATCTCCCCTTTTTTTCCTTTTCTCTCTCTTTTTCTGCGGTTTACTTCAAAAGCCCCTCCCAAACCCTTCATCCCTCACCCCCTCCTCCCTCTACTCCGTCTCTCTGAGGTGTTTTACTGTGGTGTAGATTTCAGGAGCTGTTTTCCCCTCACTCTCATTGGACTCATTAGTGTCCTTTACCGAGGCTCCGTCTGTGCTGACTGTGCACACACAGCCCTGTGTGTCTTTGTGTGTGTGTGTGTGTGTGTGTGTGTGTATGTTTTTGAAAGTGCGATTGTCTACCGGCGTGCAGGCGGGTGCGCTCCTCGTGCAGGGGCTCCAGCAGCCCATAATTACGGCAGCTTCAGGCTGATGCTGCCTATGTTTGATTACAGTGATCAAGGTCCAAGTTATGGAGACTAAAAGTGCCATCACCAGTGTGTGTGTGTGTGTGTGTGTGTGTGTGTGTGTGTGTGTGTGTGTGTGTGTGTGTGTGTGTGTGTGTGTGTGGTGTGTGTGTGTGTGTGTGTGTGTGTGTGTGTGTGTGTGTGTGTGTGTGTGTGTGTGTGTGTGTGTGTGTGTGTGTGTGTGTGTGTGTGTGTGTGTGTGTGTGTGTGTGTGTGTGTGTGTGTGTGGGTGGGTGGGTGGGTGGGTGGGTGTGTGTGTGTGTGTGTTTGTGTGTGGAGAAGCAGGGTGAGGCAAGAGACTTTTGTCAGGAGTTCTTCTTAACTGAAGCAAACACAATTGCCAAGAGGTAAATTGCTCTGTCGATAACAAGACGTGTCCAAATGCTTCTGTAGGTTTTCGCTATCTGGCGGTGTTGCCCATCGTTCACACCTCATGTGGGTTTCATTTTCAGTTTGTCTGTGATTTGGTGTGTGCGTGCATAAGCAGTGTGTGCCTTTCACAAGCCAAGCAGGGTAGAAAAACAGAACAAAGTAAAATATTTATGTCAGAGGCTCACATTAAGAGGAGCAAAGTAAGTGGGAAAGTGGGAAGATAATTCCCCCTACGTGTGAATTATGAGCGTGTGAGAGCTGCTCCTGCTAACTTTAACTTTCATCAAGCCACATGTAACTCATCTCCTCCAGCTAAGTTGGGAACGAAGAGTTTGTTTTGGGACAGTGAAGGTGTTTATATCAATTTCCACGAGCAATCAGCGTTGGCAGAGAGACAAGCATAGCCTGTTAGTGAGTGTTATGTGTATGGGTAGACATTGATTGGTGGTCATTTATAAATGATGGTGCATAATGTAGTGCATCCTCTCCGATGGCAGTAACTGACTCAATAAAACATGAGGCCTCCAGTCAGGGGATGAAATATTAACAGGAGGCAGAACAGGATATAGGAACAGCTTGTCTCAGGGGATTGGCTAGGAAATTGTGCGTATGTGCATGTGCGTGTATGTATGTACCTACTTGTCTGTGTGAGCATTTGTAATACACTTGTCCAGACAGAAACCAAACACTGTTATCTAATGTCAGACCAGCTGGCAAAGTGATGGTAAAGGTTAAAAGTAAGTACGTAAGAGAGTGGATTAGCTGGCTAAAGTGTTGAATAATGCACACAACCATAACAAAGTAGGAAACATTTCAGTTTTAGTGGCTCTATGGAACATTCAGTGCTTTCATATGCAGTCTGACACTATAAATGTGACCGCTGTGTTATGTTTTGGTGCAGTCGCTCACACTGAATGAGTGTCGGGCAGCTGGATTGAGATGATGCATCTTTCTCCCGCTATCTTGTCACAGGCGCCTCCTAAACCGCTGCAGATAGCACAAATGGAAGACATCTCGGCTTGTTATCGCATCGCTACGTATTTCCTTTTGTTGCTGTGACAAAAACTTCTCATGCAGAGTTTTAAAAAACAGGAGGGTGAAATGCAAAGCGAGCGAACTCATTTTACCGCCATAGACGCGATGCTGCCTGCTGGGCTGGTGAATGGAGAGAAGAGGCTGGAGAATGGTTTCTGTTCAGGGAGCTTTAGTACATTCCACTGCTTGTCAGACCTGATACCTCTCTGCCTCTAATAGGGGCACAGGAGAGGACAGGCAGCATCTGCTGTCAAAACTAAATTATCCTCTGTCAACAAAGCAGGAGGAAGAAGAAATGCCTCAGCCAGGCCTGTGTCACACATGCACAGATACTTGTACGTTTTAGGGTGTGACCATTACAGCAGTGACATGCAGAAAGGTTAATGGATGGGGAGGCACTGGCTAGTATCATGATTTAAATCATATATACCCTATAGAGGTAGCTTAAATTCACCATTCAAATGTTAGGTTGCACATTTACGTTATTTGTTTGAAAGTACAATTTTGAGACTTTATTTAGGGATACATTTAATGTTTTCCATTTTTGCAGCTACTTGAATTTGTTTGCTAGTGCTAGCTAAGGTGAAGGAGGTGTTTGGGCAATTTACGTGGGCCCAACACACACCTCAGTGAGGCCATGAACCTTTTTCATTGCGATTTTATGACGAGCCAGCCAGGCAATATATATTTTACACATATGTGAAATAAACTAGACTATGGAAGGAAATCACATGTAATGAAGGGTTCTACAAACATCAAATTGGTATAGATAATAAGGCATCACTAACATGACATTTTAACACGGATCAGTTGAAAAAAACTTGATATTTCTTATATCATATTTGTCATTTTCATCGGAGTATTACCACACGTCCCTGCATTAAGGGTCAGGTAAGGCAAGGACCTTAGTGATATTTTATTTATTTATTGACTTGAATTGGTCAGGCGCCGAGTTTAACAGCAGCTCGGTTGGATTATTGGTGTAGGATTAGGAGGAATACATTATCAGTTGGTGTTGTGACTGCAGGCTCTGACAGTTTCATGATAGAGGGGACAGTCCTGGCCTGTCCAGCTAAAGAAGCTCGGGCTCCCAAGAGGAAAATGATGCGCTTATGTGGGCGGTACTGAGTCCTTAGAAGTCAATATGCGACACCTTGAATCAAATTGGCTATGGAGGAGATACCACATTTCACCATGTGGCTCTGAATGACGGATTGCCAGCTGTAATAAACAGGTCTTATAAGATAAGAGAGCTAAATGGAGCCATGTTTTTTTATTGTATTATCCTTCAAAGGGAAGAGCACTGAATGGCCAGTACTGGACCCATTAGAACAGGGATGGGCAACTTTGATGGTGGTGGGGGCCACATCATTTATGTACTGGCCACCACCGCAGATTCACAACACACACACAAATTCCATGTATTGTATGTAATTATTAACAAATATACTAAGTCTGATGTCTTCATTGACAATTTACAATCTTTCAGGGAACATCCTCTAATAAGCTCACTAAACGAAATAATGTACGCAGCTCGCAACGTAACTAGGAGTCTAGTGGACGGTGTCAGTACTACAGGCCCCCGGGCCGCTATTTGCCCATCTCTGCCTTAGAAGATGCAGCTTTCTGCACCGTCCTATCATCAAGGTTGTGTGAGAATCATTTAAAAACAGTCTTTCGCTCTAGTAGTGAATGAAATTAAATGTATATCTCAATTCAAGTTTCTATGCAATATTCATTTGTATAGTATACTACTTTGCTTATGGTTGGGCTTGGGTTGAATGACATATTCTTTTAAATCTGTTGAGCAGAATCTGAATATACTTAACGTAATACATTAAAACATAAACAGTATACAAAGACCGTATGCTCCATTGGTCGCAAACAATCTATTCTAACACAACAACTGTCATAGTTGATGGTGTCTTATATGTTACTCATTTTAATAGGAACAATAGGAAGCACTGGATATCGTAGTTCACACATGCACACACATACACACACACCTAGTAATCTACCCAGTTGGTTTCCTCAACCATCCAGCACCAAGTGCATGTGTCACTTCATTCCTGGGCTGCATCTATCTTTCATGGAGGTAAATTGCATGGCGCTGTTGTGGGCTGAACTCTGCCACCGTAATCCACAGAGATGACCTCTAAAAACGCGGCCCTCCAGCCCTCCAACACATCAACAACTCTGAAGCTAAGCATCAACACTACGGCCATCATTTCAGATATTTCTGGCTTATTACGTTCATCCTCTTTGCTTGTCCCTTTCCTCTCTATTTACACATCATTTCTGTTACATGTGGTTGCTCCTTTATTTTCATCTATGTCCCCTCTTCTTCCTTGTTGTTTTTTATTTAATTCCTTCCACATTTTAATTTCCTTTCCAGTACATTGTGCTTTCCTATCCTTAACATTCCTTTGTGTTTTACATGTCTTTCCACTTCTTTTTTGTCATGGTCCCAACAGTGATTGTGCTTGCCAGACTCATTACGTTATCAACCTGGTCTAAATCTAATGATTGCCTATAGAACATGTCTTTAAATTTGGCACAAATGACTCAAAGATAACCTTAGACACAGTGATGATTGTTGAAGAGTCAGTAAAATAAGGTTATATACCATAACATACCTTCAGGGGAACTTTGGGGGTATGTATCTTGTCCAAAGACCTTTTAACATGTTGATTTGCAGGGGCTGGGGATCAAAACAC